>NW_024081356.1:696169-1016098 GCF_003009895.1 Hyaena hyaena | reverse complement strand
TCTCTCCCTTGCTTTCTGCCCCTGTCTCACACACACACACTCTCTCTCTTAAAAAAAAAAAAAAAAAAAAAAAAAAAAAACTGCCTGGGTAGCTCAGTTGGTTAAGCATCCGACTTTGGCTCAAGTCATGATCTCATGGTTCAGAAGTTGGAACCCTGCATCAAGGCTCCGTGCTGACAGCTCAGAGCCTAGAGCCTGCTTTGGATTGTGTCTCCCTCTCTTTTTGCCCCTCCCCAGCTCACACTCTGTCTCTCTCTCTTTCAAAATTAAATAAACATTAAAAAATTTTTTTAATTAACTCATTTTACATAGTATATTCTTTTTGAAACTTCTTTTGTTTTGTATATATCATTATAGAATCACATGCCAGCAAAAAGAAGAAAATTAGATTCACCTGTTATTCAGGGTGTCTGGGTGGCTCAGTCGGTTAAGTGTTCCACTTCAGCTCAGGTCATGATCTCACTGTTCATGAGTTTGAGCCCTGTGTCGAGCTCTGTGCAGACAGCTCAGAGCCTGGAGCCTGCTTCAGATTCTGTGTCTCCCTCTCTCTCTGCCCCTCCCCTGTTTGTGCTCTGTTTATCTCTCTCAAAAGTAAATAAACATTTTTTAAAATTTTAAATAAAAATAAATAAATGCACCTGTTATTCTACTACCCCAAATCATTTCTAACTATTGCTATCATTACTGTTTCATTATGGGGTAGATCTCTCTAGATGTTTATCTCTGAATATCAGTTTCTCTTTTAAGGAAACTGGTTTCTAACACAGGATGAATTGGATGGAAATAACTTTAGGGAGCTTGGTTTCTATAAACTGACTTAGTTCAGGAATCCATTCATTTAATACATATTTATTAAAGCTACCAAGTACCAGGCCCTGTCTAGGCACAAGTGGTGTAAGACAGACACAGCACTCGACTGCAGAAAACATACAGTCTAGTGGAACCAAACACATCACCAGTCAATTACAATACACTGCAGTGTGGGGCACCCCCAACCCAACCTGGCTTCTTGGAGAAAGTGGTATCTAAGTCAAGACCCGAGGAATGGTAAGGAGTTAACCAGGCAAAAGAGAAAAAAATTTAAGAGGCGATATAGGGCTAGAACCTAGGCAAAGGGGGCTACCTATAATAGGTGTGATTGTCTAAGGTGCAGCTGCCTATGCCCACAATTGCCAAAAATGATTAAGGACGGTGTGTGTGTGTCTGTATACGTGCGTGGGTGTGGGTGTGGCAGCAGCAACTCAGACTGAGCAGGGATAAGACCTAACCCAGTCAAGGTCTTGGCTGGATAGAGGCTTTCAAAAAGTAGATACTCAGGAACGTACCAGAGGAAAGAAGCTAACTGATCCCTAGCCTCAGACTAGAAACACTGGCCAAGCATTCAGCTCTCTGAGGGCAGGGATGGCAGCATCTTCATCTCCATGGAGTTCATAGGCCCAAGGTAAAGCCAAACACAGAGGACCCTCGGTTATAACTGGTGCATGCATTGGTGTTTCACACCCTAAAGACGCCTTAGGCAACAGGAAGACACCTTGGATGATGCTGGCATCATCTCATGACACCTTTTAGGAATACAGTTGGTTCAACATGAAGTAAGGAATCTAGGGTCTTGGAAGTGATGTAGAAAAAATATGGAAGTTTGGCCTTACCCTGAGGAGATCTGAATTAGTAATCAACAGCAGCACACTACCCATCACAGAATTTCCATGATAGGTTAGAGATAAGGAGACAGTAAGCATTGTTTCAAGTGTCGCTTTGATATTAACTTTTTACAAAACGGTTTATTTATTTTGAGAGAGAGAACATGAGGTTAGAAGGGGCAGAGAGAGAGAGGGAGAGAGATAATGCCAAGCAGGCTCTGCACTGTCAGCACAGAGCCCATTGTGAGCTCAGACTCATGCACTGGGAGATCATGACCTGAGCCAAAATCAAGAGTCGTTTTCCTTTTGATCGACAGCAATCGACATCTTATTTTCTGCATCCTATAATTTTTGTTGGTCATGTTCTATTTTATTTTATTTTATCTTATCTTATTTATTAGTTTTCTGAAAGAGAGAGTGAGGGGCAGCGAGAGAGCGAAAAAGAGAGAATCCCACAAGGGGCAGAAAGAGAGGAGAGACAGAGAAGGAGAAAATGTACAGAGTCCAAATTGGGGCCCTAGCTCACTCTATGTGGGGCTCAAACTCACCAATTATGAGATCATGACCCAAGCCAAAGTTGGATGCTTAACTGACTGTGCCACCCAGGCACTCAGCCACGTTCTATTTTAGCTTATGAGTATAAATAAAATTACTTAATGAGAAAATATCAAAAAGGCTCGAAGTGTGCTGTCAGGCACCACGATCTCATTAAATGTGAATATCTTTACGAAGTAACTTAGGTTTTTTGGGGGGAAAAAAGCAGTAGACAACCACAGTGTGGTATTTTTAGGTATGTAGGTGAGGCAGCACCCACACATGCCACCACATGCCTCTGAACAGTGAAGACAGCTCCTCACTTCTCCCAGACTGGGAGGGATGGGCTAAGATGACCTGGCAGTACTTCCTTAATGTTATCTTTCTTGAAAGTCAGCAAGCCTTCCACTCCCACATCCAAGTTTAGTGCATGGTGAAGCAGCTGCCAGCAGTGCCCTAGGGAGTCAAGGCCAGTGTCTGTGGTCAATGAGGCCTTGGCATTGAAATGGACAGGAACACCCTGAGTCCTTGTAGCTGGAGCCCTACAACAGGCAAACACAAAAAGCAGTACCTGCTAGGAGTCTGCATGTCCTGCCCATGGAAGAAATGTCACCACCTCCCTCAGGGACAGGCCTGGGTTCACAGGGTGGGTGAACACCCACTGGTCTTCTCAGCCAGTTTGGGAATCAGGGTAAAAATAACACTAGCCGCATCATTTTCCAAAATTAAGGGCGATGCTATAGCAAATGTATGCAGATGTATACAGACACAGATGGGAACAAGTGTATTTAATTGTAAATGACTCAGAACAGAGCAAATGAGATTTCCCTTATATTTGGGTTCCAAAAATTACAGAGAAAATGTGCCTGAGGCAGAAACAAACCCCTAAAAAAACACCCAACCCCCCCAAAAAAACACACACAAAAAATGCAAATAGGTTATTGAGGCAAGAGCCACATGGGAAGGAGCGGTTGACGTCCAGAAAGCTGCGGTGGCTTAGGTCTCCTCTGGGGTTTGTGAGACAGTATCCTGGCCCATGAGAACTTGACCCCAGAGGCCCTACTGTGTCCACAGTGCTCACAGATGGACAAAGGCAGAGAGAACAGGACCCAGAGTGCCTTGGCCTCAACTGGCCCCTAGATGCCACAGAAAATGGGGAAAGGAAGATAGGGTTGTAATGGACTGTCAACAAGAAGGGAGCCAAGGACTAGCTTTTGGGACTTCAAAGAAATGAACTGAGACACAGAAAAAGAGAGAGGGAGAAAAGCCACCTCTGTATGGTTCCCTGTGGCCAAAGAGAGAGGAATGACAACAGAATATTCTTGTCGGGAAAAGCACCATTTCTCCTCAACAGCCTTAAGGAACGTACCTGGTACAGTGCCAGGCTCTTGGTGGATGGTCAGTAAATACTAGAAGGAAAGAGAAGGATGGAAGGAAGGAAAAATACGTCATCTTGTAAGTTCCTTGCATTCTGTGGACTGGAGCGGAAAACTGCAGAAGCGAAAGAGCAGATTGCCCAAGTAACAGGGACATGCTTCGAAAGACAGGAATATGCCCACCCCCAGAGCCCAGAGGAATGTGGGGGAAGGGCAGGAAAGCGACAAGCATGAATCCTGCCAGACCTCCTACCCCTGTGAGCTCATCCCCTCCACAAGCAACAGTCTGGAATTCATACTTATCCCCTGTGCCTGAACAATTGTAATTTGCTCCTCAGAGAACAGAAAAATACTGGTTTCACCACTGCAGGTGAGCCATCCCTAAGAGAGCAACCTGACACGCAAATCAGGAATCTTTGTGCGCCTGGGCAGCTTCAGCACTAAGCACCTCACAGGAATCTAATAAATGCCTGCGAGTAGATGAATGTGTGAATGAATGCATGCATGAAAGAATGAACATAACAAAGACTTTACCCACCCCAAGTCGGCCATTACTTCGCCCTCCCCAGGCCTGTTTTCTCTGCTCACCGACATTCTCCACATTCTCCGCCTCCCCGCCCCAGGAGTAGCAAACCCAGTCTTTTTCCTTGCTACAGCTCTCCTGGCAGGAGGATTCCAGGAAGGCAAGAAGCATAGTCTCCTCTGAGGAAAAGGGCAAGGGGAGTCTTCATCCGAGCCACGCCCGCATTCTTGGTCCATCACAATTTGCAGTCCCTGCCTAATCTTCCCCAGAGAGCCCAGAAGGCTGGGTTGGCCTAGCTGACATTTGACCCAAGCCCCTCCTCCCCCTGCTCTGCCGGCTCCACTCTCACCCCTGCCCCACCCCGGGATTTCAGCTTTGAAGAAAGCCCATACTGTGTGCCTGGTGGTCTGCAGGTCAGCTCCAGGGAGGGATCCTTGTGCTCGGAGTACCACACAGCCTAGGAGAGCCTATGCCTCAGTTCTGCAGGTCCTCTGAGCCACCCCTCCCAGGGCCCACCCTGCTAGTTGCCAGTGGATACAGACAGACACGAGAGAGGAAAACGAAGAAATGCCGCACAGCTGTGAGCAGCCCAGCATCGCCAATGCAGCTCCAGTCTGCCACAAGCCAGCCTGCTGGAACTTAAAAAGAAGCTAAGGAGAGTTGAAAAACCGGCTGGAAGCAGAGGCCCATGGCTGCTATTCACAGGCTTTATTTCAGCACTGGCTTCTTAACAAAAGATCAACCCCCATAGTTCTGGCCACTTTCTGTAACCTGCCTCCATTTGCCCTGCCCTTGCCTCCTGTGTCTGATGCTGCATTACGCAGTACGTGTTCTACTTTCTAGCCCCTCCATCTTCCTGCCCCATATTCCTCTTCTTCCTCCTCCTCTTCTTCTTCTCCCCGCTTCTTCACCTGTTTCATTTGCTCAAGGCTTTTCCATTTATGAATCTCTTTCAGATACACCATCAGACATAAGATGAGTTCAGTGGCATATACCAAACGAGGCAATTAGAAGGCAGGTTTTGAAAAGATGGAAACAAGAGACAAGGACTCTGTTAGCGTTAATAACCACCTGAGCTAGACTATAAGAGGGAGAAGCATGTTGTAAGCACTTCATCTTGACACTGGGCTTTGGAAAAGCAGGCGCCACCTTCCATGTCCTCCAAACAAGACCTAAAGACTGACATCTATGCTTGAGTTTTGTGAGATGTCTGTCTTGGTGTGGGTTCCTCCAAAACAGACCCTGAAACAGAGGTTCAAGTTTAAAAACTGTATTTGGGAGGTGACTCCAGGAAGCATTTGCAGGGGAGTGAGACAAAGAAGGGAAGGAGGCCACAAGAGGGTCTGCTGTAAGGTGTTAAATTACTACTACCTGGACAGCTGGAGCTCAGCTCTGCAGGAACTCTACTGGACAATGCGGGGGGTGCCTCAGGGCTGGCTCTGCTTAGGAATGAGGAAGCTGGGCTATGCACACACTTCTGTCATTGGTCAGAGCTAAGAGCTGCTTCCAGTGATGACCCATGAACTTCCTGGCACTTCCCATTTATCCTGTGAAGAGGCCAAGTGTTCCAGTGGCCAGAATGAGGCCTTCAGGCAGGGTCCCAGGTACTGTTTGTAAGCAGCCTCTGGCACAGAGATGAGCACGGAGAAGACTGGGACAGGGTAAGAGCAGCTGCAGGAGCCATCCAATCAGCAGTCTGGACCTTGAGCCACTTTGGGGTTTCTATCCCTTAGAACTAAACAGCCCCTCCCTTTCCCTCATCACTCCAGTAGGTAAGCAAGGCAGTGCAAAGCTCCTCCCTCTGCCTCCTGTCTCAGGCCCCTGTGGCCTGCAAAGGTCTCTCTTCCCCACCTCAAAATGTCTTTGAATCTCCATCCATTCTTTTTCCCTTTGCTCTGGGCTTGGAATATTTTCCTTCCACTTGAGCTTTTCTGTACACACACACACACACTGTTTTCTCCAACACTTTGTTCTGTTATCAGTTATCCTTCTTGAATGCTGGGCAGGAGTTGTGAAGAGTGTTCTAGGCAGAAGCAGCAGGAGCCTGCATATAAACTAGGTCTAAAGTTGCCCTGCCCAGTGGCTTCCCATTACCCATGATACAAAGTCCACATTCCTGAGCCTGGGATTCAATACCTTAATCCAAATTACCAGGATTTTTTGTTGCTGTTGTGGGTTTTGTTGTTGTTGTTTTTTTGTTTTTTTAGTCTAATCTACTTTTGTCTTTTCCTATGTGTCTCATTAATCAACAAACATTTATCAAGGTCTTTACCATGTACCAGATGCGCCAGGCACTAGGGAGGAGCAATGAGTAAGATAGACAGTTAGACAGTCCCTGTCCTCACAGAGTTTACAGCTCATTAGGGGTGGAGAAGACAGAAATAGGGTGGAGATCATAGGAAGGGTGCCCTTCTCTGAACGAAAAAGCCTCAGAGGAAGAGCCCAGACCACCTGCCCTCCTGGGCTCTGGGCCCCTCCCCATCTGTATCCAGCCTCCAGTAATCCTAATCTCCTGATATATACAGCTGGCCTAATTCCTTCCCACGCCATGCCAGAGTCAGCCTATATGACCAATACAAAACAGCAGAAGTGGGTCACCTCAGTCGACCATGCACCTTGATCTTGGGGTTGTGAGTTCAAGCCCCGTTGAAGCCCAACGTGTGAGTTCTACCACGTTGGGTGTAGAGATTACTTAAAAATAAAAAATAAAATCTTTAAAAAAAAACCCAGCAGAAGTAATGGTTTGTCATTTCTGAGATTAGGATATAAAAGGAACTGCAGCTTTTTATTTTTAAGTTTATTTCTTTTGAGAGAGAGAAAGAGAGCACATGTGTGTGCATCCAAGCAGGGGAAGGGACAGAAGCGGGGGGTGCAGAGAGAGAATCCCAAGCAGAGAATCTCTGTGCTGTCAGCGTGGAGCCCGACACGGGGCTCCATCTTAGGAGCCATGAGATCATGACCTGAGCCAAAATCAAGAGTCAGATGCTTAACCCATTGAGTCACCTAGGGGCCCCCAGCTTCTGTCTTGGGTTCTCTCTCTCTCTCAGATCTTTGGCTCAGAAATTCAGCTGCCATATCACAAACATCTTTGTGGAGAAACTGAGACTTCCAGCAAACAGCTACCTCGGTGACTCAGAAGCAGATCTGCCAGCTCCAGTCAAGCCCCAGGTAATGCAACCTCCTAAGAGAGAACCACCTGGCTAAGCTGCCCCCTGATTTCTGACCCTCAGAAACTGTGTGAGATAAGAAGTCTTTTTAAGCCACTATATTCTGGGGGTAATTTGTTATACAGCAATAAATAACGAATATACCACTTTTCATGCTTTCACTTTCCCCTTGACATCCAGAGCTTTTCTGCTTGTCCCATACGGTTCCCATTATCTACCTGCTCACCAGCGTCACTTGGTAGCCCCAACAGAAAGCATTACAACCTGATCCCAAAGGTGCTTGCAAAGCCTCAGGGGCGCTTCAGTGGCACAGTTGGTTGAGCATCCGACTTTGGCTCAGGTCATGATCTCACGGTGCATGGTTTGGAGCCCTGCATCAGGCTCTGTGCTGACAGCTCAGAGCCTGAAGCCCACTTTGGATTCTGTGTCACCCTCTCTGCCCCTATCCTGCTCATGCTCTGTCTCTCTCTCTTTCTCAAAAATAAACATTTAAAAAATTTTTAATAAAAAAAAAGCCTCAGAGTTGGCTAGAACACTTCACACTTTTCTTTCCCATAGTAGTTTACTCTCTTAATTTACACTCCCTTATACACTTCAAGGGCGGGGGGGGGGGGAGGGGAAGCTTTATGTTTCTGATTCCTTTATACTCATCTCTTCCTTGTGGTCTTGTGAGAGTGATTTGGTGTAAGAGGTCATTCTATAAGCCCCTCAAAGCTTCTATTCTCTCTGTGAACAAAAGAAACGAACTTGCAAGAGTAAAAGAAACTTGGCCCTCAAGAAAGGTTGGAGTTGGATTTTATAACTGGAATTTGTGTTCTCTGTGTGGGCTCCAAACCTGGAAGTTTCCTCACCCTCTCCTCCTCTGACTCAGTCTCTCTGCCTCATTGGACTGCTCTTTCCAACACAAGTGTAAACACATCCCTGGATGGTTTCCTTAGAGAGCATGAAGGAAGTACACACTCAAATACAGAATTATTTTAAAGCTGTAGCACAGGGTGTGGACACGCTTAGAATTGAATCACAGGGCTGGCTTCCCTATCAGCAGATTCAAGCTCTGGACTTGGTTTTCCTCCTTTTGTTTTCATTTTCTGTGAGAAGCAGATCTGAAAATACCCAAAGGTCATTAAACCATCTGCCTGGCCCAGGTCATCACCCTAAGATTTGGTAGGGAGGCACCATTTCCCCAGACTTTGTTAGTCCAGAAAGGGATATAAGACAGAAAATCCCAAAAGCAATTTTAGTTATTTTGGTAATATAGTTGTGATCATCTCCTTGGGAGTGAGGGTAAATTGTTTTGGAAGGCATAAAGGAGATAGGGAGATACAGAATACTATTTGTTGAAGCTCTACTATGTACAGCATTGTTATTTCATTAGTAACAGGATCCAAGTGAGAGAGGTTTTGATGGTAGTTTTAGAATGTGGCTTCAAACTCTTTGATCCCCTTGTCTCCAAGAGATGATGTCAACTCTATGCCTTCTTCCCTTGAATCTAGCCAGACTGGTGACTTCTTTGACTGCAGAGTAGGGTAGAAATAATGCTATGTGACTCCCAGTGCCATATCATAAAAGGCCATGAAGTTCTTGCCCTGTTGGCAGGGATACTCACTGTCAGAACCATGAGTCATCATGTAAGAAGTCCCAGAGCACAGAGGCACTATGCTCAGTGCTGTGAGGAAGCCCAAGTCATGTGGAGAGGCCATGGATAGATATTCTGGTCAACAGTCCCAACTGAGCCCAGTTTCAGGTCATTCCAGATGACCCCCAGATATCCCAAAGCAGAAAACAACCCATTCTTATTCTGTCTTGTCCAAATTACTGACCTACATATTCTGTGAGCATGACAAATGGGTTTTTTTATACCACTAAGTTTGGGATTGTTGGTTACATAGCAATAGAAAACCAAGACGGTATTGGTATTCCTGTTGCACAGATGTGGAAACTGAGACTTGGAGAAGTTAAGTTTTAAGGCTGTAAGCAGCAGAAGTACAATGTCAACTCAGGTTTCTGACTCTAAAGGCCATTGTTTTTCCAATAGGGGCCTAATCAGGGATGGGACATCAGGACTCACTGGATTCTGGGGTTGGGGAGAGATCATATGGTTGTACTTTTCCTCAGCTGAATCACACTGCAAATCCTGCACTTACCTTTTCATCTCCGGGAAGATATGCCCACATACTTCAACAACCAGACACATTTGGCAAAGACTAATCTAGCTTCTCTAACTGGTTATTATTATCTGATGCTGAGATAGGGAAGCTGGAGCAGGATTCCTGGGTCTCGAAGTCTTATCTCTAGTAGGTCAGGCCTGTGCCAGATTGACCCATTTTTCAGGCAGATCCTGACCTCCAGGAGATGCTCTGAGCTAGCACCTGTCTGAGGACCCATCAAAAGCCCTTTGAAGATTGGCCTAAAAAGATTAGATGGAGGTGAGGCAAGTTTGCCTCCTGTAGAGAGGGGATATGGGATCTGGTCTCTCTTTTCTCCTCCCTGTTTACAATGGTGCTGAGGGGTTTATTACATTCGTTTTTAAAGTCTCTGGAGGGTATCAAGGGCCAGATGCTATAATAAGTGTGAAATTTAACTACTTTTTCATCATGACAAAAATCCAGGCTCAGAGATTCAAGTGCTGTGGATCTGCTTATAAAAGGCAGGAACCCTATTGTCGACTTTAAATAAATTGCAACTGAAGCATGATCAGGTACTGAATTATCACCAAAAATCCTCCCAGGAGCTTGCTCTCTCTCTCTCTCTCTCTCTCTCTCTCTCTCTCTCCAGCAAGGGACAGGCAATACATCGGTAGAGGAAGGAGGCGAGAAGGAAGCCACGATCCTGTTACCTCTCATGGTTGAGGGCTTCCAATGACCCATCTTTTCTTCCAGAATGTACCCTTCTCCCTATAGAGATCACCATGCCAACTCCACAGACCTCCAACACCCTCCACCTCTCAGCCCTGCCTCCCCATGCAATAATTTCTGGTGAGCGCTGTAGGCCGAGTTTTCCAAAGGTACAGCCCTGGCCATTAACCTTTAAAGAGCAAAATGCCAATAGTGCTGCGTCATAGGGAGCACACTTTCTATTTACAGCTGCTCTTTCAGATCACAAGGCACCAGGCAAGGAGAGAATTTTGCTTTAATAACAAGCAGGTGCTTAGAATTAATGCAGGCGAGAAAAAACCACGAAGGGATCTGAGCAAGCCATGGAGAATCCAGGTCAAACAGTGGAGACGTCGCACAGCAAGAAGAGTCTGGGGCCAAAGCTACTAGCAGAAGCTTTGGCCAGTTTTATGGAAAAGGAGAATTAGCATTTACTGGGCTCTTTCAAGATAATTGTATATATATTATGTATCCCTCATTTCAAACCTGTGAGGTCCCCGTTTTATGAGTAAACTGAGGCTCAGGAAAAAATAATTCATTAACTGAGCTTCCACACACCTAGTGTGAGAGGACCCTGGGAATCGAACCCAGATTTGTTTGCCCTTCATCCTTTATTTCATCTGCTGCTGGAAAGAGGTATTTATTATCCTTGTCTCAGCACAGATATCTGAGTATGTAACACCCACCCTACTCAAAATAAAAATAGGTTAAAAGTTATTCTTAACCAATGTTTGTTGAATGACCTGAAAGTATCTTTTTATTTATTATTTGTTTGTTTGTTTATTTTAGAGAGGGAGAGAGAGAGCACGTTTGAGCAGGGTTAATGGGCAGAGAGAGACAGAGAATCTTAGGCAGGCTCAAGGCTCAGCACGGGGCTTGATCCCACGACTTCGGGATCATGACATGAGCCAAAATCAAGAGTGGAATGTTCAACTGACTGAGCCACCCAAATGCTGCTAAAAGGATCTTTTATATCCCTTAAGAAAGTCCCAGAAGACACTCTGAAGTTGACTATTAGACTTAGAATGTGGGATCTATGTCGTAAAAGCAGTCACCATTCCCAACCCCACCTCCTCATCTTCCTAGTCTCCCTCATATCCAAGCCCAAACACCAGTCCATCCACAGTGCTTCTCAAGTAACTACATTTCTTTCTCTTCCTCAAACTCACTTACAGATGGCTGCAAATATTAATCTCTTGAGGGTGGTAGAACACTGAAACCCAGCCATTCTGCCCATGCCCACAGAGCTCAGTGTCTCAGGCAGGATCAGGGAGGTTCTTCCACACAACAGCCACATAGGCCACCACTGACACATCCCAGCCAACTGGTCCCTTTGGATCAGGAAGCACTGCTATTTGGAGGCCAGACTTGAGGGGCATCTTGGGGGTCCAGCCTCTCTAATGTGCTCCCTCAGGAGCCAACAAGTGGGTTTCAGGTCTACATGGTTCAGACAATCCCTGACTCTAGATTTCTTCCCAATCTGGCTGTCCTCCAGGGCACCCTCCTCTCTCTCACGTACTCTAGGACAGTCCCATCAGTGAGACTGGTTTTGGGGGAAGAACAAAACAACACAAAATGGCAACTTGCTGTTCATCGGAGTAAAAATGCAAATTTCTCATTTGCTCTGGTCCCACTTCATCCACAGGAAATACTAGGTGAGCACGTAAAAAATGCCCCCACCTGAACCACCCCACATAGAAATTACAAAACATACTCAAAGAGCACACACAGCACATGTGGGGAGCTATCCACACCTGCGGTCACAACTTTCTATCAAATTTCAGAGAACCTCACTCCACCACTTCACAAGAAACCTCAGGTTGCAACTTTCTCAACATCCACTTCCACAAGCAGACTTCACTTTCTCACATCAAAGTGCCATATCTACCATAGTAGTTATGTTTTTCTTAACCACTTAACATTTGTAAAGCTGTGCTACCATTTCTATTAAGTTCCTATCTTTTTAAAACGTGTCACTGTTGAACTTGTCACTGTTGTGTCCCCAACCCCATTTTTCCCACAAGCCCTAAGAGATTTCACACAACTCCATGATTTTTAGGAGCACACATGTCCCCTTATAACACAACTGACCATACTTATGTACATCTTTCCTTTCCCTCATCCTCCAACCGTAGAGAAAGAAAATACCTGAAGGGTAGGGAGTGTTTTTTATTCCTATTTATTTTTTATTCCTATTGTAATCCCCCAAGCCAACCCCCTCAAGTAAGCACATGTAATAGATGCTCATGAAATCTGTGTTGCTCAGGGCACCTGGGTGGCTTAGTCAGTAAGCATCTGACTTGGGCTCAGGTCATGATCTCACAGTTCGTGGATTCAAGCCCCGCGTCAGGCTCTGTGCTGACAGCTAGCCCAGAGCCTGGAACCTGCTTCAGATTCTTTATCTCCCTCTCTCTCTCTGACCCTCCCGTGCTAACACTGTCTTTCACTCTCTCTCTCACAAATAAAAATTAAAAAAAAAAACACTAAAAAATTTTTTTAAAAAAATGTGTGTTGCTCGTTTAAAAAAGTGGGAGGGTGGGGGGAGGGCAACTGGGTGGCTCAGTTGGTTAAGTGTCTGACTCTTGATTTAGGCTCAGGTCATGATCACAAGATCATGGTTTGTGGGATGGAGCCTCCAGAGGGGCTCTGCACTGACAGCTTGGAGCCTGCTTGGGATTCTCTCTCTCCTCTCTCTGCCCCTCCCCTGCCCATAGTCTGTCTGTCTGTCTGTCTGTCTCTCTCTCTCGAAAGAAATAAACAAACTTGAAAAAATATGTGTTGCTCAATTAATTCCTCCCTAGCCTCTTTCAGGAGATCCTCCATTAGCATTCTTTCAAACTGAGCTTAGAGTGAGGGTGGCCAAAAGGATCTCCAAAGAAATGCCCAGGGTAGGTCTTCATCAGCAGCATTACCCTCCCAGAGCTTCCAGTAGCCCCACTACAGGGGACCATTAACTTTCATCTAAGCAGAGGGGAGCCAACCTCCTGTCACCAAAGCCCCCAACAGTGGAAAGTTCCCCTGGCAGTACAGGAAGGGCAGGCACAGGGCTCTGGAGGTGGTGTAGTAAGGCGGCCCCCTGTGTGGGCCCTGCAGCACCCAACGGAGGCTGCAGCCCGTGCAGCAAGGAGGCCCCATGTAAGATATATTAACATCACAAAATTTAATGGACCAGAAAGGGAAAAAATTAACATAAATTACCTTCAGCTGAAATTCTGCCTTCCTTGGCAGCTCAAGAAAAAGTTCAATGCTGTGCCAGAGGAAAATCAGGCCTTGGGAAGCAGAAGCCTTAATAGGCTGAAATATCACCTCTGACCCTCCCTTGAAAACAATAACTCCCCAGTCATCTGGGCCTAGTAACGAATTTTGCCGGCCAAGTGGCACAAAGAAGCTGCTCTTACTTATGCTGCTTTCTGGCTAGTGCTTTGTGCAGTGTGGGCTTTATGTAGCTTTTACAGGGTGTGCAGTGCTTTCCTTGGGGAGATGGTAACTTCTTCCTCCCTCGGTGAATGCTGGGGCTGGGCCTCTTGGTAATGAGAGAGCCATGTTTAGTAGGAAGGACTCTGGATATAAGATACGTCTCCCTGTCAGTCCCCCGCCCCCCTGCCCACCTCATGCAGTGAGACTTATCAAGACAGCTGAATTTTTCCCTTATGAAATCTTGAGTTTCTGGGCAAGGGGCCTAGAGAAAGTGAGAGGATACGTGAGCAAGTGTTAATGGAAAGTGGGTGTACACAGCAAGACACCAAGCTGGCATTAGAGAAGGGTTGGACAGTGGTTGAGAGATGCCTAGTGGCAGGAATAACCAAGGACTTTAAATAACAATGAAGCCCAAGACACATCTGTAAGTTGATGGCTATGCAGTATGTGGTACCTATTGTTTTTGCTCAAGTTTTTAGTAGGTCTACCACACTTAGCCTTTAATTAGGGATGCTTTGGAGAGTGAAGAGATATTGGCAACATGAGAGGAGAAAGGGGTGGATTGCAGAGTAGGCCAAGAATTCAGCAGAAACAGGTAACAAGAGCAAATACAATTATGGCACTTGTGGAGTGGCAGATACAGTTCTTTTTTAAATTTTTTAAAATGTTTATTATTATTGAGAGTGAGAGAGAGAGAGAGACAGAGTGCAAGTGGGGGAGGGGCAGAGAGACATGGAGACAGAATTAGAAACTCCAGGCTCTGAGCTGTCACCACAGAGCCCGACATGCGGCTTGAACTCTTAAGCTGAGATCATGACCTAAGCTGAAGCCGGACACTTAAGTGACTGAACTACCCAGGTGCCCCTACAGTTCTCAGTGCCTTATATCCATTTATTACTAGTAACTCATTAATGTACATATCAACCCTATGAAGGAGGAGCTCTGACTGTCCCCATTTCATAAATAAGAAAATTGAGGCATAGAGAAGCTAAATGACTTTTCCACGGTCATACTAACAGTAATCGTTAACAGTTGGCACCTGAACCCAGACTCCAAGGCCATTTTCTTTTTTGTTTGTTTGTTTTTGTTTTTGTTTTTTGCTTGTTTATTTTTAGGGTTAAATCTATTAAAATATGTGCAAGATTTATTTTAAAAACTATAAAATTTTTTAAATAATTTATTGTCAAGTTGGTTTTCATATAACACCCAGTGCTCATCCCCACAAGTGCCCTCCTCCATGCCCATCACCTCCCTTCCCTTCTCTTCCACTCCATCAGTCCTCAGTATTCAAGAGTCTCTCATGGTTTGCCTCTCTCCCTCTCCTCCACTATTTTTCCCCTTCTTCTCCCCCATGGTCCTCCATTAAGTTTCTCCTAATCCTCCTATACGTGCAAACATATGGTATTTGTCCTTCTCTGCCTGACTTATTTCACTCAGCATAACACCCTCAAGTTCCATCCATGTTGCTACACATGGCCAGATTTCATTCTTTCTCATTGTCATGTAGTATTCCATTGTTTAGATAAACCACATCTTCTTGATCCATTTGTCCACTGATGGACACTTAGGCTCTTTCCATGTTTTGGCTATTGTTGAGTGAGAGTGCTGCTATGAACATTGGGGTCCATGTGCCCCTATGCATCAGCACTCCTGTATCTCTTGGGTAAATTCCTAGCAGTGCTATTGCTGGGTCCTAGGGGAGTTCTATTGTTAATTTTTTGAGAAACCTCCACACTGTTTTCCAGAAGGGCTGCACCAGTTTGCATTCCCACCAACATTGTAGGAGGGTGCCTGTTTCTCCACATCCTAGCCAGCATCTAGAGTCTCCTGATTTGTTCATTTTAGCCACTCTGACTGGCATGAGGTGGTATCTCAGTGTGGTTTTGATTTGTATTTCCTTAATGAGGACGGACGCTGAGCATCGTTTCATGTGTCTGTTGGCCATCTGGATGTCCTCTTTGGAGAAGTGTCTGTTCATATCTTCTGCCCATTTCTTCACTGGATTATTTGTTTTTCAGGTGTGGAGTATGGTGAGTTCCTTATAGATTTTGGATACTAACTCTTTATCTGATATGTCATTTGCAACTATCTTTTCCCATTCCGTCAGTTGCCTATTAGTTTTATAGATTGTTTCCTTTGCCATGTAGAAGCTTTTAAGTTTGATGAGGTCCCAGTAGTTCATTTTTGCTCATGATTCCCTTGCCTTTGGAGATGTGTCAAGTAAGAGATCGCTGCAGCTGAGGTCAAGGAGGTTGTTTCCTGCTTTCTCCTCTAGGGTTTTGATGATTTCCTGTTTCACATTCAAGTCCTTTATCCATTTTGAGTTTATTTTTGTGTATGGTATGAGAAAATGATCTAGTTTCATTCTTTTGCATGTTGCTGTCCAGTTCTCCCAGAACCATCTGTTAAAGAGACTTTTTTCCATTGGATACTCTTTCCTGCTTTGTCAAAGATTAGTTGGCCATACGTTTGTGGGTCCAATTCTGAATTCTCTATTCTATTCCATTGGTCTATGTGTCTGTTTTTGTGTCAATAGCATACTGTCTTGATTATTACAGCTTTGTAGTAGAGGCTATAGTCTGGGATTGTGATGCCCAAGGCCATTTTCTTAAACACTACCCACTACTAGACCTCAAGAATTCTCAAAGACCTAGAGTTGAGACCATGAGGTTTCCTATTTTACTTAAGGGTGGAAGGCAGCATGACGTGAATTCTTGTAGCTGAACACGGAAGGAAGGATAACTCCAGGAGGCTGGGAGACTTGGATAAACCCAGTGTCTGACAGTTGGGCTACATATAAATTAGGAAAGGAAGACCAAGAATTGCCCTAAGTTCTTTCCTGCATTAAGGGTCTGTGAGAGGGGTACCTGACTGCCTCAGTAGGTAGCGCATGCAATTCTTGATCTTGGGGTCATGAGTTCAAGCCCCACACTGGGAACAGAGATTACTTTTTTTATGTTTTATTTATTTTTGAGACAGAGAGACAGAGTGCGAGTAGGTGAGGGACAGAGAGAGAGGGAGAAACAGACTCTGCAGCAGGCTCCAGGCTCTGAGCTGTGAGCACAGAGCCTGATGCAGGGCTCAAATCCATGAACTTTTAGATCATAATCTGAGCCAAAGTTGGATGCCCAACCAACTGAGCCACCCAGGTGCCCTGGGCATAGAAATTACTTAAAAAAGAAAAGAAAAGAAAAGAAAAGAAAAGAAAAGAAAAGAAAAGAAAAGAAAAGAAAAAAAAGAGGAGAGGAGAGGAGAGGAGAGAAGAGAAGAGAAGAGAAGAGAAGAGAAGAGAAGAGAAGAGAAGAGAAGAGAAAAGAAGAGAAAAGAAAAGGATCTGTGAGACTAAAACAGGTATCCTTCCCTGCAGGTTGTTGTGGTGTGGAGGGGACATATGTCTGGAAAAAGTAAAATAGCTCTTTATGGAACAGCCAGAGATTCTATATAAGGAAGTAAAGGATCCAGTGTGAGTTCTTTGGGTCAAAACAATGTTCACTGAATAAAAAGCTTTAGGGGGGAAAAAACAGGGAGATTTCACAGAAGAGATGGCTTCCTGCATGCTGGGATCACGTTTTAAGCTGGAGTCTTGTTTTAAGCATTTCCCAGTTTTAGACCCCTTTCTTCCTCCCTCCCTCCTCCCTTTCCTTCATTCTTTCACTCATTTGTTCTCTCCTTCTTTTCTTCCTTCCTTCCTTCTTTTCTTTTCTTTCTTTTAAAGATTTTACTTTTTAAGTAATCTCTACACCCAACATGGGGCTTGAACTCACAACCCTGAGATCAAGAGTCACATGCTCTATCTGCTGAGCCAAGCAGGCACCCCAGACACCTCACTTCAGCCCCCTTTCTCACTTTTTTCCATTCTTCAGACTTCTTCCTATCAAATCAGCAAAACACAGGGAGAGCCTTGTGGAGAGGTGAGAGCAGGATAGCCAAAGGCTGTGATCTACAAAGGCTCTGGTTCTCAAAGATGGTCTACAAGTTGAATCTCATGGAAATTTGGGCTTCCTATCTCAAATCATCTTTGCTTAGCTTAGTTCACACAGCATACTATTATTTTAAAATGTATAATTCAACAATTTTTAATATAGTCACAAAACAGTGCAACCGTCATCACAATCTAACATTAAAACATTTTCATCACCCCAAAAAGAAGCCTGTATCCATTAGCAGTCATTTCTCATTTTCCACTCACCATAGCCCTAGTCACCATTAATCTAGTTTCTGCCTCTGTGGATTTGCATTCTCTAGATATTTCCTATCAAGGGAATCATATAATGTATGGTCTTGTGACTGACTGGCTTCTTTCACTTAGCATAATATTTCCAAGGTTCAATGATACTGTAGCATGTATTGGTACTTCATTCTTCTTGGTTCCTGGCTCCAAAATCTTCTGCTTCAGGAAAATTGATCTGCATTTGTATTAATTTGTCTCTCCAATTTTCAGGGTGGCAGTTTGTTCTGTGACTTCAGTTTCTGATGGATCCAAGAAAAGTTATTGATTTTCAGTTTGTTCAAGATTTTTACTGGTGTGAGGTAGCTAGGATTTTGCTAGGAAGTGATTTGAATCTGTAGATTATTTTGGAGAGTACTGGCACCTTACCAATGGTGAGTCTTCCATGAATATGGGATGTCTTTTCACTTATTTGATTTTCTTTAATTTCTTTCCTCAATATTTTTTTTAATGTTTTTATTTATTTTGGAGAGAGAGAGAAAGAGAGAGAGCAGGGGAGGGTCAGAGAGAGAGGGAGACACAGAATCTGAAACAGGCTCCAGGCTCTGAGCTAGCTGTCAGCACACAGCCTGATGCAGGGCTCGAACCCATGAACCGTGAGATCATGACCTGAGCCGAAGTCGGACACTTAACCAACTGAGCCACCCAGGCGCCCCTCTTTCAACAATATTTTTCACTGTATCTTTGCTTTACTTTTGTCCTTCCCTGGCTCAGCTGTTGCAAAGCTGAAGGGTTAAGATGTGAGAAGGGATAGTGGGGGTTGTCACTATTTCTTAACCAGGAGCAAGACCAGGACTCCTCTAGAATGACCCGTTGGGTGCTGGGCAATTACCAAAGTGCCTTCATGCTGAAGTGCTAGGCACAGTTGTGGATCACCATGCATGTGGCACTGTCCCACTTTGGGCCACTCACTGACTCTCAATTCTCAAATACTGAGATGGGAAATCTCTCAGGCTCATTATATTCCAGGAAAGCATCTTATTCTTTGGCCAGTCTTGGAGCAGTAGGCCTTCTGACCCTGAAGTCTGGTTCCTGGCTCCTATCTACCCTTGGAATTTCTCCTGCCAGGAAGGACAAGGTGTCTTCTCCAGGAATGTCATAGGCAGAAAGGACAAGAACCATGGAAATTATATTTCCAAGCCTTTCCCTAATCACATCAAAGTCTTTTGCAAGGAGTCTTCTAGCCTAACTGGAGTTTGATAATTACAAATTATTTCTAGCAGAAATGCTGACTGGAGGAAAGCACGTTAGAGAAAATTTGATTCATATTAAAGCCATGGTCAGATCATCATGAACCTTCAGGGTATTTATTTTTCCATCAGTTCCTCCCTGGTTTCCCCACCTCCCTTTTTGGCCAGGCTGAGCTGGAGATTCGCCTAATACAAATAACAGCATTAAAATAAAATCATGCAAAAGCTCAGGGGAACACGCCTGAGTAATGGAGAAGATAATAAGCTTAGACAACCAGCTCAGCCCTCTCCTCTTACTTCCTCCAGTCAGGCGAAAGTTCACAACTGATTTGGGATCCCTTCTAATGGTAAACAGGAGGGAAACTAGAGCTTAAGTGGTTTAAGAAAAAAAATTGTAATAATGGACCAGATTGCTATCATTCCACTGAAACTCAGACCCTATAGCTCTGAAGTAATTTCTAATTTTAAAGTTATAATGGGGGGAGCTGTGGGTGTTGAACAGAACAAAGAGATAAAGCCATGGAAAATACGCAAACCCATAGGTGATTTTGTTCATTCACTGACTCATTTGTCAAACATTGGGAGAGCTGACTGTCCCAGGCACTGGGCTGACTGAAGAAGTGGTAGAGATAGAGGTGGCCCCAAGTGCTCTAAGTATAAGTGGGGAGACAGATGTGTAGCCAGATAAGCCACACTATGAGCAAATTTGTTGCTTCCAAGAATCTGGAGCTTAAGACCCTATCCCTCACTTTGGGTTGGGATATGGAAGGTGAGGAGTGGTCCTCTCAACTCTGCTTCTAAGGGTTGGAAATGAGAGCTGCTAACTGATCACTTAAGAAAGAAAGAACCAAACAGCAGAAAAAAAGAAAAAAGTGTGGGAAGTAGGGAGGAGGGTTATCATGCCCTGGAGGAGAGCTTCTCCGTTGGTCCAGTAGCTTTGGAATGGACAACTCTGTTGGTGTCAAGAGTTCTGGTGCTTTGGGTATTCGTTCTGACTTGAACGGTGAGGGGGATGATAAAAGATCATGAAGAAAAGTCAAGTAGAGTATCTGAACCTAAAAGGTAACATTTGATAGAAGCCACTGTCCATAATATGGAACTCCTTCCTGCCAGCCTTCCCCAGGGAAGGTGAGAACCAGGAGGAGGATGGTTGAGAAGGGTCTTGAGGTATGTGTGGAACATGTCAGGTTCACAGCTCTCATGCCCACAGCGCCACCAACAGCAGCATACCTCTATGGGGCAAATCACCTGGGGGCAGCAGGGAGTTGTTCTACTTTATTACCACAAAGATTCTATAGCCTTTTATTGTTGGGCACAGTGGCCACATTTTTGGTCCCTCCAGGTTCTGGATGTTTGCTGAGAGTCATCCCTCAAATCTCCTCTCAGTGTGAAATGGATTGCTACATTTCCAGGGCTTAATTGTCCGCACCGGCTAAAAGCACTCTGCCAGTAATGAAAATACATCCACTCTTTTTATCAAGGAAAAAAGATAATAACTCAGCCAGCTTTAGCTTACATTTTATTGGACATCAGACATCAGCCCAGCTTGTTTCTAAGGACATCTCTGAGGTGAGCACAGAAAGCTACTGGGGGGGAAGGGGGTGTTGGGGATGTAGAGGAAAGGTCAAGGGGAATAAAGAGCAAAAGGGTGACCAAGGCTGGCCCCCAAACCTTCTCAGAGTACACAGGTTCCCAAAATGACAGCTGTCCCTTCCCAGGAAGCTGGAGGATGTGACTCTTCAAAATTTAAAACCCCTTTGTTTCTCTTGGAAGATGAATGACACTAATAGCAATAATAATAACCATGGTACTTTACACTTCTCAAAGGACATGCAGATATTCTGCCATTTGATCTTTACAACCTCCCTGACACACTTGCAGGACAAATGCTGTTGTGTCATGTCCACAGATAATGAAACTACGACTTAAGAAAAAGAAGTGACTTACCCAGGGGTGCCTGGGTGGCTTAGTCGGTTAAGCGTCCGACTTTCGCTTAGGTCATGATCTCACGGTTCGTGGGTTCGAGCCCCGCGTCGGGCTCTGTGCTGACTGCCAGCTCAGAGCCTGGAGCCTGTTTCAGTCTGTGACTCCCTCTCTCTCTGACCCTCCCCTGCTCACGCTGTCTCTCTCTCTCTCCTAGAAATAAATAAAAAACATTAAAAAAAAAAAAAAAAGAACCTCAAACAGACTCTGTATTCCCTCAATTCCATCTCCCTCACCTCTATACCAGTGCTCCAGCCACAGAGGCCCCCTGAGGCTGATATTCTTGAGCACCAACTTACAGTCAACCATTCCCCACATCTTCCTTGCCCACAGAAGCCTAGTTTCACTCTCAGAAGCCTGTTTTTTGTAAGAAATTGGGAACATTGGTCCAGTTCATTGAAAGTTATGTAGAAGAGTAGAAGAACTCTCAACAAATCTGAGTCATTCATTGCGTAAAACGACCAATTTGGGAATGGCCATGTGATGAAATTTTGCTGTTATGACATGTGAAGGGAAATCTGCACAGAGACAGGAAAAGAGCCTCCCTGTTCTGAAAAGGGAAGGGTCCGCCCTCTTCTCTTGGCCTCTGTTCACCGACAGTGAGAAAGTTGTACGGAGTTGGATCTTTGGCAGCCATCTTGGCATCTAGAAAAAGTCAGCACAAGAGGGTCGCTGGGCAGAAAAAAGGCAATAGTCTGGCCCTAAGTGATGTTGATTTCCTAAATTAACTACCCTTAGAGGTGCCTGGGTGGTTCAGTCAGTTAAGCATCTGACTTTGGCTCAGATCATTATCTCATAGTTCCATGGGTTTGAGCCCCACATAGCTCTGCTGTCAACAAGAAGCCTGCTTCAGATTCTCTGTCTCCCTTCCTCTGTTCTTCCCCCACTTATCATGGGTTCTCTCTCTCTCTCAAAAATAAACATTAAAAAAAAAAAAAAAAACCACCCTCAGAATCCTATCCATCCTGCTCCCAGGCTTCTTTATGTGAGTTAATAAAATTTCTTGTTATTGTGCCATTTTGAATTGTGGCAACTTTTCTTTCTTTCCATTGAAAGAATGCTAAATGATAAACTTCCTTTCTGCTCTTTACACTCTCCAAGCTCATTCTCATTTCAGGGCTGTTCCCACTGTCTGGGACACTGTTCCACCCTCCTTATTACTTCAGGCCTCAGCTCAAACGTCATCTTTTTCAGAAGGACTTTCTATGAACTACCCAATAGAAACCAGTTTTCCAGTCACTGTATTTTCATTTTAGCACGTATTAGTATCAGAAATTATGTTTTTATTTATGTGTTTACTTGTTTATTGTTTCTTTTCCTCAGTAGAACGTGAGCTCTATGTGAGTAAGAACTGTGCCTGGCTTGCTTACTGCTCTATTCCTAGCACCTGGCCCAAAGCCTAGCACATAGTAGGTGCACGGTGAACATTTGGTGAATTAGTAAGAGACAATTTCACTGTGCTCCTCCCCAATCTTTCTCTCTTCCACGGCTGTTTGGGTAATGTATCTGTATCTTTGACCTTTCATCGATTCCTTTCACAAAAGTCTAAATTTCAAGACCGGTAAGAAATGAAAAAGCAGCAGAGAAGAAAAATACCATAAAAGCAAAATTATTTTAGGCATAAATATAAAAGGAGAGTAGGATGATTGCTTAACATATGTAGATCAATGCAAATTACCATGTAAGTTAAATAGGGGAGAAGTCTGACGTGGTAGGCAGTCCAGAGTAGCATGTTGGGCGTGTTTTCCTTCTCATCAGGAAGTGGTATCAACTTCTGAGCCTCATAAAGTGGAAATGCTGACACACAGTGAGAGAAAAATCAATTGAGAGTTACACAAGTAAAAAAGAATTTAATTTACTTCTTGGGTTTTTCTATGAGATAGAAATCGAAAACATTCCACTTACCCACTTTAAATAGTAGAAATAGGAAACATAAAACTCTACTCAGTTTTGCATGACTGCCAACTAAGATTACAGAGGAAATGGAGAACGGAAACAGAAGAGGAAGGGACAGACCAAGAAACAACCCCAAGTTACCC
Source organism: Hyaena hyaena (assembly GCF_003009895.1). Classification (NCBI taxonomy): domain Eukaryota; kingdom Metazoa; phylum Chordata; class Mammalia; order Carnivora; family Hyaenidae; genus Hyaena; species Hyaena hyaena. Next base: position 993,128 of record NW_024081356.1, on the reverse strand, counting down.
AAATTCTTCAGAAGCAAAAATTTAATCTATGTAATGACAATTCTTTTTTTTTTTTAATGTTTTTAAAGTAATCTTTATATCCAATGTAGGCTCAAACTCACAACTCTGAGATCAAGAGTTGCATGATCCACCAACTGAGCCAGCAGAATGCCCCCACAATTCTTTATGTTTAGAGAAAAGAAACAAAACAAAACTTAAAAACCCCACCTACAAATAGCCCTCTGGGGGTAACTGGGCGTTTGAGTGTTTGACTCTTGAAGTCATGAACTTATGATTTGTAGTATCAAGCCTCACATCTGGCTCTGCACTGAAAGCTTGGAGCCTGCTTGGGATTCTCTCTTCCTTTTTCATTTTTCCATCCCCCACTCGTGCTCTCTCTCTCTCAAGATAAATACATAAACATTAAAAAAAATAGCCCTCTGAGATTTTTTTAAAGGATATTCATTTTCCAAGTTTATTTAAACTGTTTAAATTCCTACCTAAAATGTGGGAGAAAGGGTACTTATTCATTCATTCAACAAGTATTTTGGGGGTACTCATATCCTGGGCTTTGAAATGGGTGCTAGGGAAGGTCTGAGAACAGGATGTGGGCACAGTACCTGCCCTCAAGGGACTTCCATTCTAATTCTATTCCAATATTCATGGGGGAAACACTCTTTACCTGCCTCGTCTAGAAGGAAAATATCATCCATCTCATTTTACAGAGGAAAAGGTCCACTTTTTGGAGATCACATTGTGGACAGTCTATGTGCCACTATTAAGGACTTGAGGGCTTTAATAGAGGCGCAGATTTGGCACTTGGCAAAGATCTCAAGGGGATGCTAACCTTACATGCTAGATTTTCTAGGATATTATTGATATCAATTATTTTGAGCCCATATGCCCCTCAGCTCCTTGGCTGTCACTCTGGCCATCACCGTATCTCACTTCAGGTACCACAATAGTCTCCTGTTGGGTCTCCCTGGTCCCAGTCTTGCCTTCCTTCTGTCTGTGCTCCACACAGCAGCCACAGCCATCAGTTCATTTCTAAGACAAAGCCTCTTCTGTGTTCCAACCCTGTGCTGGCTTCCTGCTCAGTAAGTGAATCATCTGAAGTCTGTACAGTGGCCTCCAGGTCTCCAGCCCTGTTCCTCCAACATCCTCTCCTCTTCCAGCTCCTGCTCACTCAGCTCTAGCCACACACACCCCTGCCAATCCCCCAGTAGCTTTTGCACTCCCTGTCCCAGGTGCTGTCTCCCACACCCCCAAAGCCACATTGCTCACTCCCCACCTTTTCAGGACTTAATTCAGTTGTCACCTTCTCATGGAGGCCTTCCCAAATGTCCTCTTTAAAGGTATAAATCCTGGGGTATGTGGGCGGCTCAGTTGGCTAAGCGTCCAGCTGCAGCTCAGGTTACAATCTCACAGTTTGTGAGCTCGAGCCCTAAGTTGGGCTTTCTGCTGTCAGTACAGGGCCTGCTTCAAACCCGCCTCTGCCTCCTCTCTCTCTGCCCTCTGCTTCATTCTTTTACTTTCTCAAAAATAAATAAATATTTAAAAAATGTTTTATAAAATAAAATTACAAATCTTTCTGCCCTCTGCACTCTTTCCTGGCTTTATTTTTTTCCCCCATAGCTCTTCTCACTCCCTAACTGATTGCATATTTCATCCATTTGTATTATTTACTGTCTATCTTTGCCCCACAGAATAAAAGCTCTAGGAGAGCAAGGATTTTGGTCCGTTTTGTTCATTGCTGTATCCTCAGTCCCTTGGGAAGAGTTACCAATGAATTAGACACTCAAGAAGTATTTGTTGGGGCACCTGGGTGGCTCAGTCAATTAAGCACGAACTTTGGCTCAGGTCACGATCTTGGGCAGTTTGGGAGTTCACCCCACATCTGGCTCAGTGCTGACAGCTCAGAGCCTGGATCATGCTTCAGATTCTGTGTCTCCCTCTCTCTCTCTGCCCTTCCCCCACTCACATTCTGTCTTTCTCTCCCCCTTAAAAATAAAATAACAACATTAAAAAAGAGAGATAAGTATTTGTTGAAGCCTTTTAGTTTGCCCTGGCTTAGATTTATGGCAAACATGACTAAATTCTTCTCATTTTTAATATTTTACAGAAAACCAGTGAAAACTTTACTGGAGTTTCAGGCTAGTCCTCACTCGTGACTGGGAAGTCCTGGCCCAGAAGCAGTAGGTCCCTGGAGACGAGCCCTGGTCCTACACCCCCAAACCAGTCCCAGAAGAGGTGCGCCCTCTTTGACATGCAGCTCACACTGGCTAATGTATCTGAACAGCAAATGTCAGAGCCTCTTTCTAAACGCAGGCAGATTTACTTTGCAGACGGTGAGAATGCATTTTAATTTGTTGATGTGAAATCTTAATTGAACTAAACTGCTAGAGGTAGTCTCTGTTCTCTGTCATAGTCTTAATTTAGTTGGCAAAACAAGATATCATCAGAGGAAAATCACAGGCAAAGATGCTGTGCCCAGAGGGTTTGGGGAACACCCTTCTGTGTTTGGAGGTGGGCTGGTGTGTGACTGGCACAAGCGTGAACCACACCCACACAACTCGGAATGCTAACTTGGCTTTCCAGGGAGACTCAGGGGACATCACATGGGCTCAAACACACGGACCCTCCCGAAACAGCCATGCTAAATATTGTTCCCCTCCTGTATTTCATGTCCTATTTTTAGTGTTAGAGCAAGGAAGAGATGGGGACTTTCTCACCTGGAGGTACAGGATGTGGGAGGTGTCAGCTCCATCACTCATTTGCTATGGGACCTGAAGCAGCTCACTTCCCCTACCTGGGCTGTGGTTTCTACATCTGTGCAAAAAGGAGGCTGGAATCCATGTCCCTAAAAGTCTTCCATTACCAACATGCCACGTAGGGCTCTCTCTGGACCTTCAGGTCTGTGTCAACACCCAGCCTGTGGCTCCTGACATTTACCCACCAAATCCCTGCTGAGTTCCTGGCCATGGCATATGCTCATACCAATGGCCTCACTGTCTTCCACAGGGCGTCAGGTTGAAGGCCTTTCACTAATATGGCCTCAACCCTCACCCACAGAATCTCAGGTTGCAAATTTGTGTAGGCCCTTGGGGGAGGCCTTAAGAATCATCTTCTTAGTGGCATATGCCCACTCCATCCCCTTCCTAGACCTCCACCCCCAGGGGCCTCTATACACACTACTTGTCCCACCCCGGCGGCTCCTGACCAGGCTTGTCCACATCTGGAGAAGCTACTGCTGGGGCACTGCTCTAAGTCTACCCTTGCTGCAGTGATGTGAACAGACAGAGGCAAATCACCTCTGGAGGTTGGCAGGAATCAGCCCCCTGCACAGTCCAGCTCAGAATCCTGCAATATCTTCGTCTAGGGACAGTCTCTGCCAGGAAGTTCCCTGGGAAATGACTCAGGCCTTAGTATCTTCCTCGGAAGTGCTGAGGGAAAAGGGCTGGAGACAAGCTTCCGTGGGGGCCAGATTCCTGAGGTACAGGTCCTCAAACTGGTGGCTCACTGGCTGGAATACGAGAGTTTGCAGGTCCTAGTACCTGCATTGAGTCACAGGTTGTTCTTACTCTGGCAATCAGGTGGCAGGAGGTTTAGCAAAGAGGCAATGCCATGTAGAAGGAAGATGACAGCTTTGCAGTAGAAACCACCTGGCAAGTCCCTTCTGCTCACTGAGTCTGTTTCTGCATCTGTTGGATGGGGATAGCAATACCTACCTCAGAAGACTGTTGTGAGAAATAGATGCTCTACAGCTTCTAGGGTGTCTAGCAACGTGCCTGGTCTAGAGACCGCACTCCCCAAATGGCAACAGTTGATGAGCTATTACTATTATTAAAGTCCTAACAAGGTGCTTGGCATCCAGAATGTGTCCAGTAAATGCAACTATAATCATTGTCACAAGGAGCTACAGAGCTCTTTTCAACACTTTGGAATTGGTAGCAAACTGCAGATCACATAGACACATCCCCAAGACTCCTCTCTCTCTACATTCTTCCATCTTGCTCTTCTTTCTCTTCAGTCTGTAAGGAGACAAGGGTCAGGGAAACTCTGATAGCTGGTTGGTGGGGTGAAGACATTTGGTAGATAACTGTGAGCTCTGCCTCCCTCTTAGCTTGGTAGAAGCTGGAGACAGCTTTTCCTATCACAAGATAGAAAGTTTAAAGATGCAAAAAATTTTTAAAAATTAAAAAAAAAAAAGAGGGAAAAAAAAGTTTAAGGATGCTAATCTAAATCCAGCAGGGCTTCCTGCACAGGAAGGGCCTGGACAAACAAACAGCCTTCCTTGGGGTGGGGTCCTTTGTAGAGACTAGCCTTAGCCTTTGATTAGGTAGGACTCTTTCTACTGGGAGTGTCAGAAATCTCTCTCAAATTCTTAAACAAAAACTGAATGCACTGACTCACAGACTGGGGAGGATTATAATCAGAGGGTCAAAGGAAGCTCAGAACCAAGGTTACAGGGACTGGAGGCAGGGACTCAACACAGAGGAACATGCTCTCCCATGAAGGAAATAAAACTTAGAAACTGGGCCCACTTTATGTTAGGAGGTCAGCAAAGGTCAATTTGGACACATCTATGGATGGGGCAGCTCCAAAAGAGCAAATACTCTGTGCAAAGGTCCCAAGTCAGGAATGAGTTTGTTCAAGAAACAGGAGGAAGCCACTGAGGGTAGAGAGTAGTGAGCCAAGAAAATAACAATAAGAGATGACAACCAAGGAGGAGGCAGGGGCCAGATCACAAAGGATCTTGTAGGCCAAGATATGGAAATGTATTGCATTCAAAGGATTATGGGAAGCCTTTGAAGGGTTTGAAACAACAGAGATGATCTGACTCTTGTTTTAAAAAGAACACTCTGGTCATCTCTGGAGGCAAGGAAAACAAAAGCAAAAATGAACTATTGGGATTTCATCAAGCTAAAAAGCTTCTGCACAGCAAAGGAAACAATCAACAAAACTAAAAGGCAATTTAGAAAATGAGAGAAGATATTTGCAAATGACATATCCGATGAAGGATTAGTATCCAAAATCTATAAGGAATTTATCAAAACTCAACAGCCAAAAAACAAACAATCCAGTTAAGAAACGGGAAGAAGACTCAATGAACAGTTTCTTTCCAAAGAAGACATCTAGATGGCTGATAGACACATGAAAATGCTCAACATCACTCATCACCAGCAAAATACAAATTAAAACTACAATGAGATACCACCTCACTCCAGTCAGAATAGCTAACATTAACAACACAGGAAACAATAGCTGTTGGCCGGGATGTGGAGAAGGGGGAACCTTCTTACATTGTTGCTGCGAATGCACACCAACAGGTACAGCTACTCTGGAGAACAGTGTGAAGGTTCCTCAAAAAGTTAAAAATAGGGGCACCTGGGTGGCTCAGTTGGTTAAGCGTCCAACTTCATCTCAGGTCATGATCTCACGGTCCGTGGGTTCGAGCCCCGCATCAGGCTCTGTGCTGACAGCTAGCTCAGAGCCTGGAGCCTGTTTCAGATTCTGTGTCTCCCTCTCTCTCTGACCCTCCCCTGCTCATGCTGTCTAACTCTCTCTCAAAAATAAATAAAATATTTTAAAAAAAAAAGTTAAGAATAAAACTACCCTATGACTCAGCAACTGCACTACTAGGTATTTACCCAAAGGATACAAAAATACTGATTTGAGAGGAACACACGCACCCCGATGTTTATAGCAGCATTATCAACAAGAGCCAAAGTATGGAAAGAGCCCAAATGTCCATTCATTGATGAAAGGATAAAGAAGATGTGGTACATATATACAGTAGAATATATATACAGTAGAATTATTCAGCGATCAAAAAGAATGAAATTTTGGCACACCTGAGTGGCTCAGTTGATTGAGTGACCAACTCTCAATTTCAACTCAAGTCATGATTCCAGAGATCGACCTCTGTGTCTGGCTCGACACTGAGCATGGAGCCTGCTTAAGATCCTCTCTCTGTCTGTCTCTCTGTCTCTCTGTCTCCTCTCTCCCCCTCTGCCCCTTTCCCCTGTTCATGAGGATGTGCTCTCTAAGTTAAAAATAAATGTAAAAAAATGAATGAAATTTTGCCATTTGTAACGAGGTGGATGGAGCGAGAGTGTATTATGCTAAGCAGAAGAAGTCAGTCAGAGAAATACAAATACCATATGATCTTACTCATATGTGGAATTTAAGAAATAAAACAGATGAACATAGGGGAAGGGGGAAAAAGAAAAGGAAGGAAATCATAAGACACTCTTAACTATAGAGAACAAACAGGGTTGATGGAGGGAGTGGGGAGGGAAGGGCTAGATGGGTGACGGGCATTAAGGGGGGCACTTGTTGATGAGCACTGGGTGTTATATGAAAGTGATGAATCACTAAATTCTACTCCTGATATCATTATTACACTATATGTTAATGAACTAGAATTTAAATAAAAACTTGAAACAAACAAAGAACACTCTGGTTAATGTACAGAAAGGAGGTCAGGGGTCAGGGTGGAAGGAGGGTTTAAGAGAAAGGCTAGGGGAGGAGCGTATTTGGGCATGGGTGGGGATAAGAGTTCTGCGCTGATCATGTTAACTTTGAGATGCTGATTACATGTAGTAACAGTTACTTAGGGCTGCTGTAATAAATGACCACAAATTAGGTGGTTTAATAAAGACAACAGACATGTACCCTCTCACAGTTCTGGAGGTCTTTAGTCTGAAACCAAGGTGTCAGTATGGTTGGTTCCTTCTGGGGGCTCTGAGGAAGAATCTGTTCCATGTCTCTCTCCTAGATCCTGGTGTTGCCAGCAACCTGTGGCCTATGGACACATCATTCCAATATCTGCCTCTATATTCACATGGCATTCTGCCTGTGTGTCTTCTGTCTCTATGTCTTCTCCTTCTCTTAAAAGGATACTAGTCATACTGAGTTTAGGGCCACCCTAATCCATTATGAACTCATCTTAACTTGATTGTATCTGCAAATACCTTATTTCAAAAAAAGGTTATATTCACAGGTACAAGAGGTTAGCACTTCAACATATCTTTTTGGGAGACAATTTAACCTATAAAAGACATGAAAGGGGCTGTTAAGTGGGCTGATAAGTATATAAGGATGAAGTTCAGAGGAGAGGTCCGCTTTGGAGATCTTAATTTGGCAGTCATAGGAAAGTAGCCTAGGGACTAGATCCAGATAGAGAATAGAAGGGGTACTAGTTTGAGCTCTGGGGCTGTCCAATGTTTAGTGGTTTGTGGAAGGGAAGAAGCCAGCATAGAAGAATGAGAAGTAGTCAGTGTGGTAGAAACCCAGGAGAATGTGGTATCCAAGAAACCAAGAGGAGAGAAGTTTCAAGATGGAAGTAGCGTCAATCTTGTTGAGACATGGCTCTCAGACCTGGCAGCATGCAGACCATTGGTGATGCCAACATGATTAAACTCAGTGGAGCAGGGGGGATGGAAGCCCACCCGGAGGGGCTGAAGAGAGGATGTCAGAAAGCAGCTATACACAGCACTTTCAAATTCAAAAAGTTCTGCTGTGACGCATAGAAGAAAAACTGGGTGACAACAGAGGGAAATGTGGGTAATGGGACAGTTGTTTATTTATGTTGTAAAGCTGGAATATATTTGAGAATGTTTGTGTGATATTGAGCATGTTCTTCCAGTGACAGAAGCAGAGACACTCAATCCACTGTATAAGGAGGGAAGGCAAATCATGGAGGAAACAGACAGGCAGGGAAGTAGAACTGGTGCCAGGAAAATGAGGAAGCACTTGTCAAATTGCTTCTATTTTCTCCATAAGGGAAGAGGTAAGGTCATCAGCTAAAAGTGAGGGATAAAGAGAGTAAAAGATGTTTGAAGAGACAGGAGAAGTTATGTGGTAGAAGCTCTGATCATGCCAGAGGAGTATGGGAGGATTACAGAATAGTTAGTGTTCTCTTGAGATTTCCCGTTCATACGTGGGACTCTCTCTAGACATCTTTCTTCTGGGTCTGCACCACCTCTCAGGAAAGGGTTCTGATTGGCCCTATACAGGGCATATGCTTATCTCGGGTCCAGTCACTGTATCCAGAGGATGAGATCCTGGGATTGGGCAGACCTGGGTCACATGCCTAACCCTGGGACTAGAGGGGTTACTCTTATGCCCTGACAGTTCCAGCAGAACCACATGGAATAAGGGATACTGGACAGACACTAACTGGGATGTAAGCCAAACAAAAAGCAGCAGATGTCCACTCTCGCCTACTGCTCTCACAGGGTTGTCCTGAGACCCACTGAGACAGTGTAAAACTGCACTGCGAACTGTAGACCACTGTACCAGGTCTGGGATTCTTACAGGGGGGCTCAGTAAATGATGGGTTTCTTTACTTATCTGCTCACTCAGTGAACAGTTACTTAAGGCTCTAAGTGATCCCAGCTCTGTGCCAGGTTTATGATGGAGAGGAGACAAATCACGAATAAGATGTGATCTGCCCCAAGGAGCCTGCAGTTCAGTAAAGCTTTGTTAGTCATCTCTTGACAGGTTATGCTGTGATAACAAACAACACCCAACTCTTTGTGGTTTACAAACAGCAGTGCTTTATTTCTTGCTCATCAGCTTCAGGTGAGCTTTGGCTCAGCTTCAAGAGTCTTTTTCACGCTAGGATAGGACATGCCATTCTGCAGCACAAGATAAAGAGGATACTGTGATAGCTCCTACAGCTTCTGCTCTGATCACTTCTATTCCCATCTGATTAGCTAAAGCAAGTCACATGACCAAATCCGATAGCAACAAGGTAACTAAGTATTATGCTTCCCTGGGGAGGATTTGAAACTAACATCGCAATACACAGTGATTCACAACACTTTTACAGAGAGTAGAAGTGAACAACGGGGAAGACAATATAATTATCACAAAGGGGTAGAAGCACATAAAGCTCATCATACAAGCAAAAGTGATCAAAGTCCTTGATCCAATGCCTTAGGAGTTCAAAGGGGAGAGATCAGAGAAGGCATCTTGGAGGAAATGGTTTTGGGGCTAGGCTTTGAACAATACCAGAGGATGTAGATGGGTATAGAAGAAGACAGGGCATTCTAGCAGAGGAACAGCATGATGAAGTCACAGAAGAGGAAAAATGGGAAACTTAGACAAGGAATGCTGAATGGTTTAGTTAGCCTAATATAGAGGAATTGGGAACAAATAATGGAAAGACGGCAAAGTAAGTATGTCTGCCGGCCTCCAGAAGCATTCAGACGCTCTCATCCCCACCCCGTCCACCTGCCCAGCCGGGAGTTCCTGGACTAAGAAGGGCGTACAGTTGTTGGCAAATGAGTCCAGGGCAGGCCAGCTTTTGGCTAGACTCTTCTCCCCTTCTTGACTTGGTCAAACCCAGGTCCTAGCCCAGACTCAGCTTCTCCCAAAGCCCTTTTCAAAGTTTTGTCGGAAATCGTACTCCAAATGTTCTTATAAAGGTTTCTACATGTCTTCTGTGTCTTTTCTCTGCCTGCATCAGCTAGCCTGGTATCCAGAGGATACCATCAAACTAAAAGGTTTTAAAACCAAAAAAGAGGTCTCCCGAGAGGCAGGGAGATAGACAAGATGACCTGGTGGAAGACCCAATCTTGCAAAGAAAGCTTCATCCTGCTGGCTATTCTATTCCACAACAGCAGTAAAATGAGTTTTTGTTTTGTTTTGTACAGAGTAAGATCCCATAATTGATTTTGTTCATAATGTCATCAAAGAAAAATATCATGCCTCTTTAGAGTTGTATTACAGTATGAATTACATTGTGTTTTTGGATTCAGCTTATTATAGCAGTGATTTCAGTTAAATGTTTATGTAACAGAAACTTTGCTTCTTATTATTTGATAAGAATGTGATGATCAATAAAATTAATTTTTAACAATCTTGTTTTCTCTTTAAAGTTATCAACTGTAGTACACAGATGCAAAAGCTTTCTGAGAGGGGGTCCTGGCTAACTGGAATTAATGAGCTGCCAACATTGAGGGCATGTGGTCTAATTGATTCTGGCCGTGGGCAGGTTTGTACTTTTAATCATTAATGCCCTGCAGCCTGCTGGAAGCATGGAAAGAAACAGGCTGACTAGAACATGCCAGAAGACAGAGACAAAGCCACTGGGAGGCCTCCCACTGCCCAGGAGGTACCTGCATGAAGGCACAAGTGGAGCTCAGGGCCCTGTTGCTGGGAAGAAACCTGGGTGATCCTGCCTCAGAGAAGGCAGGGAGACCTCTCCCTTGGGTAACCTCCAATGTCAAACACATCAGCAGGTGCCAGGGCATATCTCAGACCTGCGCAGAGGCTTGCATATCACTCACTCCATCACTCATTCACTCAAAAATATGTATTAAGTATCAAGTCTGTGTCAGACCCTGGATATAGTAATAAACAAGACAGACAAGCTCTCTGCCCCTTCAGGATTTCATTTTAGTCTGCAAAGCAGATAATAAACAAGTTAAGGAATAAATCAGCAGACAATAAACAAGTTAAGGAATAAATCAGCAAGATAAGGTCAGCTAGTAATAAGTGCTGTGGAGACAATAAAAGAGTGATGTGATAAGAGTACTTAGGTGAGGGGTAAGCTCACTCTAAGGTTCTAGTCAGAGAGGGCTGCTCGGCAAAGCTAACATTTATGCTGAGACTCGAGGCACGGGAAGGAGCTAGTTTTGCAAAGTGCTGGAGGAAAAGCCTTCTAAGCATGGGACACAACAGGTGCAAAGGCCCCAAGGCAAGAAAAGGTTGCAACTATTTGAGGAACAGAAAGGAGACAAGTGGCTGAAGCATGGTGAGCAGGATGGAGAATGACTAGAGATGAGGCTGGAGAGACGACTAAAGCTTAGGTTATGCAAAGTTTTGTAAAGTCATGTGTATCAGTCAATAGACACTCAGGAAAAATCAGAAATCACTCTAGATTTTTCCAGTAGGAGGAATTTGATTTGAGGAGTTGGTAACAAACATGTTGGAAGGGCTAGAGGAGCAAAAAAGAGGGAGATTAAGTTATCCAAAAATTAATGATTGTAGGAAATCACACTATCAGCCTTAAGGCTAGAAGAGCAAGATCAGAAATGAGGACAATCATAGCTAAAAACTGTCCTACCACTGAGGCGGCTATTAAGAACCACCTGAGCTAGAACCTGAGCGTAAGGCTTGTTATTAGGTTCAGGGAGATAATGTATGTAAAACACTGAGCATAGTGCTCAGCGCTTAGTAAGGTCTCCATAAATGTGAGCTACGTTATGAAGCCACACTCAAAGTACACCCAGCATTACATGGGAGACGCCCAGCCTTTTTGATGAGACATACAAGATCATAGCACTTGGAAAGGTTGGGAACCAAGGGTTTTAGGAAAGCTCAGTTTAGACAAATTGAGAGAATCACAGAATCTCCATTTCCAGTATTCTTTCACAGGATTTATGCAAAAGACCTCTGCTGTGCTGTTTCCACAGGCTCTGCTTGGGACAAAGTGGGAAATTCAAAGCATATAACAGAGCATGATGGAGGGTGAAGGCGTGTGGTGGAGCAGTGAGGGGCCAGAGGAGATAATGAGCTTTGTTCCAGTTATCTATTGCTGTGTAGCAAAAAGCTTACAGCTTAAAACAATCATACTTTTTTATGTTTATGATTCTCTGGATCAAGAATTTGGATGGAAAAAAAAAAGAATTTGGATGGGGCACAGTAGGGGGGATGGCTTGTTTCTGTTTCTCAATGTCTGAGGCCTCTGTTTATACGATTAAAAGGATATGTGTCTGTCAATACCTGGGGGCTGGAATCCCCAAAGGGTCATTTACTCACATATCTGGTGCTTGGGCTGGGTTGACTTCAAGGTTAGTACAGCTTTGGATTTGTTTTTGTTTTTAGGAGAGAGGTAGAAGAGGGAGACAGAGGATTCAATAGTCCAACTGTGGGGCTTGAACTCACAAACTGTGAGATGATGACCTGAGCTGAAGTCAGACGCTTAACTGACTGAGCCACCCAGGAGCCCTGACATGAAGATTAGGATTGGAGACCAGAGTGCCTACATGTGACCTCTCTAAGTGCTTTGGCTTCCTCACAACAAGGCTACTGCGATAGTAGGATTTCTTATGTGGTGACTCAGGGCTCTAAACAGGAGTTTATTAGTTAACAAGGTGGCAGCCGCATCTCTTCTCATGACAAAGCCAGGGAAATTTCTCAGCACCACTTCCACTGCAACCTACTGGTCTGTAATCTAGAATGTGTAAGGGAGCCACAAGCCCACAGGACTCAAAAGAAGGGGAAGTATACTCTGCCTCTTGATGGAGGAACAGCAAAGTCTAGAAAAGCATGGGGGTGGGAAATGGTATTGCACCAATTTTGACAAATACAATTTGCCACAGGCCTGCAGGCTAGAATTCAGTTTCCATGGGCCTGGGTCCTTGCCAGCCATCCTAAAAAGAGAACTTCTGAGTTCTCTGAGAAAGATGGGGCCAAAGGCACATGTTCCTCTCTATGCCCTACCTTCACCTCCAGAGGAAGCCTCCCCAAAACCCAAAAAGGGAGGAGATCCGTGGCCCAGAATAAGTATTCACAGCGTCTGCTGATGAAAACTAAGGGGACATATGTCACATTATAGAGCAAGAGAGCTAGAAACTGTGCTAGGGAGTCTTATCACAACTAACCCTGGATAATGATGATGATGGACATGATAAGATATTTACTGAGTACCTATTTGGGACCAAGTACTCAAGTAAATCCTTTCCATTTAAGCTTCCAAAAGTAAATGTAGAGCCTTAAATGCACATCTCAGAAAGCAAGACTATTGAAAATTAACGAGCTAAGGAACTATCTTAATAAGTTAGGAAAAAATACAGCAAAATAAACCCAAAGAACATAGAAGGAAACAGCAAGGTAAAAAGTAGAAATTGAAGAAACAGAAACCAAATACGCAACAGAGAAGATCAGCCAAGCCAAACCCAATTCTGTGAAAACCAATGAATCTCTGATGATACTGACCAAGAAAAACTTGAAAGAAAATAAAAATAAACAGTGCAAGAAGTAAAAAGAAGGATTAAGATTTAAAAAAGAGAGAGAGAGAGATGTGGCGCCTGGGTGGCTCAGTCAGTTGAGTGTCCGACTTCAGCTCAGATCATGATTTCACGGTCATTAAGTTTGAGCCCCGTGTTGGGCTCTGTGCTGACAGCTCAGAGCCTGGAGCCTGCTTCGGATTCTGTCTCCATCTCTCTTTGCCCCTCCCCTGTTCACGCTCCATCTCTCTGTCTCTCTCAAAATAAAATAAACATTAAAAAATTGTTTTTTAATTAAAAAAAGAAGTAAAAAGAGGGATATTGTTATGGATACCTCAGGTATTAGAAAGAAATGAAGAAAATATTATGAATAATTTTGTACCAGTAAAATTGAAGATATATGTGAAATAGACAAATTGCTTGGCACATATAGCTTACGAATACTGATTCAACCTGAAATAGGAAATCCAGATAGTCCTACCATTAAAGAAATTTAATCAGAAGTCAAAAAAAGATTCCCACGAAGAAAACCCAGTCTTCACTGATGAGTAGTAAATCTTTAAATACCCCATTAGAGAATGAAGATTCCCTTCTTCTGTGGAGGAAACTAGCCTCTGGAGTTCAAGCAACTTGCCTAAGGGCCCAGAGCTAGCAATAGTCAAACCCACAATTTGAACCCTGGTTGACCTGGCTTCAAAGCCAGGGAGCTTAGCCATTGCTCTCCCCAGCCTCCTCTTCAAATGCTATAATTAGGAGCATATCTGTGAAGGTGAAGGACAAAGCTCTGATGCAAAAACATGCAAAAGTAAGTTCTAGATTTGCAAAGATGGAGGGTAGAGCTCCTTGCCTAAAGAAGTCCTAGAAATGAGGAATCTGGTTATGTCCCTATAGAGAAGGAACCTGGAGATTATCCCTAGGACACCACCCTGCCCTTTTTCAAGACCTATTTAAATGTGACCCCTACCTCCCTGTAGGGCACCATAAATCTAGTCCTGAGCCCCATAGCTGCCCTATAGCACTGTATCTGGGCCTCTTCTATACATTCTCTGTTGTGTATCATTCCCACTAATGTTTTCCAACACTGAAAATACATGGCTTCCTAAGAATACAGACCCCAGTTTGAAAAACCTACATTAAAAAGTTAAATGCTGATACTCTTGGTGATCACTGGAGCTTTGAAAACTGTAAGGCAGCTAGGCCATCCAAAGAATGTTTTTGTGAAGAGATATTTTTACAATTTTCACTAAAATAGGAATGCCTGAGTGGTTGAGCTCCAACTCTTGGTTTTGGTTCTGGTCATGGTCTCGTTGTTTGGTGGGATTGAGCCTGCCTGTGATTCTCTCCCCCTTTATCTGTCCTTCTCCAGCTCTCACTCTTGTGCGTGAGTGCTCTCTCGCTCTCTCAAAATAAATAAAGAAACATTAAAAAAAGAGTTTCACTAAAATAAACACTTAACATTTATATATTCACACAGCAAACTTTGTGGTCCCTGAAGATAGAATTTATCTTTGTAATAGGCATGAACTGCTCCACAATATAATGTCAGATTTCATTATCTCTCTAAATCAAAATCCAGCTTAAGTTCTGTGGGAACATCAGATTATTATTCCATCTCTTCACTCCCTCCTAGGTAACAGGATTATACAACTACATTCTTTGCCAGGTAACTATGCAAGTTGCTCCTTTGGGCAGTGTGTTTCTCCATCCCTCGACTCTAGGATTGGCCACATGACTTGTTTTGACCACAGATATTTTAGCAGACTTGACATAAGCAAAGACTTAAAACAGGCCTGTGCACTGGGGCTGTTATTCTTGTGCTTCTTCGTCTCCATGAGATGAACATCCTCCTATTAGCCTACTGGTTCTGGAAGGAGGATGAAAGACACACGGGGCAGAGAAAAACCACCCTAGCCAAAGCCAGTCTATAAGCAATTAGCTCCCAATTGATCCCTAAACACATAGCTAAACAAATGTTCACTGCTGTGTATACTGAAATTTGTTGACTGTTATGCAGCATTACTGTTGCTACAGTTGATCGATACATGCCCTTCTTCCCAAGATTATCATGACCTCTGTTCGTTCCAGTTGCCACAGTTGTGCCCTCTTTCTGGACTGTGAGGGTACTCCTGAAGGTGGGGGTTCTGAGGCAGCTCTATCCTGTGACAAGTTTAGCCAAGCCTCCCCAAACTGTGGCCCTGTGCTCAATCCTCACAGTCATGTATGGCACTTAGTGATTGCCTGGGTTTGATCCTCAGAACAATAACCTGGGCAACTCATTTAATTTTTCTTTGCCTCCTCTGTAAAATAGAAATAATAATAATACTTACTTCATAAAGTTCTTGTGAGAGATAAGTGAAAATATATAAAGTGCTTAACACAGTGCCTGGCATAGAGTAAATGTACAAAAAATGGAAGCTGTTACTATTATCATATATTTGTTCATCTAAATATTCTTCCTCCTAGATCCTTCCACCTCAGAGAACCTGCATTCAAGTGAGCTCAGGTCCTTGCTCTGATGAAATTCATACCTTCCTTCCCTTTCTAGCCTTGAGAACTCCAACTCACCCACCAGAGTTGGGCTTATCCATTTTCAGTTCAGGAAGCATTAAGCCTCCAATCCTAAACTCTTTTAAGAAAGCTTGTGTGGAAGCTGTCTTCTGGGCAGCTTGCTGCTTGCAGATTTTCCTTTCAATGTAGAAACACACAAAACCTCTTGGGGGTCAAGACAATCCAAACCTCAAGGACACAACATCTGGCTCTCCCCCAGGAATAGTGGAATGCCATTCATTCTTCTGGGGTGAGCCTATCTACAGCTGAAAAAAACCAGACAGGTATTTTTTCAATATGTCATTCTGCTACACCTAATTCTCAATAAATCTTGACCATAGACTGTGAATTCGTTCATCATGTTTTATTCACTGTGAACCTCCAGAGCGTAACATAGAGCCCACACTTAGTAGGTGCTTGATAAATGCTGGATAAATGAATGAAGAATATAGATTATAGGACCAAGGTAATTTCCAAACGAGGGCTGGTGGAGAAATAAACATGAGTACCCACAGGACACCCAGCCTGACACTCAGTGCTAAGGCCCACACAAGAAAAGTACCAAAATACCTGGAGCCTATACTCAGTCCTCAAAGAATTAAGCCTACTAAAGAAGTAAGGTTCAACCAAAGAAATCACTTGTTCCATCCCACATCAAAGAGAGCCCCCTGAAGTGCTTGGTTCAGAAGCTGCTTTGGGCCTGATGGTGCACAGCCTTGGGAAAGGAAGAGGCAAGATGTGGTCTAAGGTTTGAAAGTATGAGGGGCTCAGACACTCAGCAGAGGGCCAATGGCTTATCAGGTGTCCGAGAACATCATAGGCAAAGGCACAGCACAGGAATGAATTTGCTATTTTTGGGAAATAACAAGGAAACCAGCCTGACCCGGCTGTAGGACTTGTGAGATGGAGTCAAGAGAGATAAGTGTGGCTATTTCAGGCTGTGACCTGAGTGTAGAGACCTAGAAGTCAGGCTGGAAAGGGTCCTGATGAGTCAGGCAGTAAAGAATGGGTTCCTGAGAGGAGGCATGACAAGCATTTGTCTCATTCCAGGACTAAATGAGATTTTAATCCAAGCCATGGATTCCTGAAATGAGCTCACTAGAGGAGCAGAGCGCTCAGCTCCTCTAAGAAAGTAGAATTTTTATGGTAAGAATGTTTAGTTGCAAGCAAAAGAAAAATGCTAGCTAACTTAAGCAAAAATTGGTTATATTAAAAAGAAAAGGGGATGGCTCAAAGAAGCAAAGAAAATACTGAAGAGGCTATCCCAGAAAGATGAGGAACCAAGACAGTGAAATCAAGGGAGCTGGAGCCAAGGAATAATCCTTTTATGGTACTGCCTTGGGGATTGATAAATTCTTTTTCATGTTATTCATGCAAGATTCAAGGGAAAAAGACCATCTAATTGGCCTAGCTTGGGTCACATGTCAAACTCTTGGCCAAGCACTGGAGGGAGTCTTCATTAATAGTCCACTAAGATTTTAAATGATGAAGCAGTACTCCAAGCCAAATCCCCAAAGGTGGTGCTAGGGGAAATAGATAGTGGAAAGGCCATAACAGTAGTTTTCTACAAGGTGTGAACAGTGGGAAAACCTAGGGCCTATTTGGTCTTGGAGGGTGAAGAGAGGGGAAAGATGGAACAATTACCTGAACTTGTAGGATTTGTGATGGTTGATTTTATGTGTCAACTTTACTGGTACACAGGATGTCCAGATATCTGGTTAAATATTACATCTGGGTATGTCTGTGAGAGTGTTTATGGGGTAGATTGGCACTTGAATTAGTGGATGGAGTGAAGTGGATTCCTCCCCCTCGGTCAGCGCAGGTAGGTAATAATGCTTAACCAAGTATCTGAGTGCCCTGTGTCCCAGTTAAGTTGTCACATACAATTAACCAATCTGGGGGCACCTGGGTGGCTTAGTCAGTTAAGAACACGACTCTTGACTTAGGCCCAGGTCATGATCTCACAGTTCATGGGTTCAAGACCCACATTAGGCTCTTCTCTAATAGTGCGGAGCCTGCTTGAGATTCTCTCCCTCTCTCTCTCTCTGCCTCTACACCACTTGCACTCTCCTTCTCTCAAAATAAATAAATATTTAAAAATTTTAACCAAATCTGTTGAAGGCCCAAATCAAAAAAAAAGGTGGAAGAAGGTTGAATTCTCTCTCTGCTAGACTGCATGATCTAGGACATTGATCTCCTGCCCTCCAAGATCTGCTTCTGAAGCCTTTAGATCCAGACTAGAATTTACACCATTAAGTGTCCGGCTCTAGGGACTTCAAACTACACCACCTATTTCCCTAGATTTTATAGATGACAGATCATGGGGTTTCTCAACCTCAATAATTGTGTGAGCCAATTCCTTATAATAAATCTCATTTCCCAATTTATATCTATAGCTGTAGCTCTTATTGATTCTGTTTCTCTGGAGAACCCTGAATAATACAGTATACATTTATGACTGGACCCATAAACTTCAGAGTTTAGAGGCCACCTCAAGCTCCTCCCTTACAGGTCTTCAGAGTAACCAGGTAAGAAATGAGCCGGTGTGGAAGAGGGGACAAACTGAAGGTCAAGGTGGGAACTCAGACAATGTTGAGAAACAAACCCATTCAATTTAGTAAATTAATAGTTCTAAGGGGGAAGAAGGCAGGACTTGGCATTTCTATGGTAAGTCAATCAGGAACAGACCTTTTCTCAGTCTCAAATGCTAAGAGGGTCAGGGTGCTCCCCAACTTTCACTAGGCTCCTCACATCAAAATGGAATTTCAGGGGCACCTGGCTGGCTCAGTCACTGAAGCATAGACTCTTAATCTCAGTGTTGTGAGAGCCCCACACTAGGTGTAGAGATTACTTTTAAAAAGTTTTTTTTTTTAATGTTTATTTATTCTTGAGAGAGACAGATCATGAGCAGGGGAGGGGCAGAGTGAGAGATGGACAGAATCTGAAGCAGGCTCCAGGCTCTGAGTGAGGAGCCTAAGTAACGTCATTTTGAAATTAAAGCCTCCATTAAGAGCAACCTCAGGCTGCATGTAGCCCCACTTCCAGGAAAAGCCTCAGACTGCTCAAGGCTGAAGCCACCCTTGGAGCACCCTCAGGTCAGCCAATCAAAAGAAGCTAAAGAAAGAAATATAGGAGTAACATTCCTATGGTCTGAGTCAGGGGCTGGGTTTGTACTTTGTACAAACTAGCTAATCACTCACCACTTGCCTAAAACCCCATGTGGGCCCTTTGAACTCACCTCATAATTGGTCATTTTCAAAGGATTCTTAAAGGTCATGATTGGGTCCCACCAAAAGTAACAAACACCTCACAGATACTGAATGGTCAAAACTGTTACCATGGGTACTGTGCAATTATGATTGGTGCTTATGTGATGACGCTATACATACAACACATGCACTGTAACACCCCCATCCCTTACCCCATAAAAACCCTGCTCACTATTGTTCAGGGCTTCACCCTGCTGCTGCTGTGCCAGTTGACAGGTGAGCCCCTGCTTGAGCTTGTAATAAGCTTATGTACTTGCATCGGTGTCGGCTCCTTGGTGGTCTCTGGGGACTCGCAATTCGGGCACAACATGAGCTGTCAGCACAGAGCCTGACGCGGGACTCGAATTCATGAACTGTTGGCCATGACGTGAGCCAAAGTCAGATGTTTAACCAAATGAGCCACCCAGGCACCCCTAGATTTAAAAAAAAATCTTATGGGGCACCTGAATGGCTCAGTTGGTTAAGTGTCCAACTCTTGATTGTGGCTTAGGTCAAGATCCCATGGTTTGTAGGATCAAGCCCTGTGTCAAACTCTATGTTGACAGACATCAAGAATCCCCACTTGGGATTCTCTCCTCCCTTTCCCTTTGCCACCTCCCACACATGTGCACTCTCTAAATAAATTTAAATAAATAAGGGAATTTAAAAAAAAAAAAGGAATTTTAGATGATCAGGGGTCAGTGCTCATGAAGGGGAAAACAGGGATAAACCTTCTGTTTCATCTAGCTGAAAAAGAGTCAAATGGGGGCAGTGGTTTGTTAGGAAAGTATAATTACCCAGCCTGCCTGTTCCTAAACCCTGGCATGAGGAAAACAGGGCCATCTGGGAGTCCTGATGTTGAACAGCTGGAATAGAGGTAGATTCATTGCAACTGAAATCCTCCTCCACATGGTTGCAGCCTCTCCTGCACCTGGCCCTGTCTTGGTCCACCTCAGCTTGAGAGATGGAATAAGTTCTGGGTACAGGTGGCACAGAGACTTGTAAGCTTTTTAGCAACCAAGTGAGTTTATGGGTGGGTCATATCAGGAGGAGAAGATAAAAGGTTTTTGACCTGCTCACCATTCTTTTCTGCTCTGTTCCCTGGCTCCTTGCCCTCATCTCCTTGTTGGGTATGGTCAATGGGAGGCATGGCAGGAGACAAGTTGATGAAAGGAGAAAGACATAGGGGTATTTATTTCCTACCCTCCATCCCACTGCTGGCCTTGGTGTTGGCAGCAGGTGTATTCCTTTTTTTTTTTAATGTTTTTTTTTACTTTTAAGAGAGAGAATTGGAGTACGAGAGAGAGTGGGGGAGGAGCAGAGAAAGAGAGAAAGACACAGAATCTGAAACAGGCTCCAGGCTCTGAGCTGTCAGCACAGAGCACAACATGGGGCTTGAATTTACAAACCATGAGAACATGACCTGAGCCGAAGTTGGATGTTCAACTGACTGAGCCAACCAGGCACCTTGTCAGCAGCTGTATTCCTTTACAGAAGGCCATAGCTCCTACAGATCATCTGGATGGTTCAATTGGTTAAGTGTGTCAGACTCTTGGTTTTGGTTCATGATAATTAAAAAAAAAAAGGCCACAGCTCCTATGGGGCAATAGCTCTCCCACATATAGCTCTCACCAGGGTCTCGCAATACCACTCCCTTCTCTATCCATTCCTCTTCCAGCAGAGAACTTATAAAGTCTTTCCTCTATGCCAAGTCCTGGGTACCTCTAGTTCCTTTGATGTTTCCTGTAACCCCACTCAGGAAATACTCCTTTCATTGCCCCTTCTCAATGTACTGTCTGAGTGTGCCATCTATTGTGTGAAGGGCCCCTGCCAGGTACAGTATCTTATTGTGGCACAGCAGCATGGAAACCCTGTCACTCTAGCCCCTTTGTGGAGGTTGACTATCCAGGCCTGCCTCAGATCAACCAACAGTAGTCAAGGAATCTCAATCAAGTATTCTCTGGTATTTGGCAGGGCCTCTGAGAGGTTATGCTGTCATCTCCCTGCCTTCACACAAGGAGAATAGTAACAGGGCAGAGTCTTGCCACCCCGGGAAGCACTATCAACCAAGCAGAGGCTCTCTGGCCTCAGTTGCTTGACAGAACAGGTTCAGTCCCCTTCAGTCCTGCCTCCCTGCTTCCTGCTGGCATCTCAGCCTGTTATTTAACTCTTCCTTGGACTCTCCAGCAGGAACGCCAGGTCCTCCTTTTATAATCTACCCCTAAACTTCACCTGTCTTCCACTTGCCTCCCCCTTTGCCCAGAGATAATCATTTTTTCTGTCCTCTCACCTACTTTAGACCATGGAAAGGAGTATGAAGGAAGACGGAGGCCCTCTATGAGCCTTACACTCCCAACCCAGAACTGAGTTTCCCCAACAAGCAGCAGGCAGGGGAACACCTGTCACAGACTGAAGACAAGACAGCTGCTCATTGAGGAAGCTAAGAACCGAAGAAGGTGAGTAATGGTGTCAGGAGCAGAGCCCAGCGTGAGCAGATAAGGGAGCAACAGCATTAGGATTGAGTGTGGGGAAAAAAGGAGAAGAGAGCGGGAGGGGAAGGTGTGGGGGAAGGAGGGAAGGAAAGGAGAATCAGTGCCCAAAGCAGGAACTTCCAGATTCTCAGAATAAAACAAATTCAGTCTGACCCTCTCCCTCCCTGGAGCTGTCATCTTAAAAGAGAGAACTACTGGGTCACCTGGTGTGAGGCAAGGAATGGTTAGGACATGGGCACAGGCAAAGATTTTATGCATTCATTTCACATACATGTGTTGAATGCCTGCTACATACTGGGGCCCAGCAATGAATCAAACAAACATAATCCCTGCTCTTATGGAGCTTGCCTCCTGATGCATTTAAAATGCACACTCTCGGGACACCTGGGTGGCTCCGTTGGTTGAGCATCCAACTCTTGGTTTCAGCTTGGGTTGTAATCTTGTGGTTCATGGGTTCAGGCCCCACATCAGGCTTGTGTTGACAGCGTGGAGCCAGCTTGGAATTCTCTCTCTCCCTCTCTTTCTGCCCCTCCCCTGCTCGTTCTCTCTCTCTCTCAAAATAAACAAAACAAACAAACAAACAAAATGCATACTCTCTACTACGGTCCACAAAACCATCCTTTGTGGTCTGGAACCTGTCCTGTCTAAAATGCAGTTTGGACATCTTGACCCTCTCCCCTCTTACTCTTCTCCAGCAACAAAAAACCTGGCTATACCCTAAACATGCCAACTTCATTCCTGCCTCAGGACTCCTATTCCCTTGGCCTGGTACATTCTTTTCCTGATCTTCCTTCTCATGGCTGCCTCCTTCAGGTCTCAGCCAAGGGGCCAAGCAGAGAGAGAAACCACTCCAGGTAGTGGGAAAAGCTTGTTTGAAAGTCCTGAAGTGGCAAAGAGCTAAAGAATTGAAAGGAAACCAGTGTGGCTGGGGCAAAGAGGGGATTGGGCAAAGGGAAGTGATGAGGTCACAGTTCCTCTGAAAGCCAACCATGAGGACAAAGGTTCTGATCTGAGGAGCAGGGGTGAGGGTCAGAAGAGTGAGCTAAGGAGAGCTCAGGAGAAAATGTCTGAATGTATTATTGAGTGGATCACAGCTTCAAGCAACCAGGGTATCTTCTGAAAAGATTGACAAAGGAGCTTGAACCATCACCTGGGGCAAGTAAAAGGGAAACATTTCTCCAGGGGTTCCCACCCACTCTGTCAAGAGTTTCCCTGAGAAGCTGGCTGACCACAAAGAAGCCCCGGGGCAGTCAGCCAGAGGACAAGTCGGGAGCCTGAGGGTGAGGTGCTGTCAGATCACACCCCATAAACTGATAAAGCCAGTGTAGAGCTATTTGGCACACCAGTGGCCAGAGTAGGAGGCAAGGCTGAGCAAATGTGAAGTGGGGCACAATATGTATCCCATGGAGTAAGCCGGACACAAGTGAGGCTGGAGAGGGAGGCTGAAGATAGGAGGGATGAACTGCTCAGGTCAGAAGGGGCAGGTAGAAGCTGGTCTGGGTGGCAAATGTTCCTGACACAGACAGAAGAGGGAACTTCGGTGGTCTCAGGGCACAGAAGTTACCTCCTCTATGTAAGGGGTCCAACGAGGCCACTGTTTAGCCCTTCATGTCACTTTTATTAGAACTAAGTTTCCTGCAGCATTATTCCATGAAAAGAATAAGGAGGCAGGACACCGATGCATTCCTGAAGGTACCTCCATGTGGCCTGTGTTGGATGAAAGGCTGGGAAGATTCTCACAGTGTTTATGACAAGACTCCAGTCTGGTGCCTAAGTGTGCACACTCATTCAGGAATTGGTATCTATTTATTGAGCATCTACTATGTGCCAGGCACTGGGGCTCCAGAGGCAATCAAGAGCACCAGGGCCCCTGCCCTTACCAAGTGCACATCCCGGTTGGTGACATGCAGCCCTGATACATGTTCTGTGCACACTTTAATGTGTACATGGTACAGATAAGTGCTACCTGATGGGGGTCTACCATGATACTTGCTTGGCCTGCTCCACAATCTCCCCCCTCCCAAATCCCCGTCCCCATGCCCACCCTCTCAACCCCCAGCCCCACACTGACAGCTTCAGGCAAGCAAATGATTCCAAGCCCCTTGAGCTGCCGGCCAGCTTATTCTCTTTTCTCAATAAGTTTAATTTTGCCAACAGCCAGAGGCAATGACAGCAGCTCTGGAAACCTGGCTGCTGGCACTGTGGGCTGGGATAGGCAGCCCGGAAATAATTGCCTCTTTGAGTGTTTTATTGGAATGTGCACGTGCTTCTTGCTTCTTATGGGGACCATTTTCTCCCAGGGCTGCTTATGGATGTGAGGGTTGAACTAGGCCTATAAGGTTGGTGGGGACTGCTTCAAAGAGAGGGTAGAAGGCTGGTTGGGCTTAAGGCTGTCCCTTGTCCATTCTCCTTCCTCTAAAGTCACATTATTCAAGCAGGAGTTTGAAGAACACCTGAAAGCCTGTGTGTCACATGCACCGAAGCCTACAGTGCATTGCAGTCTACAATCTCCCCACCCTCACACTTCTCTGGAAGTCCCTCCCTGTGCTGCTGAGGGTAGGTGGCCCTGACACTTGGATCTGGGCTCTGAAGGCTGCTTTGCTCCAGGAGTCTCCCCCTTGCCACCGCCCCTAGTGAGGGATGCCTGCTTCTCCTTGATCTGAGTAGAGAAACAGAATGTTAATGATGATGAGTCCAGATTTCCCCGGGTGTGGAACCAGTCAGATGGATCTTAGTGCCACATCCTGGCTCAGTCCACCAGACCTGTGACTGCACCAAGATGGCTGCTTCCTCTGCAGCTGCTGTCGGGTGTGAGAGGAGTGAACAGGCAGAGAGAAAGAGTGGAGTGGAAATGACTTGTAATGAAAGAAGAGGCTTCATTTATCTGCCCCAAATCTGGTGGGGTCTTCTCCCCCTTTCCAGAAGGTCATGGAGGCTATCTCCCTGACTCCAGCCCAGTCAGTGCTTCCTAGCCTCCCTGAAGATCCCAACCCACACCCCTCACTTGATGTGCCCTTGGCTAGGTCAACAGGCATGGGGAAAGGGGCTCCATCTCTATGTAATTATTTCAGTTCTGGGCCTCGGTGGAAATCTTCTGAGATTACAGGCCTGCTGACTGTATTCTCTCTAAAATAATCACCGTTGGAACACTCAGGTGGCTCAGTTGGTTGAGTGTCTCACTCTTGTTCAAGCCCCGTGTTAGGCTCTGTGCTGACACTGGGGGGCCTGCTTGGGATTCTCTCTCTCCCTCTCTTCCCCTGCTTGCTCATATGCTCTCTCTCTCTCAAAATAAGTAAATAAACTTAAAAAAAAAATCACCCTTCGTGTAGGATCTAATATGGTCTTGGCAGACAGAAGACAATGGTTGCCTGGTTGGGTGCAGGGAACCATGGTCCTGTTCAGCATTCCCCAGTGTGGGGCCAGCTCCCTCTGGCCAAGGGAGCTCCTGCTTGCAGCCCCAGTCCTGCAGCAGACTCACAGAGGTGCTATGGCATTTAATGCTTTCCCCATTCTGGCTCCTGGAAAACCACTATCCATTCTCCAAAATCATGAGCAAAGAGTATCTCTTTCCAGAAGCTTCCTTGAACCCTTCTGAGGCAGATCTGATTACTGTCCTTCAACTCAATGCTTCATGCTGAAAACAACCTGACCATGAGTAAGTTACTATTACAGAACCTGTGTAAAATAGAGGTAATACTGTCCTTACAGGATTAGGGAGGAATTAGAGATAATATATCTTTAAAACCTAATATTGTGCCTGGCACATGGTCATGGCTTAGAAAATGCCACCTCTTGGGGCACCTGGGTGACTCAGTTGGTTAAGCATCCACCTCTTGGTTTTGGCTCAGGTCATGATCTCACGGTTCATGGGTTCAAGCCCTGTGTCAAGCTCTGTACTGACAGTGTGGAGCCTGCTTGGGATTCTCTCTCTCTCCCTCTCTCTCTCTCTCTCTCCCTTCTCCACTCACTCTGTTTCTTTCTCAAAAAGAAAGAGAAAAAGAAAAGAAAAGAAGACCACTTGAGTATTGATGGCAGTGATCACACTATTTCAGGGGTCTGTTTACATATCTGTCACCTCTAATAGACTGTGGACCTCTTAAGGACAAGGGCCACAGTTAAGTCATTGCTGTATTCATAGCATCATGGCTGACTCACAGTAAGCACCCAATAAAGGGTAATAAATGTCAGCATTATCACTAGGATACTTAAAATAATACTAACTGGCCTTTGGTAAATTTGCCATGTGCCAGGCACTGTGCTAAGCAATTTACCAGGATTATCTCACTTAATACAATCCTGTATGGTAAGTGTTATCCCCATTTCACAGATGAATAAATGGAAGTTTACCAGAATAGGATGATTTGGCTCAAATCATTGTAAGGAGTGAGAGATGGAGGCAGTTTCTGAACAAGGTCGCTGTGCTCCCAAGTTTTGGAGGAACTCCACACTTGACTGCTAGGCATGCTCTATACTGGATCACAATCCTGTCCACCTGACAACAGGAACTGGAGGTGGTTTCTTTATGTATCCTTTGAACTCTGATCCTGGCACAAAGACAGACCCTCCCCCTCCGCCCCCCAAGTAAATGTTTCTCAGATAAGTAGGTGAGAAAAGGAGAGGGAGAGAGGAGAAAGTCAAGGGCAGATGAGGCCAGATGTGTCTGGCCCTGGGTTCACATACCTTTTCTGGGGCCCTCGCCATTATAGCATCCTAATTCCCAACTGTGTTTGAAAGGATGTTCCCCTGAGAACAGACTGAAGCTCAGAAGAATGTAAGCCGGGGCTCAGATGCTCCCTCCTTCTCAAGCGGTCTGTCCCCATTCCCAGGATGGCTGGCCTGAGTTGTAGGGGACACAGAGGGGTTTGTGGTATGTGAAAGAGCCAGCACCTGGGAGAAGAGGAAACAAAAGTAGGCCGTAGCATCTCTGTACCTCAGAGGGCTAGACGTAGGAACCATGGAGTCATCCCCTACCACCCCCCAACACCCCTCCCCCTGGCTCAACATTCAAGGCCTGACCTTGTTCAGCAGGGTCACGGCCCAGAGGGCCACAACCTTCGTGGAGGTAAATCTCTCCTGGGAGTAGGTGGAAGGTCTCTGTTCCGTGTTGTCCTGTCAGTGCCCAGGAGTGGAGGCAGGGCCTGCCTGCCCATCTGACCCCAGGGCAGGGTCATGGGAATCGTGAGCAGCTTCGTCCTAGCCCAGCCGTATTTCTTCAAGCCCAGTGGGTGCTAGGCAGAGAAAGGGAAATTTTAATTTACATTTCTCCCTTCCATTCAGAGTCTGGATGGCTATTTTGACTGCTTCACTGAAATATTTTTGAATTCTGGGTTTCTTTTTCTCATTATGGCTCGAAAATTAAAATCTCTCTGCCTTGGGCAAGTAAAGGCTGAGTGAGGGATGGCTGCCGCCACCGCACATTTCTTATTTAAGTGAATTTGGAAACACCGACTGCTTTCTCTCAGGGCAGGTGACCGAGAGAAGAGGACAGGGCAGGCTGTAGCCTCCTCCCTTCTCACGGCACCGGCATTAATTCTCCCATTACTCCTGTAGCCCTCACTGACCTGGCCTAATCACAAACTTAATAAGACCCTGCACTTGTAAAGCTCTTGGCCATGCATTACTTCCAACTGATCCTCACAACAGCCCTGCAAGGAAGAAAAGCAGGTGTTCTTGTTCTGCTTTTTATTAATGATTAACTGAGGGTCCAGTGTGTTTTACAGATGAGACAAAGCCCCTGCAGTCCTTGGGGAGGGCACACAGGGTGAGGGTGGTCAAAGCTGTATTCCTTTCCCTTCAGGTTTCCTTGCCTCTGAGAAGTCAGCTGGGACAGGGCTGCCTTTTCTCATTGCCCCCAGAACACGGAATGAGAGACCCACTCAGGAGTGGTGTGATCTAGGGCAGCTCCTGAACTGTTTGGAAGTTCAGCTTTCTTATATTTAAAAAAGGGGCATTAAGGAAGACACTTGTTGGGATAAGCACTGGGTGTTATATGTCGGGGATGAGTCACAGGATTCTACTCCTGAAATCATTATTGCACTATATACTAACTAACTTGGACATAAATTGAAAAAAAAGAGGTCGGGCGTTGCCCTGGGGCACCTGGGTGGCTCAGTCAGTTAAGCGTCTGACTTCAGCTCAGGTCATGATCTCATGGTTTGTGGGTTTGAGCCCTGTGTAGGGCTCTGTGCAGACAGTTCAGGGCCTGGAGCCTGCTTTGGATTCTGTGTCTCCCTCTCTCTCTTTTTTCCCTCCCCTGCTCGCACTCTGTCTCTGTCTCTCTCTCCCAAAAATAAACATTAAAAAAATTTTTTAAAGAGGGCCTGCCCTAAATCATGCCTACAGTCACTTGCAATGCATGTGTCCAGACCCCAAGGGGAAAGGAAGACAGTGTTCTCTGTTACTCTGCTCCATTTCTGTTTTTGGCTCTCCGTCCCTGGTGGTGACTGGTCCTCCCTGGGAGACAACACCCAGTTATCTCTGCCCCATTCTTCTTTTCTCTCCTCAGACCTCTCCTTGATTTGCTCACAGACTCACAGAGGAGTATTTGGTCCACACGGGGTCTTCGACAGAGCTCCAGAACATCCCCTCTGAAAGGAGCCTGGAAAAGGCAGTGTGGTGGGAGGTGGCTCTAGGATCGCCTCAAACCTATAGCAGCTCAGTTCTTACTGAGCATATGAGGGGAAAGCCTGGGGCCTTCCAAGATCTGGAACAAGGTCCTTTCACTAGAGGACACCGGACCCAGGAACGAAGGTGGGCTGCCTCTCACCCAGCTGCAGAGGTTGTGACAGGATGGTGGAACATGCCACCACTAGAGGCACATGCTCTGGTGGAAAAAAGAGTTTCTCATTTCACCTTTGCCCCGATCCCCGCCTCCCTCAAGGACCTGGTAGTTTTCCACGTTCTTCTCCTCCTTTCTGTGGGACTCAAAAGAACCAGCAGCTCAAAGTACCACATGACCCTAAACCTCTCCAACAGCTTCACATTTTTGTTCCTGGTTTGAAATAACAGCCACTCTCACCCACCTCTCCTCCTTCCTGGGGAGTGCAAGCCGACCGCAGGACTGTTCTCTTGTCACCACCTCAACCCCAAGGGCCACAGAGGGAACTCTAAACCTAACCTAAACCAGAAGGAGGGACAGCCTGGGCAAACCAGGGGCTTCCTGAGGCTGGCACAGGTAGGAGAGCAGAGGGAGGAAGGAGGGAATGAGTGTTTTCTGAAGATAAAGGCTTTGGATTACAACTCAAAACCAAAAAGGAGGCTGTACAGCTGAGTCAGGAAAAATCAGATCTGGGATCAAGTTTCAGCTCTACCATAAGCTGTGAACACCTAGAATCCTAGGTGGAATCCTAAGTATCCTCCTTTGTTTTCCACATTGGTAATTATCTTACAGTGGATATGCCAGATTTAATGAAGTAATGTACATGAGACACTTACCAAGGCCTTTGGCATATATGAGGCACTCAGTAAATGGTTGCTATTATATTATTATTGGTATCTGTGTTATTGTTGTAGCTGATGGACAATTAGAAATGAGGACTGGAGACAGATTTTCTTGTTCATAGAGGCACAGAGCCACAACAAGTTGAGGGGAAAAGCATTCTGTGGTCTCCTTACCTTTTGGTGCCATCTTGACTCACACATAGACTTCTGTTTCCTTGTAGGAGCTCACTTTACACCAAGAACAAACTGCATCTTGGGAACTTAGAGTCACAGAAACTGGGCAGCCCAGTCCTTCTCACTGTCAGATAAAGAGGCCCCTGTTCTGATTCCTGTCAGTGGCAAAGGATGACGCTCAAGCCGCCATTGAGCACAAGGGCAAGGCTAAAAGGAACAATGGTTGGGCAGATGCCAAGGCCTTGGGAAAAAAACTGAGGTCCTAAGAGAGAAACTAGAGTTACCCCAGTAGGGATTGCCTTCCCCTTTGTGCCACTCACTCTTTCCTCATACCCTTGGTTTCTTGTGCTTCCCAGCCCCCATCTCTGACAAGGAAGGTAGGACCAAGCTTACTGGGTAGACAGGTAGTATGATAGACATTGGGATTCCTCTCCCTGGGGGAGGTGGTTTGGATGTCGAGATTTTCCCTACACCGCTAGGTCTAGGGACCCAATTAGGATTGGAGGGCCAGGGAAATGGGTCACAATCCTAAGATCCTGAGAAGGGAAAGTCCACAGTTGGCAGCTTCACCTCACTCCATCTCTCTTCCCCAATCCCAGTGTCCTGTTTCTTCTTTCTCTTTTGACTCTCCTTTCCATTCTCTTTTTCTCTGCCCCTTCCGCTTTCTCCTCTCTTTATCTAGAGGCTGGTTTTGCAAGTTTTCAACTTTTTTTTAAGTTTATTTATTTATTTTCAGAAAGACAGAGGGCATGAGTAGGGAAAGGGCAGAGAGAGATTCCCAAACAGCTCCACATTATCAGCGAAGAGCCCAATGCGAGGCTTGAACCCAGGAACCGTGAAATCATAACTTGAGCTGAAACCAAGAGTTAGATGCTCAACTGAATGAGCCACCCAGGCGCCCTGCAAGTTTCCAACTTCTGTTCCCAGACTTCCTATATATACTGTGAGTCTCTTTGTTTCTCTTGTTCCCTCTCCTACTCGGATTGCCTCACCCACAAGCAGGATTTCCTGCCTTCTCTGATAGAGGATTAAAGGAGAGATAAGCCCCAGGGCTGGGGTAGCTCAGTGTCCTCTGGGCACATAGGGACTGGGCCTGTGTGGAAGAGGAAAGCATGAATTGGCTTGCAAGAGCATAAAGATGGCATTGACAAATGGAATGCAGTATTGATTGGGCTCTGGGTGACTCACCACTTCAGAGGAGGGATCTGGGAGAGTGACGTCATTGTTGGAGCCGGTGGCGACACTGGCAGATGCACCCCATCCCTTCCCTGAGACCTTCTCCTGACTTTCTAGGTTCTCTGCCTCTATCACAGGGTAGGGCTGGGGAAGCAGATTTCACCTTTAACACATTTAGAATCACATATTTAATGCATTTAGAATGTGGTTTTCTTAGACTGAGAGTTTCCTTCCCACATCCTCACCTCCACTTCCTCTGTTTGTCTTAGTAGATGTACTAATGTGCATATGAGTATTCACTGTCTCACACATGTGTGTACAGCTTACGTGCATGTGTGCACACATACACGCACACACTCACACACACTCCCACTTGCCATCTGCTTCTGCCAGTGGGGGGAATAAACTGGACTTCCAAACAGTGCTAGGGGACTCTAGGGGGCCGATTCTTTCTGCGAGTGACCTAAGGAAGAACTCCTGTGTGTTTTTATCTCCAGGCATCTCAATGCCATGTGACTCTTGACTTCAGGGGCCACAAAATTAAGCCAAAGTCATCCCAGCATTTGGACCAGCATGTGTGTCCTTGAAAATGTGTATTTTTAACATCATACTTGCAGGGACATTGGGAAGGGATGAGATTAGCAGGAGATGGGTATATGTGGAAGAAGACAATTTGAGTAGGGCCAGAGACTTTAGAAACTGACTCCAAGACAAATAACATCAACATCCCCCTCTCCCATTCACCCCTAAATTGAATGTATCTTTCCCTCTACATCCTGGTAAGAGAGAGGGATGAATCTCACTTCTTACCTAAGTCCCAAGAATCCAGCTAAGCTGGGGCAGAGAAAGCATTCCTAGTATGAATGTGAATATTAATGTGAATGCAAATCACATGCAAATGCACTGAAAGCAAAAATAAATAGCTTGCAGGTCTTGAAAAAGAACAATTAGCCCAAAGTAAAGTTGGAGAAGGATCCACAGCTCATGTAACGGGGTGACTTTCAGGGTCCAGGTGGAGGATAAGCCCAATGCAGTCCTCAGGAGATCCTGGCTTGTGACACATGGGAATGGTTTGTTTTGACCACAAGCAACCAACTGATAAATATTTGTCAAATGCCCCCCTGACACAGTAGCAGAGGTAGATTTTCTGTGAAGCTAATGAAGCTTAAGCTCCTCATTTGCATAGGCCCCTTCCAAAGTCTGCACTTAATTTTATGTTTGTAATTTTATATCATTTTTCTTAAAGAGGGCATCTCCAAACTGTATAAGCTTTGGGACCCACAATATCTGGGTTCACCTCTGCACTGAAGAGAATAGACTCTATTCTTAACTTAATTGGCAGCCTCCTTTGAAAGCATCTCTATCAGAGATGCCAGTCTGTCCACATGACCTCATATGCCCCTTCCGTGGGGTGGAAGGGGACTGATGATCTTCAAGACTGCTTCTGGTTCCAGGACTCCTTGAGTCTGGCGTAGAAGGAGGACAAAGGTAGCTGCTTTCTTATTAAAGGGAATGTGGCCCTCTTGCCCAGCCCCTGAGAACTGTCAGGGAGCAAGTACCTGGTAATAAATAATAATATGATACATTTGTAGAACCGTCAGGGACCAAGTATCTGATGATAAATAATAATATCATACGTCTGTAGAGCCTTTGAGAGTTTCTAAAGCGAATCTGCCTTGATCTTCACAACAACTTTGGGGCAAGGAGGAATCATATTATGAGGAATTTTTATAGGCAAGGAAACTGAGGTTCAGAGAGGTGAAGTTACAAATAATAACAGCTTACTCACAACACTGTTGCACTAGCAAAATATTATTATCGTATTTATTTTTTCATTTAAAAAATATTTACTTATTTTTGAGACAGAGAGAGAGAGAGAGAGAGAGAGAGTTCAAGTGGGGGAGGTGCAGAGAGAGAGGGGGATAGAGGATCCAAAGTGGGCTCCGTGCTGACAGCAGAGAGCCTGATGTGGGGCTTTATCTAACCAAACGTGAGATCATGACCTGAGCTGAAGTCAGACACTCAACCAACTAAGCCACCCAGGCTCCCCTATTATTGTGCTCATTTAATCTGCATCACAACCCCATGAGGTAGGTACTATTATCATCCTCATTTTAGAAATGGGAAAACTGTTCAGGAAGGTTGAATCATTTGCTCTAGCCAGACTAAAGAGTAGCAGAGCCAAGATTCAGACTCACACAATCTGGGTGCACAGTTCATGATCTCCATCAATTCACTACTTAAAATAACTTGGGCGTGGTCATGGGCCAGAATTCAAATCTAGATCTGTCTGACCCCAGAGCTTGTTCTTATTACCACTAAGCACAACCACCTCTGTAATTAACCAGCAAGTGCCAGCCACCTGTGGCCAGGGGCCTAAAAAGACAGATCGGGGTGGGGCGCCTAGGTGGCTCAGTCGGTTAAGCGTCCGACTTTGGCTCGGGTCATGATCTTGCGGTCTGTGTGTTCAAGCCCCATGTCAGGCTCTGTGCTGACAGCTCAGAGCCTGGAGCCTATTTCGGATTCTGTGTCTCCCTCTCTCTCTGCCCCTCCCCAGCTCGTGCTCTGTCTCTCTGTCTCGAAAATAAATGAATGTTAAAAAAAAAAAAAGACTGGTTGGGACTGGTGGAAAGTCAAGGTCAGAGACTTGATAGCTCAGGGTGGGAGGTAAGGCATTAATCACCGACCTCAGGAGAGCCTGGGGAAAATTATTCCTTACTGGGCTCTCAAGAACCCAAAGTCTTTGACCATCTCTCCCCACTCCTGCAATTCCCTGACAAATGAGATCAAGATTATGGTCAGTATGTTGAGGAAGGTCACCATGGCAACAAAGTAAAGTATGATGGATTAGTAAAGAGTGAGTTAGAAGCCAGTTGGAGAAATCCAGGACAGAAGTGATGAGGTCCCAAACAAGCTAAGGTAGTAACTAACTGTGGTGTGGAGAAGGGCGATGCTGCAGGAGCAAACAAATGAAGGGTGGACAGGGATGTCTTCTTCAAATGACATAGCCCACCTTCAGGCCCCAGTGGAAGAAGGGATAAAGAATGTGGGAGGTATGGAGTGCAATAAACAATGAGGCACGTAGCATGAACAGCCCCTCAGAAGCTGCTAGAGGTGATAACATCCAATCTCCCTCCCCCAAGTCCCCCAGGGTGTGTGTGTGTGTGTGTGTGTGTGTGTGTGTTGAGAAGTGTTAGCCCTGGGCTCTGGGGCCACATCAGGGAGGTGAGCTATGGGGAGCATCAGAGAAGCATGATTTAAAGTCTCATTCCTACTGCCCTTCACTGTGCTGCAAGGACAGTTCAATGTAATATATAATTACTGCTGCCCAACAAAGCTGCACTGTACACAGAGCTTCCCACCTTCCTCTTGCTCCCGCCTGCCTGCCTTCAGACTATAAATCAGTTTTCAATCCTGAGTGCTACCTATAAATGTTCAAGCACAGGATTCTCACCTCATGTTCCTGCATCCCTGGGGGGTGATACAGGCTCTGAGACTTCCCCTTCCCCCCAGTCCTGATTCTGACATCCTTCCCATCCCCTAAGTGGTGGTAGGAGGGGCACTAGGAGAATTGATTTTGGCTCTAGAGTCTGTGGGGCACTGGCTTGGGGAATGGATGTGAGTGGCTCTGAGTCCTAATTTAGCCAGGCCTGAGCTGGGCAATGCCCAGTGTGCACCACTGTAAACATACTCAGTATTACTGAGCAAGAAGGCACTGAAACTGATTCCTCCTCCCAGAATGGTAACTTTCTCCCAGTCTTGCAGGATGTGCCAGAAGGAGGCAGGTAGGCCCCTTTCCTAGAGAGTCTCAAAAACACAGTGCCCTTACCATGGACTGACATGGGGCTGAGGAGGCACCAGCCATGGCTTTGCCCTGAGCTGGGATGGGAAATCCCATGGTGTATGTTGGGGGGGGGGTTACATAAAAGAACCTTGGGGGTGATAGAAGGACAAGTCGAGTGATGACTTCTTGATTTGTATCTAGCAGGTACCTTGAGGACTTTGATTCTCCCTTTGAAAAGAAGCTGGATGCATCCCTTCCTCCCTTCCTGCTCCTCTTTGCTAGGATGATGGCAATAGCTTCCTCAATGGTCTACATCCACTACTGCCCTTCTAACACACATTCCTGCTGAATGGAGGTCAGGCTATGCATTTTGTTTCCCTGATTAAACTTCTTTGTCACATTCCCTCCACCCTTAGGATACAGTTTTTTGTTTTTCTTTTAAGTTTAGTTATTTATTTTGAGAGATAGAGAGAATGCAAGCTGGGAAGGGGCAGAAAGAGACAGAATCCCAAGAACTCATTGACCTTGAGGTCATGACCTGAGCCGAGATCAAGAATCAGCCGCTTAACTGACTGAGCCACCCACGTGCTCCCCCCCCCCACCTTAGGATAATACCCAATTCCTTACCATGGCTGACTGGACTTGACCTTGCCCGTCTTAGCCATAGCACCCTCACTGGATACCACTCTTCCCCCCACTGCTTTCTGTTTCTCCAGCACTCCTGCCACAGTACCTTCGAAATGGCAGTTCCTACAACTCGAAAGCCTTTTTGCATGGCTCATATTCTTCCAGCTCTGTTCCTATGTCACTATCTTTCCCTGATTACTTCATCTGAAGTAGGTCCTTCTTCCTATCAGCACTGTTTGTTCACTTATAGTACTGATTGTATTTTATATACTTTGAAGTTCTATATTTACTGGCTCGTTTCCTCATTTTTTGTGGGTTTTCCCACCCAGACCAGAATTTCTGGAGGGCAGGGGCCATACTGTCTTAATCACCACTGTATTCCAGGTACTTAGCATAAAGCCTGGTACATAGTAGGCATTAATTAAATACTCCCTGAATAAACTGAATGTATGGGAGGTGCTGCCAGAGGAAGTGTTAGGGGCTGAAGCTGATTCTGCTTAGCCCCGTGGCATCTCCACTTAACAAACAGCACTCAGAACAGTTCTTCCCTAGGAGTTCAGGAAGTAGGACAGTTCCCCAGGGCCTGGGGCATCTTTCCTCTCTTTTGGGAAAATTCTTTCAGCTGGGCCCCTTTTGCCATCCCTGGGGCTGCCCCTCCAGGGACCATGGGTCAGTGGCCAGCCGTCACCACCTCCCACTCCCCATCAAGGTCCCTGGGTTGCTTCAAAGCAAGGCTCAGCCCTAACAGTACCTTCTGGTGGGGGCAGGGGAGAGGGGCATGGAAGGAAGAGGGAGTATGTGGCTTGGGACTCAAAATGGGGACAGCAAAGGGAGTCTGAGAAGGCAGCTATTCCACGCATTATATCTATAAAGTAAATGCAAATTAACTGAAAGCACCTTTTGAATAAGCAGCTTTTATTGAGGGAGCTGCTCTAATCCCTAAATGGCTTTATTGACCGAGAGGAGCTTCCTAGCAGGGGAGGGGGTGGGAAATGTG
The DNA here is from genome assembly GCF_003009895.1 of Hyaena hyaena. Lineage (NCBI taxonomy): Eukaryota > Metazoa > Chordata > Mammalia > Carnivora > Hyaenidae > Hyaena > Hyaena hyaena. Next base: position 957,699 of record NW_024081356.1, on the reverse strand, counting down.
AACGCGCTGTCAGGAATTGCTCCGCAGCGCCCTTGTCCCTGTGCTTTTAGATTCCAGACATGCTTCTTGTGGCTAATGGAACTTGCAGATCTCTAACCTCGGCTTCTACATTCCACTCCCCTCCCCCACCGGTCTGCGGAGCCTGGCTTCTGGGTGTGCGGGAGGCTGAGGCTGCTGGATGCCGCATCGCAGGGCAAAATGAGGACTATCTCAGGGATGGTAAGCAACTGAATGCAGCTACAGGGATGCAGCTCTGTAAGCTCTCTGGTATAACTAGCTCTGAGCACGTAAAATGTGCTTGTGAGTAAAGTGTGTGCTGTGTGCACACACCCTTGGGAACAAGCATCACTGTGTCTGTGTCTGTCCAACTTCGTAGATTTCTCCCTGCACAGTTTCAAGGGAGGTCTCCAAACATTTGTAATCCTCCTCAGGTGGGGGTAGGGAGGCTTGCCTCAGCTGGGGAGTCATGCTTTTTCAAGGACTAATGACTTTTATCAGAATGATAATGAACCGATGACACATGGAGGCCCCTGGGCTCTGGAGGGAAGCCAGAGAAGAACAACTAGGGACACAGGAGAGGCTGGCCAGGTTTGGGGGACCTTGTCTCTCAGAAAGCCCACTCCAGTTTTGTTCAAATTTTAGAGGGTGAGGGGGCTGGAGACAAAGGTGGCCCAGGACATACTGGAACCATCAGTATTCCCAGCCTGGCCTGCATGTCTCTTTCTGAACCCTGCTTTCTTCCATTCCCTGCTTTGCGCTCGCTTGCTTGCTCTCGCTCTCTCTCTCTCTCTCTCTCACCCTCCCAAAGCACTCACCTTGGCAATGGAACTGTGAAAGGTGAGGCTGGCTATTCTACTCTCCCAGCCTCTGCCTCTCTGACCCCCACGCCAAGCCATGTCCTGCCCAGAAATGGAGGAATATGGCCACTCCTCAGTATCAGATGCACAGAATTCCACAGGCCTTGGAGCAACAAAAATTGGAAAGCTGTCCCTTGGACATGGAGCCTATTAAGACTAATTGGCCCCAAGGATCTTTAATAATGGATTAGATCCAGGTGAGTTGTCACTGGGGAAAAGAGAGGAAAGCCCAGAAATCTGCAGAGCATCCACACTGGAGGAACCTGAATTACAAAGCAGAAACTCCTCTCATTGGTCAGAAAAGTGACACCCCCTCCTTCTAGAGGTGTCATGTGGACCAAACTTCACTGGGAAGTTCCTACATTCCACTGCCACCAAGAGAAGCCATTTCTCCCCCAAGCTGAAGAGATAGAGCCCCCTCAGCACAGCCTGACACATAATAAGTGTTCAATAAATATTAGCTGTTGTGAATATTCACATAATCTCCTGATAGTAAGTCTCTGAGGCTGGTCCCTACAGAGAAGGCTAAGCCTGTAGGACCCTGGGAATCAGGAAGGGTGGAGGGCAGTGGAAAGCAGGCACGGTGCCAAGATACTCAGCTGGAACACCAAGGAGGCAGGGACCTGGCCTCCACTGTGGCCTCTCATTCCCCTGCCCTGGCCTCCCAGGACCTCTGTCCTCTCCTGCGGGGAGTCCTCCCCATGTCCTAGGCAGGCCCAGTGACCTTTCACTCAAGTCTGCAAATAAATTCTTGGCGAGTCTTGGAAATGAAATTGTGCTCAACATTTGTATAGGGCTTTTCTGCTGCCCAGCCCTTTACAGACATTAGCTAATTAAATGGAGGAGGAGCAGGAGGAGGAGGGCCTGGCCTCTGCAGCTGGGACTCTAGGCCTTCCTGACCTGGGCAGCTTCAGTCTCATTCCTCCCTCCTTCTTTGCCTTCAAGGTTGGACTTAGTTTAAAGGGGAAGCAACTCCTGGGGAACTGACCACTGAGGCAGAAAGCAAAGGAGGGGGGAGTTTGGCAATATGCTGAGTAGCTTAGTGTCTTCTCGAGGTCATCGTGTCCCACTGCCAGCCAGATCCAGCAACTGACCGGGTCTGAAAGTGCAGTTATACATCTGCCATGAATGGGTCAGCCACCTTCTCCCCCTCTGGAGGAGGGCATGAGGACAGGCAGACAGTACTTAGAGTCAGAATAGATTGTCAAAGATCCTTCCCAGAGGGCTAAGGGACACAGGGCACACAGATGTTTGGCTTGGTGTAGGGATAGAGCCGGCCACTTAGACCACCTGAGAGTCACAAAACTGGATATCAGATCCTAGCCTGGAGAGAAGCCTGTAAATCTCTGTCCCCTAATTCCCTGCTCTTCCTGGCCTTGAGGATTGGAGGGGAGCCACACCAGAATCAGTGGAATTTCTTGCACTGCCTGCTCCCCCATCTCAGACCCTTCCTGTGCCAAAAATAAAACCCATGAGGGAGCTGCCTACCAGTGGACAGCAAGTCAATTCCCACCTGGGGAGGTGAAGGGGAGGGAGTGAGGGAGGGAGAGAAGGAGAGAGAGAGAGAGAGATAAAGAGACACACAGACATAGAGATATTGATCCTGGACTAGGACTGAGGGGGAAAGACGAAGAGAGAAAGAGATATCAGTTATAGAGACTGGCCAAATAAGGAAAGAGACCATATTTCAGACTCAGACTACAGGAGAAAAGAAAGGAAGAAGGCCAAAAAAGAGAGAGGGCGGAAGAAACATTTCCACAGGTGATAATGGTGTCAAGACTAAGGATTTCTCGGCACAGCCAGGGACAGCCCCATGTAGGAATCCCTTAGGAAGCCTGAGAGAGCTGCCGATGGACCCTGGAAAGAAAGCCACATCTCTCCCTCTCTCTCACCCAAGGACAGCATCTGCAGGTACCCACCTCACCTAGGTGGCAGGTGTGCATTCTCCTCCCTGATCTCATCACAGGAACTACAAGCCTGAAGACTTGGCCCCTTGTCCCATGGGGAGTATACCCAGGCCCCTCCCCCATGCCCAGGCCTGCTCCCACCCACCCTGATCCCATCAGCCTGCCTGGGTGCTGACTGGGGAGTCAAGTCCAGCAGAGGAGGGTCTGACCTCCCCTTACCATAATTATCTGTCTCATAAAAAATAGGCAGTGAACTTCATAAAACCAATTAAGATTTCAGAGCCAGGATATGGGTGCAAGCAGAAGTCCTCTGAAACCAGGGGAGCCAACTCCCTGGTTAGGCAGAGCAGTTTGACAGCTCCCCCCACGCAGGCCCGGCTCCACAGGCTACAAAGCTCCTGTGGAGGCAACAGAAGAGGCTGAGGTAAAACCCAAGGAAGGACTGTCTGTGTGGCTGTCAGGGGCAGTACGCGGGGGGATGGTTTCTTCCCTTTTGTGATGTGCAGCCCAGCAGAGCCTAGTTCCTCCCTCCACAGCCCTCTCTGATTTCAGAAAGCCTCAAGAGCTTCCCAGCAAGTTACCAAGGCAACAGCAGCCCAGCAGGATTCAGTGACAATGGAGAGAAAGCAGAGACTGACAACAGCCCCACTACTCAGGGTGAGCAGGGAGGCAGAGGCTTTAGACCAGAATAAACATCCCCTGCATCCCTGTTCAAGGAACTGTTTTCCTGCGGTTTGTGAGTTTACACGGCCCATTACCAGGTGGGTGAGAAGACAGCATTAAAGCTTCTCTCACTGTCTGGTAGGAAGGGGTGGCGTCTCTCCCACAGCTTCCCACAATGGCAGATTTTGTGGCTCCTGGCCCAGCTCATGAGCCAGGGTACCTCTGCTTTTAAAGGCCAATGGGATGCTCTTCCATAACCACCTGTGCGCGCCATGATGGTCCCCTTGGGAGGTTGCTAAGAGATTGTGACTTCAGGCTGCTTTGGAATCACACAGAAGTGAGTTTGGCTCATGTGGCTCAGTCATTTTCTGAAATCCTGTGACCTTGGGCAAGTTACTTCTCTCTCAGTCTGTTTTCTTAGCTGAAAATGGGGAAAATATGATGAACCGTCAGGACTTGATATCATACGTACAATATACTTGCACAGGGCCTGGCACTGGATCAGTGTAAAAAAAATTAAAGCTGTTAAATTTTTCTCATTAATATTACTATTTTAATTTTTAATGTTTTAATTTTAATTTTTTTAATGTTTATTTATTTTTGAGGGAGAGAGACAGAGAGACAGAGTGTGAAAGGAGGAGGAAAAGAGGGAGAGGGAGACACAGAATCTGAAGCAGGCTCCAGGCTCCGAGCTGCAGCACAGAGCCTGATGCAGACCTCAAATTCACGAACTGTGAGATCATGACCTGAGCCGAAGTCAGACCCTTAACTGACTAAGCCACCCAGGTGCCCCATATTTTAATTTTTATTATCATTAAGTGGGTGCCTAGTTTACTCATCTATAAAAGATGGATCACAATTCAGTGAGTTGTTTGAAGATTACACAAGGCAAAGCATGTGAAATGTTTAGACTAACATTTCACCTATAGAAAGTGCTCAATGAATAGGAGGTTTTATTTTGATTCCTATATCCTTCTTCTTCCCCCAAGACCGCAGATTATATATCAAGGAGCCATTACTGAGCTGGCCCAAACTTCTAGTTACCTAAGCAGTAGGGGCCTTGAAAATGAGGCTTCTGGAATCACAGGGGTTGGAGTGGTCATTCCTAATGGCCATGCCAGTGAATGCTCAACTCGTTTCTGGACTAGGAATGACTTTGACTTCTGCACTCCCTCGTTTCCATCTCAGGAGCCTGAGCTTCTCTGAGCAGGCTGATGTCCAGCTAATGCCTAGCGTCCTACAGAAAAGGGGTAAAGGGTCATTCAGAATGACCCTGCAGAGGGTCAGACGCCAGGCTAGGGGAGAGGACACCAGGGAATGGATGAGAGGACCATGTGGATGGGGCTTCTGTCTTTTGTCCATTGATCCAGCTGAGGTTTCATTTCCATGAGGAGTTCTTGTATATGGCTGAGCAACTGCATACTGATACCAAACCCTCAGCATCTTCCTCTCTGATCAACACCAATGGCCTCCAGGGGCCAGTCACACTTCTGACCTTTGAGACCTATGAATAAGACTAATTTGTGACGTAGCCTTCTTCCTGTTGGCTTGCTCCACACATCTGTGCCTCACTTGTTCAATAGTGTAAACTGCACAAGTGGGTGTCCCAGGAGTCTCCAAGGTGTGCCATAAGCTAAAGGGGGGGCTAAGACTGCAAATGGAAGAACTTCAGGTGAAATCTCAGAGTGTCCTGGTTAACAGAGTTGGGAGACAGAGGGAAAAGGCTACATGCAAACTATAGAATTTGCTTCTCTGCAGATTTCAGTCAAAGAAGATCCCATCCCTAACCTCTACTGCCCTGGAGAGCTTGAGAGTGAGTGACTCCGGGGAGGCGGGTGGGGAGGGAGGGAGGCTGGGGCTAACAGGACCCCGAAGACATTAAGGAAAGTGAAGCACTTCTCATGCTGGACCCAGCCAGGGCCCCCAACACTGTCTTTCCCTTCCTCTTGTCCCCTTCCTCTGTGTCCTGGAAGACATCTACTGCTTTAATGTTCACAGTACCCCCAAGGCCTTGTGGGATGAGGTGGGGCTCCTACAGAGCCAGACTCTAGGGAGAACCAGTGATTCTGGGTTCTGATATTAGAAACCAGGTCTGAGGATGACTCAGTCATGTTTTCCCCCAGAATAAATTCACAGACTTGGGCCTGTGTCCTCAGCTCTGCTGGCAAGCCTTTGTTTCCAGCTCAGAGATCCTGTCTTCCATACCAGCCACCATGCCCTGCCCTCTCCCCTCATTGTTTGAACAGAGAAGACTTGAAGGTGCTAAAAGCCAAAGGCCAGGCTTTTCTTCTGGGTCTGTGTAACCTGATACAGGTGTCACCCACCCTGTGCGCATGAATCAATGCCCACACAGGCTCTGTTACTGGAAAGAATGAACTCCTGAGGACCAGTGGCTTTGGGATGACCGGGTAGGGATAAGGAAGCCTGAGGGACACATGGAAAAGAAGCAGGATCTGGACCTTGGGAAGCTGCCCCCTTCTAAGGTTTCCCTGCCCAGAAAGCCCCTGCTATGTCACCTCCAGGTCAGGAATACCCCTGGTCAGCACTCCCTGTCTCACCCCACATCTGACTCCTAGATATGTCCAAGAACAGTCACAGAGGACAGAGCTGGAAGAGAAAAAGGTTATTTGTTTTGTTTTTGGTTTTTTCCCCTTGATGAAGAACCTAGTAGGCAGGGCGTGGGCAACAGCAACACAGATTAATCTGTAAGTCATTCAAAAGAAAATTCAGCCCCCCAAAGATAGCCAAACCAGAGTTGGCTGCTGGGGACTGTCAAGAGGCCAGGAGTTACACTGTTTCCAAACTGGGACCACCTGGGCTTGCCCATGGTTCCTAGATGGAGATCTGCCCTACAAGCTGACCTCATAGAGGCAGTTTCCTTCCAGCCCAAGGAGTCTCAGGGACAAGCTAGAAAGGCCTCTTTCTCAAGTCTCTCTCTCTCTCTCCCTGACAGAAAAAGATTGCTTTCAGTTCCCAAAGGGCCTGTCCTGCTCACCCTCAGATTGACAAGTGGACAGACAAAATTTCCAGTGTTTTCAGAGTCCAGGCTAAAGACAGCAGCCCACAATCCTCTCCTTGGGATAACCCAGCAGCGCCCCCTGCTGTCTGACTTGGCTGCAGCCAGTTGAGGGCTGAAGGAATGAAGGAATGTTAAAGCAGACTATAGATGGCCCAGCAGAAGGGGCCATGCTTTATGTTGCCTCCCCTTTACGATGCCAGAGCCTGCATCAGAGCTGGAATTCCCTAGGGATCTCTGAGGAGGGGAATGTGTAGAGAACTGTTGACCTGGGGGAAAGACGCAATGGGACCCTGCAACCTAGCCTCTGGGCACAGGCACAGATCTCTGATGAAGGTGTCCAGTTTGCAGATGTTTCTGGCTTCAAGAGAAAAGTCATATTCTGGACCAAAATCAGTTGCCTCCGCTGAGCCTCAAGAGAGAAGCTGTGCCATCTCACTCAGTGTATGGGGGGGTGGGGTCTCCGCCAGCCTTGGGGAACACAGGAGAGTTCTCCCCAGCAACTCGCCCAGGTGCCAGTGTGACCCATCCAAATTTACCACTGATTATACAGATAACAGTAGCTGTTTCCCAAAGGACCTCTGGCTTCCATGTCTGTAAGCTTAGGAGAGACTCAAAGATTCTTGAGGTCTCTGGAATTCCAACATTCTATGACCCTATGAGAGTCTACAGCCCATCTCTACACACTACACTCTGCTCCCAGTTCTTTCTTTAATCTGATTTAAACCAATCTTGCTTCATCCTAAATAGTGGCGGACAGAAGAGAGGGGCTTCTTCCAAGTGTGCATGCACATTCTCACACATGCACACACACACACTCACTCACTCACTCACCCTGAGATTGTGAGGAAGGCCTGGGTGTCTGTGGGATCAGAGGGGGTAGCAGTCCTCTCTTGCCCCCACCTGCATAATTATCTTCCCCTCTTCTCATCCCCATCTCCCAGGCTCCAAGCCTTACAGCACTAAGTCTTTGTGCTTTCAAAAGAGCTCCCTGCCTGAATGCCACCTCCAGGAAGTACTGAGCTGCTCCAGTTCCCCTCCAGTGGCGGGGAGGGGGGAATAGGAATGAAAAGGAGGTGAGGTAGTTCTCTTCCTTCCAGAGCACTACCCCCTATCAAACATTCCCCCTCTACCTTCCCTCTGTTCCACCTCTTTTATCACTGCCAACAACAGCTGCAAAAACAGCCCTCCTCACCCTGAGCAGTGGGCTGCAGGGGTCTGTCTACTTCCCAGGGCAGGAGACAGCTGGGGGCTGGAGGGACTGGGGTAGCAGCATTCCTGAAAACACCAATACTTTCTGCCTCCCTTCCCCTCACAATTAAAGAACAAAAGGGAAAGAAAGCTCTCCCAGTCAATCCTGATGGACACTTTGCACTTTGCGGTCACCCCTGAAGTCCCAAATCCCTACCCAGCCAGCTACAACCCTGCCTTCCCAAGGTAGTCTTTATTCCCCAGACCTTGGAAAGTCACTCTAGGATATCTCGCCCTGAAAGACAGATCTGCTCTTGGAATGCAGGGAGACAGTGATGAATTCGCCCACACACTAGCAACCTACTTCCATTAACTCTTATGTCCAAATAATTTCTTTAAATCACCAAGGATGAGGCTGGGGGAGGGGAAGGCAAGTCTGTGGCATCAATCTTCAGTGGGGATTCTTCCTTCAAACCCAGCCAGAGCCAGGCAGGAGAAAAACCTAGCACACTCTGGGGCCTCAGGGGCAAAGCAATGGAAATGAGACCTAAGCTGCTCACCTCCCCCCCACCCCCACCCCGTCCAACAGTGCCTTCCCTGACCTAAGTACTTCCCACCCATCCTCTACCTTGGGTCCTTAAGAAAAACAAAACAGATATAGGCTCACAGAAACTTCCTTCTTGGAAGTTTCAGGGCTCTGGCTGCTTCTGGGCAGGATGGGGCTGCCTCCTGGGAGCATCCTGATCCCTCAGGCAGACAAGAGAGCATCTCCTGTGTGACCAATATCCTGGGGGATCCAAATGGACAGGGCAAGAGAAGGATAACTAAGATCTGTGCTGCAGATCCCAGTTTATCACTCATTCTCAGATTACCCTACTTAATGCCCTTATTTTACAGAAGAGGATGTGGAGACTCAAGAGGGGTCAATTTGCCAAAGCTAGCAGCTAAAAAAGGGACAGATCTGAGTTAAGCACAAGTTTTCCAAGTCTACAGACTGCTGCAGGCAGATTATGTCCTGGTAGAAAAGGGAGCCAGGAAGCAGATGACATTTCAGTTGCTAAGTGTGCCTACCTACCCTTGGCTCCAGAACACAGGATCATCAGCTCAGACCTATGATTCTAGCCCCTGCCCTGCTTATATTGCCTGCCTGCAAGCCAGCCTCCAGCTGGGAGGTTCCTATCTTGGGAACAGGCCAGCTGGGGCCCCAACGGCAGAGGGACAGAAAAGGGAAATGCTGGCATTTCTTCAGGTCTCAGGAGCAGGAGAGGGTATTAGAGCTGGGCAGACTGGCCTGGACAGGCCACGTGGGAAGACTAGGCTGCAAGAAAAGTGTGCGTACAAGTGATCTGGCAGAAACATGGCTCTGCCCAATTGGTGACTTAAGCACTTATCCCTTCATCCATTCTCCCCATTGCTCTCCAAACTGCTTGCTTCAGATATGATTCTTTCCAAATGGGCACACCTCCCCTGATGAAGGGACTGGCATATAGACAGATGCTGTGGAGTGATTCTAACATCATAGTCTTCTTCCAGCAGCAGCAGACTGGAGAGTTGGTGGCCCAGACCACAACAGGAGCAGCTTGTGATGTTCTGTTCCAGCAGATTGGAGAGGGTTCCCCATGGCTCAGACCTGAGGCTGAGGAGCCAGGATGGAAAAAGCAAAAAAGAGGACGCCCCCAGGCTCTAGGCTAACCAGCTAGTTTATTGGTGGCCTGAAATACAGGTGCCTGTATGAGCTCTCCCTCCCTGGAAGGAGAAAAGTCAGCATTATCTAGCCCTGTGATTCTGATGGCTGTTGGGGCTAAGTGTTGGGGTTCCCATTAAAAGTGTTCAGGGGTGCCTGGGTGGCTGAGTCTGTTGAGCGTCTGACTTCAGCTCAGGTCATAATCTCATGGCTTCTGAGTTCAGGCCCCGCGTAGGGCTCTGTGCTAATAGTTCGGAGCCTGGAGCCTGCTTCAGATTCTGTGTCTCAGTCTCTCTCTGCCCCTCCCTCACTCTGTCTCTCTGTCTGTCTCTCCCTGCAACCGCCCCACTGTCTCTCTCTCAAAAATAAACATTTTAAAAAATGAAAAAAAAAAGGTGTTCAATCTGTTCCAGCCTCTGAAGTTCTGAGAAATGAGGGGAGGGTGAGCATGAATCGGTCAATGGCACTTGCTGGCTCCCTTCATGACTCTTAATAACAGAGACTCATTGAGGCATCTGGGTGGCTCAGTAGGTTGAGTGTCCAACTTCAGCTCAGATCATGATCTTGCAGTTTGTGAGTTTGAGCCCCACATTGGGCTTGCTGCTGTCAGTGCAAAGCCCACTTTAGATCCTTTGCCCCCCCTCCCTCCCCCACTTGCACTCTCTCAAAAATAAATAAAACATAAACAAATAACAGAGACTCACCTCCTCTCTCAAGTGTTTCATTGAAGGGGTGTATGTTGATGGGAGGGAGGATATCTTTGCCTCCTATCATTTTATGGAGCTGCCAGTAGTTTGAGTTATCTAGTAGGACAAAAAACATCATGAGACGTCAAAGAGGAGCAGGAGAAAAATACTTTGAGAATGGATTCAAGTCATGGCTTCCTGTCTGGGATCGTGTCACCCTTACATGAAGGTACTCCAAATACTCCCTCTGTAGATCAAAGCCACAGAACCCAAACTCTTCAAGAGTGGCTACAGAAGCAGCAGCAATATAGAACCATAGAGTTTTAGAGTTCAGCAATCCTCATGGATCACCTAGATTGCAGGCCAATGGCCCTCATCACCCAACAAAATAAGGGCTTTTGGATTTTGAAGGGGGAAGCAAGTAATGCAAAAGAGAGACTTTCATTCACAGGGATACTTAATAAATGCTGAACGAGGGAATGCAGGAATATGTTTCCAAAGGAGCCCATTATCCTCAGATGTGAAGAGAGAGAAGGCTGGAGTAGGACTGAGGGGTCTTGCTATTTCAGCCAAGGTTGTGAGAGGGCATACTATGGCATGTCTACCAAAATGGAGGTGGGAGGTCGGGTTACTATTACATGGATTTCCTACACTGGCATTAATCATTCTCAGGACACCTCTGAGAGCTTATCTTGGTCATGATCTTTGTCTAGACACTTCCTCTCCAGCTGAGGCTGGGAAGTCAGTGCAGACACTCACAACCTCACTCTTCAGAGTGCTGCCATTAAGGAGCCTGATTAGCAGAACCCCATGCGGGGTAGCTAATGGGTTGGAGACATTAAGCATAAATGGTTTCCCAGACATTGGCATGAGCCAGAGCCCAGGAAGAAACAAATATTTTAATCTCAAAGAAACAGAAGTGTGGGAGGGGAGGGAGTTCCCTCTGCTTATTCTGCATCTCTTGTTCTCCCAGCCTCCACCTGTAACAGTTTCTGCTGTTCTCAGGTCTCAGGATTCCTTGTCTGAGGAGGGTGAGTGTATGGCAGGAGGGGAACAGATCTTCATTTACCTGGACACGTGACAATGGGAGAGATTATCAAAGATTTATAGGAATGGAGATTCCTGGGTCTGACTTGGCCACAACCCTATTGGTCAGGAACTCGTTGAGTTAATCATGTGATAACTCAAGGCCAATCTCTCTGTGGTTGGAGAATGGAGGGTAAATGACTGGAATAGACTATCAAGGATGAGACACCTTTAGACCCAAATTAGTTGCTCTAATCCAGTGGTTCTCCCAATGTGGTTGGGACCAGCAACATCAACATCACCTGAGAACTTGCTATAAATGTAAATTTTCAGGCTCTATCCCAGATCTACTGAACGAGTAAACTCTGGATGTGACAAGACTGTGTTAAAACAACATTGTTTTACAAGCCCTCCAAGTGGTTTCAATGTGTGTTTAAGTTTGAGAACCACTGCTCTTGGCTCTAGCTCAGATGGAAGGGGAATATCAAGAGAAAGAAAAATTAGGAGAGGATGCAACAAGCAGTCTCATTCAAAGGAAAAAAAATTTTTTTTTAATTTCCCAGTGTGGAAATCCAAAGCCAGGCCTCCCTCCTCTGATATTCTTGGGCTGTAAATGTCACAGCAATGTTTAAGTGGCCCTGCACAGAGGAGTCTGGGGAAAATAACTAACCCTGACCCTTTACATTTTGCCAAGGGCAGGAAAGGATAATGGAACGATCATTTCATGTAATATATTTCCTACTCAACTTCTCTGAGCTACCTTTTCCTCCAGCTGGGCCTCCTTGAGGCTCCCATCCCTCCCCTCCATCTCCCTAGCCCTCTGGCCAGCCTATTCATCTCATGTCTCTTCCCTCATCCAATGAATGAGAACTGGTTCAAATAGCACACAATAATGAGGCCCTACTCCACAGGAAGTAAGAGGAAGAAGCCCACCATAAACTACAACCTATAATGGGGCAGCCTTTCTTCATACCCTCTCCTCTTTCTCCACCCAGGTCACATCAGTTCATGGTGCGGCCATAAAGACAGGGAGAAGCCATTTTTTCCATGACACTTTATATCATACCTGAACAGGTACTCTTATACCTTGCAAAGAAAAAAAAGGACAAAATTTAGGCTCCTAACCAGTCTATAAGTTTCCTGAGGGCCAGGTCTGGTCTATAGCTTATTCTCCTTTATTTTTTTTTTAATGTTTTTTATTCCTGAGAGAGATTTATTTCTGAGAGAGAGAGAGAGAGACATCGTGAGCAGGGGAGGGTCAGAGAGAGAGGGAGACACAGAATCTGAAACAGGCTCCAGGCTCTGAGTTGGCTGTCAGCACAGAACCCAATACGGGGCTCGAACCCACGAACCGTGAGATTATGACCTGGGCTGAAGTCGGATGTTTAACTGACTGAGCCACCCAGGTGCCCCTAGCTTATTCTCCTTTAATATCTACCATACTAGATACCTTAACACAATAGATGCCTAATGAATATTGAATAAAGTGAACTGAAGGAAGTGCCCAGAAGCAAGACACTGAGTCTCTGCTTCCAAACTGGAAATTCGATAGAGATCAAGAAATGGATCCTCTCTGAAATGTTTAGGAAAGAAGCCCTGTCCTGCCACCTTTGTGCCCAGGCACTGCTGTCTTCATCCATTCATTCATTCAACAAGCATGTATAGCACACCTGCTATATGTGGACCCTAGATTTTGTGTTCTAATGGAGAGAAACAAATATAAAGTAAGTTAACATGTAATATTTCAGGGTATCAATTGCCTTAGTAAAAACAAAGTAGTGTGAAGGTCTATGGACAATGAGAATTGGGGTCAAGAAAAGCTGCTATGAGAGGTGGCATTTGAGCAGATACCAGAAGTGAGTGAAGCAGTTATAATGGCAGCTATCTGGGGGAAGAGTGCTCCAGGCAGAGGGAACAGCAACTGCAAAAGCCCTGAGGTTCATAGGGGTGCCTGGGTGGCTCAGTCAGTTAAGCATCTGACTTTGGCTCAGGTCATGATTTTGCGGTTCATGGTTTCGAACCCCACGTTGGGATCTGTGCTGACAGCTCAGAGCCTGGAGCGTGCTTTGGATTCTGTATCTCCCTTTCTCTCTGCCCCTCCCCTCCTTGCACTCTGTGTCTCTCTAGCTCTCTCTTCCTCTCAAAAATAAATAATCATTAAAAAATAAAAAAATAAAGAACTTGGTGCTCAAATTGCATAGGACCTTGCAGACCATAGTAAGGATTTTAGATTTCATTATGAGTGAGAAAAAAAGTCATTAAAAAGTTCTGTGCAAAGAACTGAACTATTCTCATGGTACAGGACTATTTTGGTTGCTGTCTTGAGAGCAACCTACAGGGGGAAGAGCAAAAGCAGGAAAACTACTTAGGAAGCTATGGCAGAGCCTATAAATTTTTGCCCCAATGGGGCGCCTGGGTGGCTTAGTCGGTTAAGCGTCCGACTTTCGCTTAGGTCATGATCTCGCGGTTCGTGGGTTCGAGCCCCGCATCGGGCTCTGTGCTGACTGCCAGCTCAGAGCCTGGAGCCTGTTTCTGTCTGTGACTCCCTCTCTCTCTGACCTTCCCCTGCTCACGCTGTCTCTCTCTCTCTCTCCTAGATATAAGTAAAACATTAAAAAAATTTTTTTGCCCCAAAATTCATTCTCTCTTTCCACATTTTATTTTATTTTATTTTTACAAATAGTTTATTGTCAAATTAGTTTCCACATAACATTCAGTGCTCATCCCCACAAGTGCCCTCCTCCATGCCCATCCCTCCTCCCCCCCACATCCATCAGTCCTCAGTTTTTGTCAGCATTCAAGAGTCTCTCATGGTTTGCCTCTCTCCCTTTCCCCCACCATTTCCCCCCTTCTTCTCCCCCTTGTTCCTCCGTCAAGTTCCTCCTAATCCTCCTATACGTGCAAACATATGATATTTGTCCTTCTCTGCCTTCTCTTTCCACATTTTTGCTGGGCACAAGTCTGCTCACAAAGAGGACTACATTTCCCAATCTCTCATGCAGCTAAGTGTGGTCCTCTGACAAAATGTTGGTTGATGAGACATGAGCAGAGGGATAGGTGCAACTTTTGGGTCATTTTCTTAAAGAAAAAGGAAAAGGCCTGCCCTCCGTTTCTTCCCTCTCCCCTCTCCACAGACAGAAATCTCATGGGCACAACAGTGCCAGGTGGACCGGCTATCTTGAGCCACAAGATGGAAGTCTCATGATGAAAATGCCAGAGCCGCAAGCCCTGAGAAGCATTGGTCCCTGACAGTGTGGAAGGACTGTATCAACCTGGCTACTTATGCACAGGTTCACACTGGAAAAAGAAGCAATCTTCTATCTTGTATAAAACCCTATGCTTTGGAGACCCTGAAACAGCAGCCTAATCTATACTGAAACCAATTCAGAAGCAGTAGCAATTGACTAGGCGAGTAATGATAGTGGCTCTGATGAGGGGAAGAGTGGCATAACTAGAGATTACTGATGGGATGGGGAGCTTGGGTGGCTCAGTCGGTTAAGCGTCCGGCTTCGGCTCAGGTCATGATCTCGCGGTTCATGGGTTCGAGTCCTGCATGGGTTCGACTCTGTGCTGATAGCGAGCTCAGAGCCTGGAGCCTGTTTCAGATTCTGTATCTCCCTCTCTCTCTGACCCTCCTTTGCTCGAGCTGTCTCTCTCTCTCTCTCCCAGAAATAAATAAAACATTAAAAAAAAAAAAAGATTTGTGATGGGATTGTGGAGTAATTTAAAGGGCAGAACTTACACCATTTTGAGGAACTGGATAAGGGGGCATTAAAGGAAAAGAAGAACCAGGAATGACTTTGAAGTTTGGGGCCTGGTAGAAAAGAATAGAGCTGCATTTATCACAAGGCAGGAGAATGGGGGACCAGTGAGTTTGAGAGGTCCATAAGTGACATTTACATGGAGATGTCAAGTAGCAGCTGGACGTGAGTCTAAAGTTCAGGAGAAATTTAGGGGCCGAAGATATTCATTTTGGATTCATCAACACACAGCTTGCCTTAATGCCCTGAGACAGATGTAATTACTTAGGGAGTGAGAGTAGATAAGCAAGAGTGGGGTGGAGGGGTTATGACAGTACCAGGCCATCCTGGAGATGTAGAAGATGCTATGGAGCCAGCACAGGAGACTATGGAGAGTGAGCTGTCTTGGAAGCCAAATGAAGAGGGTGTTTTAGGAAGGAATGAGCAACCATTCATGTCAATGTGGCTGACAGAACGACTAAGAGATAACCATGACTGCTGAAATTGGCAACAGGGAAGTCATGGGTCACATTGACAAGAGAGTTTTCAGAGGAGCACTGAGGACAAGAGAGAGAGGAAGGATGGAAGCGGAGACAACTCTGAATTCCTGGCAGGTAGAAATCATTCCAGTAACCTAACTTCCACCCTTCCTATCACAGTTGCAAACATTCTGAAGGACATGAGGACCTCCGGCAACTGAACCTTACCCAGCTCTCCCTCCCCACATGTCTGTCTGAAAGACCCTGCTGTCTCTCATCTCCCAGAGTCCCCAGGTCCTGGAGCCCAGGCCTCCCTCAGCTCAGCCTTTGCCCTGCTGGCTCCCAAGGCTGCTCTCAAGGACCTCCCGGGCAGGCTAGGCAGCCAGGTCTGACTCTCCTGGATCATAATTAGTGCTGCTGCAGAGGAAGTGTGGTCCCTGTGGAACAGCAACCTGGGAAATTCTGATACTTCCAATTTTCCCCCTCAGTGCTTTCCCAGATACAATTTCCCAGCCAGTGCCTGTGCTCCAGGCCTGGGCCCTGGCTGCCTGCTCATCGGAGAGAGTTAAGACAGTGCCCCGGAAGCCATTCCAGAGGGCCTAATAAGTTAGCTGAAGTCATCTCCTGGCCATTATCACAGCATCATCATATTAACACAGGCACCAACTTTGGGGGAGGCAGAGGTAGAGGCTGCTGCGAGCAAGGGGTGGGGGCAGCTCCACAGAGCATACAATGAGCATCACTGGTGGTGTGATGAGAAAACTGATGGCTAGGAGAAAGAAGGTCTCCCAGAAGATTTCTGGAATTTCCAGTGGAGATCCACTCTTTCCTGGCGAGGAGACTCCCTGCTGCTCCTCTATCTAGGAGAAAGCCTCAGCAGTCAGAGCTCTGGACACTGCCCCATGGTCTGGCATCCCCAGGTGGGGCCTGCTCAAGTCTCAGACCCAGCTCCGCTCTTCCTCAGCAGCCTCAAGACCTGGCCTCTTGCCCTGGGAAGTGCTCAGCTTGTAAGAGTCCTATCTCCCAGGTCTGGAGAATTTACTTCAGGGCCACCAGCTCTCTAGGGCAGGGAGCTGGGGGCGGGTGGAGGGCAGGGGGGATGCCTCAGGGTCTTGGTAGAGAGCTAATGAGTTGCCTTGGGTTAAGGGCACTGGGATTAGTTGGACCTTGGGTCCTGCTATAGAGGATGAACACAGAAACTAGCATTTATAAGGTCCTATTACATGGGAGATCAACGTAAAGTCTTTATGCTTTAATGTAAAAAATACATAACATAAAATTTACCATTTATAAGCATGCAGTTCTGTGGCAGTAAGTGCATTCACACTGTGCAACCATCACCACCATCCCTCTCCAGAACTTTTCATCTTCCCCAACTGAAATTCTGTACCCAGTAACCACTACCTCCCCTAGATGTAGGGTCTTGCACATTTATCTCTGGTAATCCTCATTGTGGAATAGGAATTATCTCCATTTTTACCTGTGAGGACACTGAGGAAAAGTAGTGCTGCTTTTCCCAAGCACAGACAGGCAGGAAGAGGACTTGGAGCCTAGTCTGCTCAGTCCCAAAGCCTGTGCTTTCTGTGCTCCCCACCCTGAGCTGCCCAGGATGGGAATGGCATCTGAGTGATGTCACTGATGACTACTGACTTCACACATGATGTTGCACGCCAAGCTATGGCTGGCAGTGCAAGAGCCTCTAGCCAGTGTGGTTTGTACTTCTCAGAAGGGTTCTCAAAGCAAGGCCAGGCACCATTCATTAGTCTTTTGATGACCTCACAGCACCCAGCAGGAGAGGTTCTCTGACATAGCCTTCTTTAAATTGGTAGCTCTCTCCAAAGTTGACTTTGTTCATTTCCAGGGTGTCAGGCCCCTGACACTCTTTAGGGACTCCCCTTCCGCAGTGTGGAATAATGAAAGGAGCTCAAGCTGTGCAGTCAGATAGGGCTTCGATGGGATTCTGACTCTGTTACTCTATAACTATTTGAGTCTAACTCTTATAGCCCTCAAGTTAACTCAAGCACATAAGGTTCATGTCAGCGTGCATGAGGAACCACATGGGGCCTCTACAAACACTCCAGGGGCAGACGCTGAAGCTGGGAAGGAATCTAGATTCAAGACTCCTAGAATCAAGACTTGAAGCGTGCATGAGGAACCACATGGGGCCTCTACAAACACTGCAGGGGCAGATGCTGAAGCTGGGAAGGAATCTAGAATCAAGACTCCTAGAATCAAGATTTGAAGTCTCCTAAAATCAAGATTCAAGTCCTAGATTCAAGACTGCCTGGGTGGCTCAGTTGGTTAAGCATCCGACTTTGGCTCATGTCATGATCTCACAGTTTGAGCCCCCCATTGGGCTCTGTGCTGACTGCCAGCTCAGAGCCTGTAGCTTGTTTTGGATTCTGTGTTTCCCTCTCTCTCTGACCCTCCCCTGCTCATGCTCTCTCTCTCTCTCTCTCTCTCAGAAATAAATAAAACATTAAAATAATTTTTTAAAATAGACTCCTCATTGGCTAGAAGTCCTGGCTTTTCCTTGTCAGGCCCCACCTATCCTTAATGTGATTCAGCTACACTGGGTAGGTCAGCTTCTCTTCCAGGCTCTGGATGCTCCTGGGTTACTCTATGCTTTAGACTCTGAATCTGATTGGCCTAGATTGTCTTTTTTACATCAGGCCATAAATTAGAGGCAACTGGCCAGCCCATAAACTGACTGACCTTGGGTCAAAACCTCTTTCTGGTCCAATCACCTAGGGCAGATGAGGGTAGAGGTGGGTAAATGGAGGTTTAGGCAGGGAGGCTGGGGGGAAGGGGTCAGGTAGTATATAATATGGCTTGCTGCCAAGTTTTGGCCAGTACAGAGTCTCTTAAAAAGGGCTGTGGAATGGGTAAGTAAACAGGTCTAATTACTATAATAAGTGTGTAAGTTACTTAGCCTCTCTGGGTCTTAGTTGTTTCCTCATCTATACAAATGGACAATAATTCCTACCTCATATTACTGTTGTAAAGATTAAATGAGAGAACAAAAATCCAAGTGCCTGGCATGGGCTTAATAAATGTTTGTTTCCCTTTCTTCTTGCAGGAAAGGCCACTTCCAGTGCTATATTGACCTCAGCTGAAAAAAACTCCAAGAAGGGGTCTTGTCTCCTGCAGCAGATTGAATTCTCCCTGAGGACAAACATCATGACTCATTCTCTTTTTATTTTCCTCTTGGCACTTCCACTTGATATATTTTATTTTCTCTTGCTGAAGTGGGCCTCCTAGCCAATCGTCTCGTGGGGGAAGAGATGAGGAATCCTCTTTTCTATTCCTATAGGGCCAGTATTGCTAGCTAACCCTCTCCAAGAAACATGGGCAGCATGAGTGATGGA
Organism: Hyaena hyaena; assembly: GCF_003009895.1. Taxonomy (NCBI): domain Eukaryota; kingdom Metazoa; phylum Chordata; class Mammalia; order Carnivora; family Hyaenidae; genus Hyaena; species Hyaena hyaena. The sequence goes on along the minus strand of NW_024081356.1, from coordinate 939,082 downwards.
GAACAAAAAGGGCTCCTATGTCAAAAGGAAGATGAATGTGCCCCTGTGATTAGGAGAACGTTTTGATGGAAAACCTTGGACAAGACAGTATTTTTCTTTGAAATGCTAGGAGACAATAAAAATAAAAATGGGTCTTCCCCCAACTCAGGGGCCTGGAGCAAAAGACTTAATTTTTCAGTGGTTAATCTATGTTCAGAGGAATTATCCTAGGCCTCATTCCATCTTGCGCTCAGCAAATATTTACAGAATGTCTGCTCTCATGGAACTTACAATCTCATCAAGGAGAGACACTAATCAAATGATCCTGCATGAATATATAATTACAAGCCAAACTATGATGAGCATTATGAAGGAAAGGAATCTTTTCTAGCAGGGCATATACTAAAGAACCTGACCTAGTTTGGGGAGTTAGCCATATCAACTACTTTGATCTTTTAATGGAAGGTCACTGAAGGTTTAAGCAGAGTTTTGCATGATTAGATTTGTGTTTTAAAAAGATCACTCACTACAATAAAGGGGGACTGTTGTGGTAATTCCAGCAAGAGATAATGATGTCTTTGACTTTGGTAGTGGTTGTAATTATGGCAATAGAGAGAAGTTATGGACTAAAAAGATATTTAGCAGGTAAAATTAGCAGAACTTGATGACAGACTGGATATGGGTGTAGAGTGAACGTGGTCAGGACAAGGATTCTAGCTTGTATAAATGGATGGAAGACAACATGGAAGAACACAAGTTCTTAGGTTGCCCATGGGGAATTTTTGTGATGTCCAATACCCGTGTTAAACTGGCAGCTGGATATACGGGTCTGGTGTTCCAAGGAGAAGTCAGGGCTAGAAAAACAAATGTGTAGGTCATTTGCACAGAGACAGTTCAAAGGCACTAGAGGAATTCACCCAAAGAGAGGAAAGAATGAAAAGTAAAGAGGACCCAGGGTCAAACTCTAAAGAACTCAGACATGTCATTTAGGGCTGTGGTTATCAAAGTATAATCCGTGGACCCTTGGGAGGTTCTCAAGACCCTAAGGGTCCACAAGGTCAAAGCTATTTTCATAAAACCATTAAGACATTATTTACCTTTTTCACTGTGTTGACATTTGTACTGATAGTACACAAACAATAGGGGGTAAAATAGTTTATACCTTAGCAGAAATCAAAGCATGACACAGTACTAACATTCCTTGTATTCTTCACTGCCATGTACATGCAGTTAAAAAAAAAATTAAATTCACTATTACTTAGGAATGTCCTTGATGAAACAGTAAATATTATTAATTTTTACTAAATCTCAACTCTTTTTTTTCCTTAGTAGCCTCCATGCCCAGTGTAGGGCTTGACCTCACAACCCTGAGATCAAGAGTCACATGCTCTACAGACTGAGTCAGCCAGGCATGCCTAAATCTCAACTCTTTTTTTTTTTAAGTTTATTTATTTTGAGAGAGAGCGAGCACGTGTGTAAGCACACCTGAGCAGGGAAAGGTGTGGGGGGCAGGGAGAATCTCAAGCAGGCTCAGCTGTCAGTGAGTGCAGAGCCCAATGTGGGGCTCAACCCCTATAACTGTGAAATCATGAACTGAGCCAAAATCAAGAGTTGGATGTTAAACCACTGACCCAACCAGGTGCTCCCTAGATCTCAACTCTTGAGTACATCTTTCTAATATTCTGTCTGCAGAAATACCAAGTACACATAAACCACATCTGCTGTATCCCAAGTATGGTTGTCTCCATACTACTTGAGTTTCAAGCTCAACTAGCCTCTTTTCTCATGGAACATCATTTTTACTTGAAGAATGATTGAAATACAAACTAAGATTATTCAGATAGGAGTGTCTGGCAGACAGCTTCCCCAAAATGAACAAAGTAAGCCTGTCACTTCAAGGAAAACAACCAACAGTATTTGTTGCCAATGATAAAATGTAAGCTTTCAAGCAAAAATTACATTTTGGAACACTTGTATCTGCCACAAGGAACTTGACAGCTTCCCAATGCTTAAAGGTTTCTCTGATGAGATTGATGATGGCAGAATGAACATGATTTTTAAAATATTATATAATGAAATGTATTAACATTTAGAAGATCTGTGTAACTCAAAGGATTTATATTTTCCAAATGACCAATGTGCAATGTTAAAAAATCTACTCAAAGCACAAGCCAATGGATTTTACTGTAATAGAGTAGGAATTATTTAGTATGGTTTGATTCCACATCGCAATTACCCCTTAAGAAATTACCACGTGTTGAGTTTTGGTGTAGTATCAAAGAAAAAGATCCACCATTATGTGAAAGCTAAAATACTCTTGTTTTCAACTCTTTATACACTTCAACCAAAACAACAGATTGAAACTTAAAGGATGTAAAAGCCCAAATAAGAATCCACGCATCTTCTATTAAGCCAGATGTTAAAAAGATTTGCAAAAGTGTAAAACATGCCAGTCTTACCACTGATGTTTTTGGTTTTAAAACATATAGTTCTCTTTTCAACAAAATGTGCTATTTATTTTAATATATAATGGGTTATTGTTATTTTTAAAGGATTAATATTCTTTCAATTTCTGGGTTTTAATTTTTTAACTTTCTAAAAATTTATTATTTATTTTTTAATATTTACTTATTTTTGGGAGAATGCAAGTTTTGGGGGGGCGGTGGTACAAAGGATCCAATGCAGGCTCTATAGACAGCAGCGAGCTGGATATGGGGCTTGAACTCACAAACGGTGAGCTCATGACCTGAGCTGAAGTCGGACATTCAACCAACTGAGCCACCCAGGCACCCCATTAATTTTGTTTTGAGGAGAGAGACAGAGAGAGAGAGAGAATGCACACGTGAGCAAGGGAGGGGCAGAGAAAGAGGGAGAGAGAGAATCCCAAACAGGCTTCGTGCTGTCAGCGTGGAGCCAGATGTAGGGCTCAGTCCCATGAACCATGAGATCATAATCTGAGCTAAAATCAAGAGTTGGACACTTAACCAAATGAGCCACCCAGCCCGCCCCCCCCACCCCGCCCAGGGTTTTAACTTTTAATACAGCAAATGTCAGTAGATATAACCTATATCAACAAAAGCTCTGGGAGACTCTCAGTAATTTTTAAGAGTGTAAAGGAATCTTAAGACCAAAAAATTTGAAAACTGCTGACTTACGAACTGCAATACCTCATTGTAAGAGGCCATTGTATACAACTCCATAAACAGCTTGGAATAAGGTGTATCTCCTGATTTGTAAATATCTCTAGGGAAGAGGAAACACTACAATTCAAACATAGGCACAATGTTTTGGACCTACAGAGATGGGTCCTCTACCTGTTTTCAAAAAGGACCAGGAAAAGTCCCCTCTCAGAAACCCCCCACCCCATCCCTCTCTCTTCCCTGAAAAAGTAGTGGCTCAGGTGGTCAGTCAAATGCAGTATCTTACTCTATAAGTGCTACCACCTCTTCCCACCAGCACATCTTACCCTTGATTTTTCAATCTGAGGCTGGCAGAGGCAGGTGCTAAAAGGAAGGGAACATGAAAGGGCAGATAGGGTCAGATGTGTTTCTGAAATGCCAGCACATTCAATTTGTTGGGTATTTTGCGTGAATTTCCTCTTGAGTTCACAGGCTCCTAACTCAGCAGAATTAAAATGGAATGAAGTAATTAGAGCAGCAGACTGCGAGGATGTTCTGGGCCTGGCACACACAGGAAATGTGGGGCAGAGGGAAAGGGGGAGAGAAGAGGGCCTTAAAGCAGACGGCTATGCAAGACACCTATCCCAAGAGCCAGCTTCTTGAGAAAGCCTCCCCTAACCTCTCTAGTCCCTGGATCAGCATCTCTCTCCTCAGCTATGCTTCCTGAGAAGCTACTCCTGGCCTGGCTCCTCTTAACCAAGCTCTCTAATGTCCTTTTCAGACTCTCCCACCAGATGCATCTTCCTACTACTCCTACGAAACTCATCACTCTCCTCCTACACCATGGTTCTTTGTGCCTTTGGACCTGCATTTATCACACTGCACTGAAATAACTGCTCACATGTCTGAGTCTCCCATGAAAGTAGTGGCTCCCCAATCTCTGGATGTCAAGCAAGCACTGGATCCTATTCACTAAACCACCTGCCACCACAAAATGAGACTTTTTCTGCTGATAACTAAATTAGTTTAAACCGACAAGCCTTAAGTTTTATAAACAGGATGATGTGGCTTTGCTACAGTGTGGTGGGTTGAGCTTAGGTGCTAATGCTTCATTGCCAGCCAGTGTGACTGGCTAGGTGATATGATTGCACGGATTGATGTAGGAGTTATTTATGTCTGGGCCATGAAAACGTTGAATGCCTAGCTAATTGTGATAAAAGCTTGACCATTCCATTATACCGTAAAAGACAGAGCCAGAGGCCCCTTACTCTGTGGCATCCCATTTCTATTTCACCAGCTTATCCTGTTATACTTGCAGGATCTGTCTATAGAATCACTGTCCTTTTCCCAACCAGATGAGATGAACTCAGAGCTTCTGGGCCCATAGGCTCCTGGAACATCAGATATACCCTCTATGCTGGCAGGAAGAGCAACGCTCTCAAGAGAGGAAATTCCTGAATCCTTACTCTCTCGCAGTCAGGGACTCTCCCCTCCCCCCATTCCTGACTTTAGAGTGAGTGGGAAACGCAGGAGAGCCTGCTTTTGTCTCAGTCATGTCTGGTAAGCTGTGTTCCCTTCACAGGTATATTCCTTTGAATGAAAAAGGCCTTCTCTTGGTCCCACCATTGTAATGAGGAAATTAACCTTTAACCAGTAACTTTCCCTCACATATACAACTTTTTTTTTTTTAATGTTTTATTTATTTCTAGGAGAGAGAGAGAGACAGCGCGAGCAGGGGAGGGTCAGAGAGAGAGGGAGTCACAGACTGAAACAGGCTCCAGGCTCTGAGCTGACAGCACAGAGCCCGACGCGGGGCTCGAACCCACGAAGCGCGAGATCATGACCTAAGCGAAAGTCGGACGCTTAACCGACTGAGCCACCCAGGCGCCCCACATACACAACTTTTGAGATATGACAAAATATTGCTGACTTTTCATTTTGCCAAGTAAACATAAAACAAAATAAAACAAAACCCTACCATCTATTATCATCTTTTCAAGGAAATATGCATATAGGAATATAACCTCCCATAAAGGAAAGGTTTCATGTGGAATATATTTAGTTTTATTTAAAGACTCACTGGGGCGCCTGGGTGGCTTAGTCGGCTAAGCGTCCAACTTTCGCTTAGGTCATGATCTCGCAGTTCGTGGGTTCGAGCCTCGCCTCAGGTTCTGTGCTGACTGCCAGCTCAGAGCCTGGAGTCTATTTCAGAGTCTGTATCTCCCTCTCTCTCTGACCCTCCCCTGCTACGCTGTCTCTCTCTCTCTCTCTCTCTCCTAGAAATAAATAAAAATATATATATATATAAAATAAAGACTCACTACATTGCCCTCATTTTTTTCTCAATTCATGGACTAGGGAATACTCTAGTATGGAGTTTGGGAAAAACTAAGCCAGACTGTGAGCTCCTCTGAGCAGGGAGTGGTTTTTCTTCATTTGTGTTTTCCCAGGACCTAACTCAGAGCCCTGCTTCTGATAAATGCTCACCACATTTCTGTGGAAAAAAAGAAGAGAGGAATGGAGGAAGGAAAGAATTCTCCAGTTGGTACACCACGACAGGAGAGAGATGTTAAGACCTATTGTACGTGGGACCCTGGAACAAATGGTCTCTGCCCTAACTTTGCTCTGTGACCTCTATATAGAGTGAACAGCTGATTATCCTACTCCCTTGTTTAAGTCTTCAGTAGCTCTGAACTGCTATGTGATAAAGTCCAACCTTAGCAGAATACACCAGTCACTTCATAATTGGTCTCCAACTTCTCATTCTAGTCCTTTTTTCAGACACTCCCATGGGACATGGCCTTATCTCTACTCATACTAAACTCACCATTCTCCCCCTCCCCCTTCACTGTGCTCCTTTGTGCCTTTGTAATTCCTATTCCCTCTGCCTGGAATCTGTTTTCTCCCTCCGTTCAGATTGGCCAAATCCCAGTTTATCCTTTAAAAATATGCAGTTTAAGTGCTTCTTTCCCTCCCTCTTTCATGATAGCTGTTCCCTCCTCCCAGATCCCATGTTACTTGTACAACAGCAAGTAGTAACCGGCATTATGATTATTTCTATGCCTGTCTCCTCCACAAGACTGCCTCTTGGAGGTCAGGGACCATGAGTTTCCATTCTCACACTTCCAGTGTCTGGCACTGTTTGTGAAAAAAAATGAATGAATGGGGAAAAAACAATGAACTAACCAGCTAACCTCCCTTTTTTGCTAGGCAGTCCAGAGTTAGAGGCAACTGTGGATAGGAGAGTAAATTTAGGTTCCTTCTCCCATAGAGTATGAAAAGTCATCTATCGGAGACATTCCCACTCCCTGACCCAAACCCCAATGCATCCTTCATTACCTTTAGTACCTGAGGCATGGCTATGGCTACGCAAAGCCCCACAAAGCCACTTACACAAACCCATTCAACTCTCCCTTGAAGTTACTAATGCCAAGAGCAACCAGCAGGGTGATAAGGGAGCACAAGGTAAGCAGAGGGCAAAGTACAGGCTAACAGCACCCCTCTGCCCAGGTGGGATATATATGATATTCCTGACACTCCTGGCTGCCCAAAAACAGAGGAAAGAAAAGAAAGCAAAAGCCTGACTGATAGAGATCACAGTCATGCAGGATAGGAATCTCCTTCAGTTTACAGATAATTTAGTAAACTGCAAGAAAAAGGCAACCTTATCCATTGCCTAATCTCCAGAAACCTATAGACTGTTTCCTGGCACCCTAATATCACCCTTATCAAGATGTAAGGAGGTTTAAGTGCTTGCCATGGTGATGTGGGCAACAAAGGCAAATGAAAAATTAAATTTCCTTACTGCCTACAGCCCATTGACAAATCCTTGAAAGCGGCAGAGTGACCTTCCTTTAGGAGCTCAACTGCCTCCATTATGACACTTTGCTAGGGGCAAAAGGGAATCTTGGTTTTACAGCATCCTGACCTCCCAGGATCCTGTGAATTTCCTTAAACACATAAAAATTCTTTTGCAAGCCTCCTTTATCTTTAACCCTCTAGTATATGTTGACAATTATACTCCAAGCATATGGCCCCTGATATACATCTGAAGAGTGTCCCGACTGAGGTTTTATTAACCAGTAATAAATGACATTTTCCTAACAATAGCTAGCCCCTCAAGGTCCAGGAAACCTTGCTTCCAAAATTCCTTAGAGATTTATGCCGTCCTTAACCTTCTCCTAATCTGAAGGTCTACAGTCACTCTTCATAACCCAAGGGCAGCTCTTTCTGCCCACAGGTCCTGGCCCTGGGCTTTAATAAAATCACCTTTTTTGCCCCAAAGATGTCTTCAAGAATCATTTCTTGGCCATTGCCTCATATCCCCTATCACCCCAAAACCCCATCAAGGGGACTTGATGCTCCATAAAGGAAAAGAGTCTGGGTTGAGGGCTTCAAATTTAGGTTTTGTGGAAATTGAAGGTGTAGCTGAAGAGTGAATAAAATCTGGGTATGCTGATTACTCTCAAATACAACTCACCCACAAAACTATCCTTTCCTATATGGTCTTTCTTGCTTTTTCCTAATTATGATTCTAATTTTAATGATTCACACTCCCATCAATTTCACAATAACCTGTTCCATGTCTTTTAGCCATTGTACCTACAGAATGGGGTCAGGATGTACTTCTTGACTCATATGTTTCATATATAACTCGGGCACAGCTAAGATTCCTCTGACCCAGGTTCTACCTGCCTCTAACAGATTAGTGCATTCATACAACTTCTAAACTCGGGGAAATCAGAGATAACCTGTGCTTGTGCAGGATGACTGAGTTTTAACTTTCCATGGAGCCCTGGAGTGGGCTGAAGCCAACAGAGCAGCCTGCTTATCAGCATGCCAGGGCAGAAAGGAAGTTGAGAAGACCAGGAGATAAAATACACAGGGATAAGGAAAGACCAAGTGGGTCTTTTGAGAAGAAAGATATTCAGAGAGGAAAATGACCAAAGGCAGGGATGAAAGGGCCGGAAAACAAAAAGGACAAGAAAAAGATGAGGGAGAACATGTAGGTAGGAAGGATCACACAAGTGACAACAGTGAAGAGGGGAAGGGCTGAGGAGAAGGAGGCAATCCCATTGTCCACATGCTAATTTCCTTGAAAGTAGGGGCAGTTTCATACTTTTTAATCCACTCCTCATATAGCTCCCCCCCACAAAGTAGTTAATAAATACTTATTGATTCTAGCATGGTTAAAGGACAAAGCTTTCAACAGAATCCAAGCGTCTGGTTGGGCATAATCCTGGGACCGAGGTTCTGGCCTTCATTAGCACTAATTTCTCTTTCCATCCTAGGCTCTCAAATGTGTCTGTTAGAGGCAGAATTTCAGGCTGTGGTAGATTTGGAGTCAGTAGGGTCTACATAGGATCAAAACTGCTTTCTGTGCTGGGCCCATGCACCACAAGGGAGGCCACAAACCATGGTTAACCCATCAAGTTATGATATTCCCCCACTTCTCCTAACTGAAAATAAGTAATTCCCTTTGGCTGGATGCAGAGGAGATTCAAATGAAGAATTGTTCATGAGTATGCCTGGTCTCCACCTTATGTCCCCTTGCAGGGAGTGAGTCTTCACTAGACCTCCTTTCATTAATTTCAGCACAAGGGGCTACTTTCCCAGGCTATGCCCTTGACCCAGCCTCTCTGTCCCCTTCAGATAGCTGTTGGTTTAACTGTCTCTCCCCTGTTCTCTGGCCTGGCTTCTTCTAAGGCAAGTTAGGACTGTTCCAGATACTCTCTGCTCTGCTAGGCTTCTCAGTGGCATGGTGATGTTTCCAACTCTTTTCCTTGTAGTTCTCCACACCTATCTACCCCTTGTGTCATGTTGGCAGAGATCTCCTTTTTAATAAATTCTTACTTGCTCTTTCAGCTCTGTAGTGAAATCCAGAGCTAACAGTGAAATAAGACATGTTAAAAACAAAAAAATCTTTCAGAGTCTTGATGACTAGTCCCTAACTTACAGTCCTTTTTTCACAAAACTAAAATATCCTAGAGCCTCTGAGTTTTCAGTACAGGCCCCACTGTAACCTCTTTGAGCTCTGCCATCTATCTCTGGAAAAGCACTGAATATAGCAAGAGACTACCAGCATGCTGACATCTGCTCATCAGCAAGCCAGAAATGATGGCTTCAATTTCCTTTCTCATTTCATTTATTCCCAGGCTGGTCCCTCCCCACCTTCATAGGCCAGTTCTTATTCCAAACAATCAGAGTAATAAAACTATTCTCCATTATTCATCAGGTTGCACGCTTCCTCCCCATCACACATGGCTTCATGTCCTCTTTCTCCCCTTCCCATCACCTTCCTTTTTTACCTTTGCCTCTTATCCCTCACCCCTTCCAGAAGGAATTCTTGGTTGTTGCCCTTTCTCAAAGTCCTACATTCTTAGCATTAGCAATCACAATGCTAAATACACCGTTTATGACATGCTTTGCATTTACTGATTTCCTCATGCCAATGGCTCAGGCTATATATCTACCAGCCCTACAAACCTGCTGTCCCAGGGCAGACTGAAAAATCCCAAGGGCATTCACGGGCCATAACCCACTTGGGTTTATCCTCCCCCATTCCAACAACAGGAATTATCATTTCTGAGCTGGGCTAACCCCAAATGTCAAAGCACTGACCCTATAGACTGGGTCTATATCAGAAGCCAAGAATTCTAAGAGGACAAACCTTCTGTAGGTACCTGTATAATCATTCCTCTTGCCAGCACGCCTTGACCTCCTTGGGCAGTAAATATAAAGAGATGCAATTCAACATGGGGGGTAAGGCATCCCACTTTGGAGTTAAAACCTGTATTTAAGTTCTGCCCTGACACTTATTACCTGCATGAACTTGGTTAAGCTATTTAACTTCTCTATGCTGTAGCTGTAAGAGTAATACCTCCCTGGTTGTAAGGACCAAATAAGAATACGTATGTACGTAAAGCATCTAATGCAGTGCCTGGTACATGATGGCCACCCAATAAATGTTAGAAATTATTATGATCATCTATGAATAAACATGAAGGTATCAGATATACTGTTCAAACACATTATAGGCTCTCAAATACAGCCTCACTTTTTTCTTTAGATATTGCCTTCAAAAGTTGCTTTAATGAATTGCTAGAAAAGAGTGATTTATAAGTACCATATTGTTGCATTGCAAATCGATACTTCAAAGAGTTGAAAAGTAACTTGTTTTCTTGAGCAAGGAATAAACATTCCTCTTGGGATCTTGTTTACAAACTCAACCATTTTGTAAGCAAATAGCACTAAGATGAACTCCAGCTCTTATTTAGGTGAAATGATCACAAAAAAACATTCCTAAACTCTTGACTAAATGAGGATTTTACCCTATCAAAAAGGAACCATTGCTCACTGAAATGCCCTAATTTTAAAAGTACAAGGAAAAATGTCAATCTTGAGGTTTTTTCCTTTTGTATATCTTTATTTTAATCTTGCAAAATTTGGGGTAATGGCCAAACTACTGCACAAAAGCTGTCAATTTTAAATTATTCACTTGTGGGTTATCCTAGGCAGATACTTAACCATCCTGTGTTTGCTTGTTTCTGTTTTATCTGCCCTTTATCTTTACTGTTCCTTAAACACACACACACTCATATATACTCACACATTCACACACACTTGAATACTGATATACTCTCTCCCACACATATACACATATACACTAACACACGAACTTGACCCAAAGCAAGGGGAGTCCAGAACTGCCCATTCTGGTAGTTATAGAAGAAGATATTGATCTCTGGAAAAAGCATCTTTATTCCTTTTCCCCACCTCTCTCCAGGTCTCCCTTTCCTGAATATCATGCAGGGAAGGAAGAGAAAGCAGGAGGAAGGAAGGAAAGGAAATCATGGTATATGTACCCCAGCCCAGCAGTGCAGGCTGTGAGAAACAGAAGGCTCCTTCTCCCTGTGTGCTGGCATCTCTCTTGCCATTTTACTGAAACTTTGGGGTGTTTTTCTCTCTGCAGCACCCACGCTCCCTCCCTTTCTGCCAAACCTCCTTGTTGTGACAGAATGAGAGGCTGGTGGGTTGGGGGAAGGGGAATGCAGCTAGGTAGCCTGAGGGCTGAGTTACAGCTCCCCCTCCAGGAATAGGGGAGGGGGGACTAAGCTATAGACAAATCCTAGAAGCCCTCTAAGAGCTGAACCTCAAACATACCCAGAGCATCTGCAAATCACCCCCATGCGTGGCTAACTCCAAAACTTTCACCCTTTCTACTGCTTCTCCAGACCACTCCACTGGGGAGCCCTCTCAGGGAGTATGAACCCACATCAGGTGGTGAAGATAGTGTTGGAGTAGGTAGAAGAGGAAGAACCTACCGACTGACATTCTTCTAAGGATGAAAAAAGTAGTACAGCTTGGATCCGGTGACCTTGACCTCCAAACATTATAGGATGGGCCCAGCTCCTCTGGATCAGGGCCCTGCCCAAGGTAGGCAGTAGTACCCAGTGTCATGGGTAGTTCATCTAGAGCTGTTTCTCCTTCAGGACCCCACATTTTCTTGGCTGGTGTGCGGCATGGCTGTAAAAAGCCAAGCCCCGGACATGTAAAGAATGTGTTGATTCAGAAACATTTTAAAAATTAATCAGCACATGGTGATGCAGGCTGTTTGTTCAGGGCAATGTGCCGCCTAAGCTGCAATGTGCCAAACTCCCTCCTTTCCTTTTCGCCAGCTCCTCCTCCTCCCCAGGTCCTGGCTGTTACCCATGTCATTCTGGCAGTCAGAATCCGGTTCCCTCATTTCCTCAGGGGGGACTATTTGCAAAACTCAACCTGCCAACGCAGCAGCTTCTCCAGGTAGGAGTGTGTGTGTGTGTGTGTGTGTGTGTGTGTGCGTGTGTTTGTGTGTGTGTGAGTGTGTGTGTGTGTGTGTATGTTTCTTTTTCCTAAATTGACAAGTGGTGAATCCATTGCTTTCACTACTTTCTGGAACAGGTCCTAGGAGGACAGGTATTCAGTTTTGCATCTGTTTTCAGGAAGCAGCCAAGAGCAGCAATCCTTGAGATAAGAACCATGGATTGGGCTTTGTGGAGTATGACCAAACTAGAGATTATTCCTCCTGGAGGGGCTGCCACCAAAAGTATATCTCATTTTATCTCCTTCCAAAGAAGGGTGCAGACAAACACAATTCATTCCAGTTATTCAACAAGTATTTATTGAGCACCTATTATGAGCCAGAAACTGTTCTAAGTGCACAGGGATATGCTGGTAAAAGACAGAAAAGTACCATGCTTTCATGGTGCTTGCATTCTAGGGGGAGAAGGCAGATAAGAAAGGAGTAAACCAATAATCAGTGCCAGGATGAATATCAAATAAAAAGATATTATAGAGCAGGGATTGGATCAGCAAACTATGGCCTGCTTCCAGTTTGTAAATAAAATTCATAAAGTAAATAAAGAATGCTCAGCAGGGGCCTACTTTATTTTCTCTCTTTTTCTTTGTATTTTAAATTAATTTTTGAATAGATAATATATTCAATGAGTCTAAATTTAAACGAAAAAATAGAAGAGGATATGCAAAGAAGCCTCTCTACCAGCTCTGTTTCCTAGCTCTCCAGTTTCCCTCCCTATAAACAACAAATGTTAATTTCTTATGCATCCTTCCAGAAAAATTTATCACACAAAAAGCAAATACATGTGTATAGTCTATATTTTCACCCCAAGGAAGTTATTTTAAATTGGGAGATCAGGGAAGACTTAGAATTTAGTTTAAGACTCAAATGATATGAACGTGGCAGCCAGACAAAGATCTCAGAGCAGCAGCTCCCAGAGTTTTGGAATAGCTAATACAAAAGCCCTAAAGCTAGAATGGACTTGGCAGGTCCGAAGATGAGAGAGGAGGCTAATGTGTTTGGGGCACACTGGGCCAGAGGGCAGGGATCTAAGTTGGAGAGAAATTAGTCAGTAGAAAGATCTCCTTTTTAAAAGAAAAATGTTTTTAATGTTTGTTTATTTTTAAGAGAGGGAGAGAGACAGAGTGAGTGGGGGGAGGGGCAAGACAGAGAGAGAGACAGAATCCAAAGCAGACTCCAAGTTCTGAGCTGTCAACACAGAGCCCAATGTGGGGCTCAAATCCACGAACCATGAGATCACGACCTGGGCCAAAGTTGGACACTTAACTGACTGTGCAACCCAGGTGACTCTTTAGCATCCTTATAACCCTACTCATGAGTTTCCACACTGCGGTGAGAGGCAAGTCACTCCTGACATCTAACTCTAGTCTTCTTTGCATCCTCTTGTGCCTTAAAAGGGAACCACTCTATTTTTTAATAATAGAATTCATCTGTATCTGCTGTCTACATCTGTATTAGCATGGAGAAAGGTATGGAGCAGGACAAGGGTATGGAAGGGGCCAGGGGCTAACATGATTAGTGTGTGTAGAAGCAGGTCCTGCAATCAGAATTCTCAATCTAGGGGCTTGGTAAGGCTTCGTAAAGATGGTGATTATCAATCTGAATTGAGCAGATGGGTCTTTTCCTGCTGGTGAAGACAGAGAGTAATAACTCTCCAGCCAAAGCTCTGCTTTGCACAAAGCAGGGAATTTTCAACTTATGCAATAGTTACATGACCACAAAGTTTCAATCTCAGGTTTTCTGGAGCACCTACCATGTGTTTGATATTTTAGAAAAGGCAATCGAAGTAGTGCACCTAGTCTGTAAACTGAAGGAGTTTATAATCCAGCTGGGGAAAGAAAACCTGAATTTGAGAAATAATGGTACTTTAATCTACAGGGTGCTTACTAATTCAGAGAAACTAGAAATCAACATGAGCAAGAGCTGTCAAAGAAGCTCTCATGTGAAGGTGAATTGAGAGTTGAGTCTTAAGGGAAAGAGTCTATAAGAATAAAAATAATGATATCTTTAATGTTTATTTTGAGAGAGATAGAGAGTGTACACAAGGAGAGGAAGGACAGAGAGAGAGTGAGAGGGAGAAAGAGAATCCCAAGCAGGCTCCACATTGTCAGTGCAGAGCATGACATGGGGCTCCATCTCATGAACCATGAGATCGAGACTTGAGCTGAAATCAAGAGCTGGATACTTAAGTGACTGAGTCACACAAGGGCCCCATTGAGCAATGACATCTTGATTAAAAGGAGATCACATGAATAAGGGGACAGCACATGGTACAGTAATGCTCAATAACTGGAAGCAGTTGGGGCTTCTTCTTCCTCTTTTCCTATTATTGCTGCTTGCAGTTTATAAAACACTTGCTAATAAGTCACTTCATCTAATATTAACAATAACACTGTGGGTAGGGCAGGTATTACTGTTTCCATTTTTTTTTAAATATTTATTTCTAGGAGACAGAGAGAGAGAGACAGCGTGAGCAGGGGAGGGTCAGAGAGAGAGGGAGTCACAGACTGAAACAGGCTCCAGGCTCTGAGCTGGCAGTCAGCACAGAGCCCGACGCAGGTCTCAAACCCACGAACCGTGAGATCATGACCTAAGCGAAAGTCGGACGCTTAACCAACTAAGCCACCCAGGCACCCCAATTACTGTTTCCATTTTACAGGTGAAGAACCTGAGGCTCTGGATGATTAAATACATTGCCCAAGTCCCAGAACAGAAACTCAATTGTGGGGAGGAGAGCAGCAGGAAATTCAAGCAGGAAGAACAGCAGGAACCAGAGAAAGAAGCAGGGCACCTTGCTAAACTGAATTACATGTCAGTTGCACCAGGAGCTCTCACTCTGTCTCTCTTCAAAGGAGCCTACAATCTCTCTGCTTTCTCCTCTAGATTGGCCCCATATTCCCAGATCACATGTCCTAGCTCATAAAAAGGAAAGACTTATTGGTGGGCAACCTCAACAGAGTAGGAACACTGAGCAAGAGAAATTCACCACTTCTACAATCTCATTAGCACTGCAGACCTACACACACATGCATCACATCTGCAGGTTGTCAATGGTAAATTACTAAGCCTGAGGCCTGAAGTAAATTAGGCCATGTCTCAGAGAAACAGGTTATGTTACTCATATTAAGTATATGTGTGGATTAACATGCCATCTATTGTTTTGTGAGTGTTGTCTCAGGATTGTGCTGAGTGGCTGGAAGGGCTATCTTCCACAGCCTTCCTCCAACCCACCTGAGCACACTGGCCGAATCCTACCCCCTCCCACAGGGGATTGGTTGAGATGAGTTACCTGTCCTTGTCTATCAGAGTCAGGCTATGAGGTCCTGGGTCAAGGGGCTTCAGTGACTGCCTTTTGAATGAGGCTGCCTTTTGGGGTTGCCCCTGGCAACCCAACTGCTCCATTGGTAGTTTATTTCTCAGAGGAAACTTGGGAGCCCTAGAGGGTTGCTAACCTATAGGATACAGAGAATATATCAGTCATTGTCCTCCTTTCCTCCTCCCAGTCTGAGATCCCATTCCCATGATGAGTACAAGTGCTTATCCTTCACCTGTCTACCCCAGCTAAACAGGATCAGCCTGAGAATCTCCCTGAGAAAAGGAAGAATCTCAAACCAAACATGTCTGGTTTGCCCTGCAGCAGGGACCAGCAAGGGTAACCGACACATTCTTGGCCAGTTCCTGCCATACACCACATGCCCTCAAATGACTAACACCTTTTCACCGTTTCACTCTTTCTCCAGAAAGCCTACCTTGACTTGCCTCTTGGGCCCCAGGCAGGGGTTAGGTGCCTCCCACCCCGATGAAAGCCTGAGCATCACTCTACCATAGCACATATCACCATGCATGTATTTATCTATTTTTATTAGTCCTTAAGATCAAGGGTTATGTCTTATTCTAGCAGAGCGCCTGGCATACAGAAGGCAGAAAACAAATTCCTCATGAATGGAAAAATGAATGAATGAGAACACAGGATTCTGACAGAAGGAAACAGGGGAGGTGGGCGGGTGCTTTTCAAGCACTGGCTGCAGCATATATTGAGCACAGAGGGGCTTCAGAATGACTCAGCTTCATCTAAAATGTAGGACATGAGGAGGGAGCAAGGAAGGTAGGCCAGGACCATGCAGGACAGTTTTGAAAGCTGAATTAAACATTTGGGACAGGAGAATGGCAAGCTTGAAACATCGTTTTAAGAAGACACATCTGGCCAGGTGTGTAGGACAGGCCTCAGGGGAGAGCCAGCTGGCAGGGAGACTGGTCAGGCGGCTGTTTTGACAGTCCAGACTTGGTATGTAAAGGGTCTAGACAAGAGCAGTGACAAGAGGAAATGAAAGCGAGAAATAAACCACCTAGCCTTGTTGGATGGTTTCTTCATGCTGCCTACAATATCAGCAACTGCCTGACCTTGCTTAATTAGCATAGCGTGGTTGCCATCTGAGCAGACTGGCCACTGAGCACTTTGCTCTCTGCAGAAATCTCAGCTGCCATCCTAAATGCTGCTGTTACTTGAAGGGCACTTAGTGATAGTGGGGTGGAGGGGAAGTCCAGGAGAGCATTTTCCAAACCAGCAGTCCTGGAACAGTGGTCCACTGTGTATTAGTAGGCATCCTGCAAAGAAAACAATGGAGTTCTCTGCTCGAGTAATTTTGGGAGACTCCAGATTCAACAAAGGACAATGCTGTTTCTCTCCTGTAATATCTCAAGGGGGACATATGCCCCCTCCCTGTACCTCATCCTTATTGACTTACATGGCAATAGAGCCCTTTTCATGCCACACACATTTGCAGCCCCTAAAGGAGCATCACAAAACAGCTGGAAGAGTCTGTATTCAAATTGGTTGGCTTGCCTCCCACAGGATGCTTCTGGACTATATACGTAGAGCACACTGCCTGCACGCCCACAGCCCTGGCTTAGAGGAGTAACTTCACCTATCGCCCTACCTCAGAAGCCGTACAGAAGCTGCTTACTAGTTGTGGCTCTGAAGCCAGTCTGCCTGGATTCAAATACTAGCTCTACCACATACTTAGTTATGCAGCCTCTCTGTGCTTCAGTTTCCTTATCTACACAATAGGGAAAATAGAATCAACTTCAGTGGGGGTGTTTGGAGGATTATATTAGTGAGATAAGCCCTGAAGAGCATGTAGCACAGTGTTTGGTGCATAGTAATCCCTCAGTAAATGTGAGGTGCTTTTTTTATCTTATGCAGCCAAGTACCCTGTGTTGACAACCCAAGCCCTTCAGCCATAGGTCTGAAGTGAGGCATCCTAGTAAGTCCTGGTGCAAAGATCATAGAAGAACCAGGATATATGGCTGGGCCTGAAGAGTCATAGCAAGCAAAGGGGTCCACAATTTGCCTCTCCCTCTGCATGCCAAGAGTCCCCTCTTCTGGTGTCCCTGTTTGCCCTTCTTTATCAGAGAAGCACCAGACCCTCAGGTATTTCAAGCCAGTGGCTTCCTGGCTGGAGTACTACTACTAAGATCTGTTTCTACCTATGGAACATTCCAACATCAAATGAGCAGTGTTCTTCCTTTCAGCAACAACCAATCCTCCAACTCTCTGGACACCAGCCGGCTGTCCTAAACTTAACTCAATTCTTTTTTTCTTTTTTTAAATGTTTTATTTATTTCTGAGAGAGAGAGAGAGAGAGAGAGAGAGACAGCATGAGCAGGGGAGGGTCAGAGAGAGAGGGAGACAAAGAATCCGAAGCAGGCTCCAGACCCTGAGCTAGCTGTCAGGACAGAGCCAGACGCAGGGCTCAAACCCACGAACCGTGAGATCATGACCTGAGCCGAAGTCAGACCTTAACCGACTGAGCCACCCGGACGCCCCAACTCAATTCTGATACTACCAGGAGTTAGCCTCAGATCTCACAGGTTAAGGGCTCAGTCTCATAAGAATGTCCCCAATCACATACCTCTGGCCACCTCTACTACTGACCAACCAGTTATAATTTGGGGGTTTCTACAACCCCCGCTCCAGATGCAATACTTTGCTAGAACAGCTCACAAAACTAAGGAAAGCACTTTACTTGCCTTTACTGGTTTATTAACAAAGGACATTATAAAGTATACAATGAATAACCAGATGAAGAGGTACACAGGGTGAGGTCCATAGGGTCCTGAGCATAGGAGCTTCAGTCCCCATGGATTTGGAGTCCATCATCCTCCTGACACATGGATGCATTCATTGGAAGCTCTCTGAACCTTGTCATTTAGGAGTTTTACTGGAGGTTTCATTACATAGGCATGATACAGTATTTACTCAATCTCCAGCCCCTCCTCCTTCTTCAGAGGTTGTGTGGAGTAGGGATGAAAGTTTAGGCCTCTAATTGAGGCTTAGTCATTCTGGTGGCCAGCCCCATCCTGAAGCTATCTAAAGTCCCACCAAGAGTTGCCTCATTAGAACAAAAGAGGCTCCTGTCACCCTGGAAATTCACAGGGATTTAGGAGCTCTGTGTCAGAAACAAAAAATGCTGCTTTAACCTCCATCAGTCAGGAAATTACGAGTGTTTTAGGAGCTCTTCATCAGAACAGGGACAATGATCAAGTATCTATTTCTTATTATGCCACAGGTATGAACTCGAGGTGTTTCCAGATGCTTACTGTAGGGTAGGAAGCTCATGTCACATCCCCAGCACTACAGGAGACACCACTTCACTGCGTCTTTTACTCTCCCTTCATGTCCCCTTGCCCTCCCCACACACATACCTTTCCACTGTTTACTCTGAACCCAACAGCTTTCACACATTCCAAGGAGAGGCCTTTGGATTTGGAAGGCAGAATGAAGGAATAGGGAAATAATTCTTTCCACCAATTTAGCTTTTTACAAAAGGCTTTTTTTTTTTTTTCTGAGAGTGGGCGCGTGAGCAAAGAGGGGTAGAGGGAAGGAGACAGTGAGAGGTTGAAAATCCCAAGCAGGCTCCACCCTCGGTGTGGATTCTAACACACAGGGCTTGATCCTAAAACCCTGGGATCATGCCCTGAGCCAAAATTAAGATTCGGGAGGCTTAACCAACTGAGCTATGCAGGTGCCCCTACAAAGTGCTTTTATGCACATTACCTGATTTTGATAATAGCTCTCTGAGGAAGGTGTTATTATTCCCATTTTAGAAGTGAAAAACTAAAGTTTAAAGAACTCAAATAATGGCACACCTGGGTGGCTCAGCAGTTAAGTGTCCAGCTATGGCTCAGGCCATGACCTCATAGTCGATGAGTTCAAGCCCCACGTTGAACCTTCAGATTCCATGTCTCCCTCTCTCTCTGCCCCTCCCCAACTTGCGCTCTGTTTCTCTCTCTCTCAAAAATAAGTAAACGTAAAAATATATATATAATATAAAGAACTCAAATAATAGCTCCAGGTCACACAGCTACATGGAGCAGAATCAGGACTTGACCCTAAGCACTTTTGACCTCTAAGTTAGGGGCCTGTTCACTATACCCTCCAATGTGGCCTCCACCCCAGGCCTTAGGGTCACGCTCCTATATTCAAGTAGCACGGCCTTGAACTGACCGAGAACTTGTCTCTGGGCAGGTCACACTCATTTTTGTGGATTTGTGGGTAGGCAGCACCCCCAAATACCTCGCTCTGGCTCCAGAAATGACTTTTGAGAGGAGGTGGGCTGATGAGGGCATTCAGGAACGCTAGAAGCAGGGTCTGGATCAGAGTTGCTCTGTTTCCTCTTGTAGCACATTCTCCTCTAGGGAAATCGCCAGCAGCTGTGATATGGTTGGGTTCAATACATTATGCTCTGATGTGGTCTGACAGCAGCTAAAAGTGGGAAGATACTAAGACTGAAAATCCTTCCGTGAAAATGTGGTTTCTTGTTACTACCCTCTATGTTCTGTGTACCAGGGACTCAGGAAGTCCCAGGCAGGATTATCTGATAGGTTCTGAGTCTCATTCATTAGCCACAGTAAGAGGCACCAAATGCTTCTCTAGTCTCCAGGCAGGGTCAACCCAAATGCCCTCAGGCAGAAGATGGCTGTCTGCCTCCTCTGTTTTCCTCTTTAGATACGTCCCTTCTCTCCTCCTACAGTGGGAACCAGTTTCTTCTCACCCAGGAACCAGCTTCTGATCCTGGGACTCACTTTGTCTCTCCCCTCACCACTCCTCATCTACCAGCTTTGTCACAGAATCTCTCAGAGGTCACCCCCAAATCCTGCATGTTTTTATTCTCTGAATTCCAGGACCTACAATTTCTTCATTACAGTGCGGGAGAAGGATAGATTCCTTCTCATCTGCTTATGCTGTGGGGATGAGAAGGCAAGAGGTTTGAGCCCTGACTCCACCTTACCCATATGACTATGCTTTTCAGCTCCATCTTGGCTGTCAAAGCCTGTGATGGCCCATGGTCTAAGGGAACCACACAAGTTCCCCCAAGGGACTTGGAGGAAAGCTCCAAGCTTTTTACATTTCTCCCAACACAGTACGTATTCAACTCTCTTTCTCTCTCTCTCACTCCCTCCCTACAAGGAGATGTTAATGGAGTCTATTAAATGCAGCAGCTGCCAGAAATGTTAGGCTGACTGGGCAGAGGGCCTGAACCCATTTATTCCAAACTACAGTCCCCATCACATATCTCAGGTTTTTATCTTTTAATTTCCACATTGTGCCTCAGCCAGGTCACTGAATGCCAACTCCTGGTCTGAGAGCCCACATGCTTCCCTGGAATATACACTTATGCCTGCCTGTCTACCAGCCACAAAAGTAATGCATGGAGATGTGGGAGGGAGGATGGAGGGCCAGGCAAGTCCGCACACATTTCCCAAAGTCCACTCATATCCAAGAAAATGTTGCTTAAAAAGCACCAATTGTGGCATCTTTCTTTGACGTTTGCCTATAATTGTGACAATTTACTACAATGTCAAAAAGTCTAAAAGCCACTCTCAAGAAAACGCTGTCTGTGTCTAAAGACTCTGGGCCTGAGACCAGCACCCACCAGTCATTGCTACCAGTAGCTTCCTTGTCCTCCATCTTGAGTTACTTGAAAGTCATACATTTTACCAGCTGTTTAGAATAAAGACAACAAAACAATTCTAATTACAGTATGAGAAAATTCTAGAATATTAGTTGTGTATAATCTGGCAAATTATGGGAACACAACTTGGTCACGGGTGGAACTCTTGCTTAACACAGGAGGGTGCTTCAGCTCTTGGTTCTTTCTGCTTCTCCCAGCTTTTTCTTTAACCTATAATTCTCAGAGGAACCATTCCACAAATATAACTCAGAGCCATTATGTGTCAGACTGCTCCTTCTGGCATAGCCCTTGGATTCATGGCAAGACTACCTTCTTCTTTGTGGTTTTCTGACACTCCCAGCTGATTCCCTGGATACTGTGGTCAGAGGCTCCTCAGACCAGCTGGATTGATTAGAGCCTTTCTTCAATCTGAGCTTGCCTTTCTTCACACCTGAGTCTAAAAAGTGCCATTCACAACTGACTGCTGAATCCATAATTTGTGTTTTGTAGGAAATTTCATTTGAATGAGCTAGATACACTCTACAGTTAAAGAGGAGAATGGACAATGTACACTCTAATGGACACAGGTTCCCAAGCATCACTTTCTTAGGGAATCAGCTATTCCCTAGTTATTCTAAGACCACATTATTCTGGAGGGACAAGATCCTCCCTACAACTCCAGGGGTAAGGACACAACCCACGCCTGGCCCATTAAATTACTTTGCAGCAACTAGTTCAGAGAAGGATGTAAGACTCAGATCACACTAATCATAGTCTTCTCTGAGTTTTTGCAGGAGCTATGGGAAATGATACATGCTTTCTCCCTTTAGAAGGGTGAGTTCTAGGGGCACCTGGGTGGCTCAGTCAGTTATGCATCCAACTTTGGCTCAGGTCATGATCTCATGGTTCGTGGGTTCGAGCCCCGCATCGGGCTCTGTGCTGACAGCTAGCTCAGAACCTGGAGACTGCTTTGGATTCTGTATCTCCCTCTCTCTCTGACCCTCCCCTGCTCACGTTGTCTCTCTCTCTCTCTCTCTCTCTCAGAAATAAATAAAAACATTAAAAAAAAAAAACGAAAAAGATGGGTGAGTTCTAAGGACAGCACTGGTTTGGGGCTGCTGGTAGCCATGTGGCTCCCATGTGTAGAAAGCCTGCCTATAAGTAAAGCAATGCAGGTGTAAGCAAAGCTAAGAGATGGAAGTAGTCTACACCTTGATGCATCATTTGAACTCATGGATTTAGTTTTCCTGAAGGAAGTCTACTCTTGACTGGAGATGTTTGGGGAAAAGGCAGATAGCTGTCTTTCACTCATCTGCTCTCGCGTCCTTAAACTACCTCAGTTTTATTCCCTCCCATGAAATATATTAGGAGAAAAGTTATGGAAATGGGTGAGAGTTGTCCAAAATTCCCCCTTTCACCTCCAGATCTAAACACAAGATCCCAGATCTCTTGAGAACAAGAATCAGGAACCACTCTCATTCTTTTTGTTTGTTTGTTTTTTTCATTACCTTAATAATTTTATTTATTTATTTATTTATTTTACAAATAGTTTATTGTCAAATTAGTTTCCACATAACACTCAGTGCTCATCCCCACAAGTGTCCTCCTCCATGCCCATCCCTCCCCCATCCATCAGTCCTCAGTTTTTGTCAGCATTCAAGAGTCTCTCATGGTTTGCCTCTCTCCCTTTCCCCCACCATTTCCCCCCTTCTTCTCCCCCTTGTTCCTCCGTCAAGTTCCTCCTAATCCTCCTATATGTGCAAACATATGATATTTGTCCTTCTCTGCCTGACTTATTTCGCTCAGCATAACACCCTCAAGGTCCATCCATGTTGCTACACATGGCCAGATTTCATTTTTTCTCATTGCCATGTAGTATTCCATGGTATAGATAAACCACATCTTCTTGATCCATTCATCTGTTGATGGACACTTAGGCTCTTTCCATGTTTTAGCTATTGTGGAGAGTGCTGCTATGAACATTGGGGTCCATGTGCTCCTATGCATCAGCATTTCTGTATCCCTTGGGTAAATTCCTAGCAGTGCTATTTCTGGCTCATAGGGGAATTCTATTGTTAGTTTCCTGAGGAACCTCCACACTGTTTTCCAGAGGGGCTGTACCAGTTTACATTCCCACCAACAGTGTAGGAGGGTGCCCGTTTCTCCACATCCTCGCCAGCATCTAGAGTTCTCTGATTTGCTCATTTTAGCCACTCTGACTGGCATGAGGAGGAACCACTCTCATTCTTAAAATAGTGAGTCAACTCAGTATTTGAGGCATGTCCTTAAGTCAGTGGGAATATCTGGAGAGAAGCATTTACTGTGCTTTCACATTTTCCTTCAGCCACTATCTATATAGATGAGCCAAGATATGTCATTGGCACTCCAGGACCCAGTGACATGTCAGAGAGAGTTCTCTGCTCCTTTGCCAACTCCATCCCTTCCTATCCTCTCTGTTAATGTGAAGAAATTTAAGTTCTAACAGGTAACCAGAAGCAGTTAAGTAACTGTTTTGTAGAGGCTTCCTTTGAAGAATGTAAGAATTCACCCTTATCCTCATAAGATGGAGCCAGTCTCAAATCTTGCAGACTCTGATGATGAAGCCTGGACTTAGAGAAGAAAGCAGGGAGCACAAAAGAAAGAAAGAGGGAAACCAAAGAGAATTACAAAAAAGAGTGAAAAAGAATCTCCCAAGCAACAAGAAGAAGCCAACAGACTGAGTAAAAAATACCAGGCCCTAAGCACCTGAAGCCCCCACCACAGCAGGCAGTTCCTGGGCAGGTGCTGAGCTTCTCCCTTCAGATGACTCTGAACCCTGCCCCAGGGAGTGGGGAGCCTGGCCAGCTCCCAAAGAGAGCATAGACCTATGCAATGACTATGCTGTCTAGTCATGGCTCAGGGGTTCCTACAGTCAAGATGTTTCCATAATTGGCTAAATCCGTGGAACCTCAGCCTGTGGTTCTGAGCTAACAAGGCTACTTAAATCCTTGCTGGCAAGGAAAGCACTGCTGTCTGCCAGATGACTGCTGAAGAAGCCATCTATTGCTAGAATACATTCTCATCTCTTAGCGGACTTCTACTCATCTATACCTTTTGGACAGAGCAATGGGGGTATTGTTCCCAATGTTCATAATTATTGGGTATTAATCATCATCACTATACTCACAAAGTGAGTATTTGGGTTACTCAATACTCTACCACTTTGGAGATGTGCTGTCTTAAGTTTGGTTCCCTAGAAGCAGAGCTCAAGAGAGGATTCAGGTCATTTGATTTATTGAGGTGTGCCCTAAGGAGAACGAGAATGAAAAAAAAGCAGGAGATGGCAGGAAAGAAGAATGGGGTTGCAGCTTTGTGTGGCTTCCTCTTGATCCCACAGAGAAGCTCAAGAACATAAATAGCACCAAAGAATTGATCATTCCTTGACGTCAAAGGGCTAAAAGTGATAGGGAGGTACAGATGGGGTCTCCCACCAACCAAGAGCAATTTTCTAGAGAAGGGGGCATCTGTGAGCTACTAGAGCCCAATACAGCAGCTAGAGACATGGATACAGTGATGTGGTAAAGGGCATTCAGGGAGGGGTACCAATAGCATCCACCAGGGTGACTGTATTAGTCAGCTCTGGCTAACATAACAGATTACCACAGAGTGTGTGCCTTCAATTTATTTTATCACAGTTCTGAAGGCTGGAAATCTGAGGTCAGGGTACCAGTGTGGCTGAGTTCTTACAAGGGCTTTCTTCCTGGTTTGCAGATGTCCACCTTCTTGCTGTGCGCTCACAGGGGGCCTGAGGAGGTGAGTTACACAGCAAGCCCTCTGATGTCTCCTCTTAGAAGGGCACTAATTCCATCATGAGAGCCCCATCCACATAACCTTATCTAAACCTAAATACCTCCTAAAGGACCTTCTCCAAATACCATCACATTGGGGGTTAGGGCTTTAACCATCTGCATTTAAGAGGGATACAATCCAGTCCATAGCAGCTATCATTTTGTAAATAGGGAAAAGAGACAACTGTTAGCCAGATTTGTTCCAGGAGAGCCATCTCCCTTCTACCTAAGTTCTTCCAGAACACCATCTATGGACTGACGCAGAAGAAAAAAGTTAAATATTGATGGGCTGAGCCAAGCCTAGGATCTCCCAACAGCTTCTTTTCTCAGCAGGGGTTGCTTCCTGCCCTGGGAAAGTCAGTCTGTGACTGTTTGCAAGCCTCAGTCCTCAGTAAGTATTCTGTAGGTGACAGCAGAGGCATCTGTGTGCCATCCTATCCAGCTTAGGCTTTGAAGCTCTGGAGCAGAGCCATTAACATTCTCTTCAGTCACAGACACTTCTCTTCAGCCCTTCTTAGTCTCATTTTCTTCCCTTTGGACTTTCTCATCAAGAGCAGCAGCTTTCTTGTTCTTAGAACCTTTTCTTCTCTTCAAAGAGCTCTAGGCTCCAAGGAGGCCTGTGGCCAAGAAACTTGCCAGACACATCTGGATTCCTAATGAAGAACAGACTGCCACCTGCTCTGCAGCTCAGAACCCAAGCACCTCTGACTCCCCTCGCCTAAGGATTGAGCAACAGACCACGTAGGATGCCCCCTTCCCTCTGGGTAGTTTGCAGTGATTAGGCCTTGGGTTATGGAGGCTATCCTGGTTAGTTCCCCAATCTACCCCTACTTCTGGATTTGGGTTATTTAGATAGAGGAATTCAGCAGGAAGTGTCACAGGCCTTGCCCTTGAGAGTAGGAATCCATCCACGGTCCATCCTCCATTTTGGAGTCCCTTTCCATTCATTTGGGAGGAGGTGGGGAGAACTCTTCGTTTCACAGATGGGGTCCTAAAAGGGCAGAAAAGAGTTCTCAATGAGAGTGCCATTCATGCCTCCGTTATTTCTTAAGAGCTGTCACACACACAGCTGTGTGGTGGGTTCTTAGAAAATAGAAGTAGTAATCTCAGGGAAGTTTAAATTCTACTACTGGCCCCAAAGTAAGTTTCTTTATCAATCTACAGATTTTAATAAGAGGGACTCAGATGCTGGCAATTCACTCAGAGAAGAGTGAGTCAGGCAGACAGTAATTCAGTCTTGTTGTTTAAACTCTCCTTTGAAGGCTTCCCTTTCCTTCCAAGAACTACTGGTTGTATTCCTTTATCAACCTCAAGGTTTTCCAAGATGAGAGGACTGAGCCATATTCCCCCAGTGCCCAGGACTTGATTGTGACATTTCTACATCTTCCCTTCTCTTATGCCCTACAGTTGTCTCAGGCATACAAGCACTCCTTACAATTGCTTCTGCAGTAATTCCAGAGAGGCACATGGAAACAACTTTCCCAGGATTATATTTCACTAAATTCCTCTGAAGACAAATAATTAGGGCAATAGGGTGCAATCATTTATTCATTTCGCTGTCCCCTCTGGCCACAAAGCTGGGTCCAGCATCACTGGGCATACCAGCCCAGGTGAGCACAGAGGCATGCAGAAAAGGTCTGTGACTCCATCTGCTGGCTTGCCAGCAGCTCTGGGATGCAGCCTTTGAACAGGCTCTGGCTCTGAACCAGGAGACCAAGATGTCTTTTCATCATGCTAGAATACAGATATTCAGCCATCTTGTCAAAAGTGATGACATCTACCCTTCCAAACTTAAACCCACAGACACAGACAACAAATACAGCTGGAAAACACAGAGCCAAAGAATACTGATCTAATAGGAGCTGGCTCTGTTCTGAGCAAGCAGTGCTTTGGGGCTGTAACAGGGACCTGCATCTAACAAGAAGACAGCTCCAAACCGAGGCGGGGTGGGAGGGGTTAGGATGGAGTTTACAAAAATACTGATGAAACTGGGCATTTCTTTTCTTCTGTCCATCAAGCGCTTCATCTCTACTTGCCTTGTGTATGAAAAATGCTGCTTCTACAGATTATTTAACTATGCCCAGGGCCTGTGATCCACCCAGAGTCATCTTTTATCCTCACAGTTTCTAGTTTATTTGTCCTTACTGTGAGGCAAGGAAAAGATGGGGGTCCATTTTATTTTATTATTTTTTAAAGTTTTATTTATTTATTTTAAGAGAGTGAGCATGAGTCAGGGAAAGGGGCAGGGATACGGGGTGGGGGACAATCCCAACCAGGCTCCATGCTCAGCACAGAGCCCAATGCAGGTCTTGATCCCACAACACTGGGATCATAACCTGAGCCAAAATGAAGAGTTGGATGCCAACTGACTGAGCCACCCAGGTGCACTTATGGGTGTCCATCTTAAAGACAAGGACAATTAAGTTTCCTTAATAGAAAAGAGAAAGAGAAAACAATATTATCTACCATGATTCAGAAATTAATTACTTGGTTCTTGGAGCACCTGGGTGGCCCAGTCTGTTGAGCATCCAACTTTTGATCTCAGTTCAGGTCTTCATCTCAGGGTTGTGAGTTCAAGCCTTCCATTGGGCTCCACACTGAGTACAGAAGGGAGTAGGGAAGGGAAGGGAAGGGGAGGGGAGGGAAGGGAAGGGAAGGGGAGAGAGAGAAAGAGAGAAAGAAAGGAAGAAAAGAAGGAAGAAAGAAAAGAAAGAATGGAAGAACGAAAGAAAGAAAGAAAGAGAAAGAAAGAAAGAAATTATGCACTTGGTTCTTGAAATCTCTAGATAGTATTGTGCATTTGGAAGTTTCAACAGAGACTCTACTATGTAGTGTCCATGTCACAGCAAAGTGAAGTGCCAGGAAAGATTCTGGAAGATTCTATAGATTTTCATAGAAAACAGTTGAAAAACAGTTATGAAACTCTAAAACCTTCACCCGATTCAAGGGTAAAAACAAGTTGTTGGATATTAAGAGAAAGTGGATTTTTTAAAAATGTTTACATATTTATTTGGAGAAAGTACAATCTCGAGAGAGTAAGTGTGTGAGTCAGAGAGGGGTTAGAGAGGGAGAGGTAAAGAGAGAATCCTAAGCAGGCTCCTTGCTGTCAGCACAGGGCCCAACATGAGGCTTGATCTCACAAATCATGAGATCATGACCTGACCAAAATCAAGAGTCAGACATTTAACCAACTGAGCTACCCAGGGACCTCAAAACAAAGTTTTAGAAAATGATTTATTTGGTGAGAGATTTTGGTGTGCTGTGGGTACTCCTCTCCAAAGAAAGAGGGAACCTGAATTTCACCACAAGCTTAATGAGAAGGGACTCAAGGGGACCCCTCAGAGAGCTTGATATGTATCTTTGGCAATTAGAGGGGCAAAATGGACTAATTTCCGATATCAGCCTAAGAAATACAGGGACCACTATATGGGCTGGCGGCTGCTTTGCCATGTTGGGATCTGCCCATAGTCTCAGGGCTTGTGTGAGCAAAGAACCTGTTTCTCATGGAGAAACTGGAAATGAAATGTTGAATTATTAGGGGCTATAGAGGAAGAAAGCAACTGAGAGAGGAGAATGTACTTGTCCAGGTCAAGTGTATATGTGCATATATGTGGAGGGGACTTCAGACCTCTGAGGAAGCCACAAGAGTACCCCAGGAAAAAGCCAGATTTAAACTTTGGCCCCTCCTCACTTTAAAAAAAAGCCAGCTTCAACAACATAAAATAAGTACAATATTTCTTGCCACCTCTTACTTTCTCGCTGTAGCTCTGGATGGGTCAGAAATTTCAGGAAAGAAACAAGGATCATACTTCCTCTCTTCACTTTCATCAAGCCCCAAATTGGGGAGGACAAATAGCTTAATCTTGAAGAAATTTGGATACAATGACAATACCTAGGCTAAACAAATTAAGTACATAACTGAGATAATGTTTTACTGCATAAAGTCACTCTAGGGCTTCGTGATTACTTGTAAGAAAAGCATTTGTCCAGGAGCAGAATTAGGAACATCACTACAGAGCAGATTTAAAGTAACAGTGGGAACCAAAAAGAAACCGTCTTTTTTTTTTTTAATTTTTTTATAGTTTATTTATTTTTGAGACAGAGAGAGACAGAGCATGAGTGAGGGAGGGGCAGAGAGAGAGGAAGACACAGAATCTGAAACAGGCTCCAGGCTCTGAGCTGTCAGCACAGAGCCTGATGTGGGGCTCGAACCCATGAACCATGAGATCTGACCTGAGCCGAAGTCGGACGCTTAACCAACTGAGCCACCCAGGTGCCCCAGAAACTGTCTTTTATGATCACACCTTATGAGTCCTACTTTTTATTGTTCCAGTTATAATTGTTCCACAGCCTTTACTGTAAAAATAATAGGGGTGCCTCGGAGGCTCAGTCAGTTAAGTGTCTGACTCTTGATTTAGGATCAGATCATGATCTCATGGTTCCTGAGACTGAGCTTCACATTGGCAGCATGGAGCCTGCTTGGGATTCTTTCTCCCTCTCTCTCTGCCCCTCCCCCACTTGTACCGTGCTCTCTTTCTCACAAAAATAATAATAATAATAAAAACACCAAAGGGGTCATAACAAGAGGAGTTATTGTCAGAACTAATAGTTCTTCTTGGCTTAACAGCACTCTTAATGTCTTTGTGGAAAATGAGGCCTATAGACTCAAGTTCTACCTAATTATCCATTTCTTCTTAATTTCTCAATCATACTGTCACTCTACAGTATGTGCCACAGTTTTGAGGAAAGCTGCTGCTGCTGCTTCCTCCTCCTCCTCTGCTTCTTCCTCTTCCCCTTCTTCTCTTTCTCCTTCTTCTTAAGTAAGCTCTACATCCAAAGTGGGGCTTGAACTCATGATTCTGAGATCAAGAGTCACATGCTTTACTGACTGAGCTAGCCAGGCACACCTGAGGAAAACTACTTTTATCAGTGTCCTAGAATTATCTGTGTTGTCAGAGTTCTGTACCACATCCTGCCCATCCTCAGGGATAACAGAGGAGGTCAGAAGACATCATGACATTTTCACAGTCTCTTCCATGATAACATTTATCTTCTCAATTTTCCCCTGGAGTCATAGGGGATGAGATACATACACATACATACACATACAAAGAAAATTGTATACATGAATTCTCTGCCCTCCAGGGAAATACAACTTAAGACAGCTAACATTAAACACACATGCATAAATGTACAAATATGTATAAATAACAGAAAATGAATACATGAATGAACAGCAGGGGAAACGCATGATTGAGATGGGAAGCAGAATCAGCCAGTCAACAAATGTTTACTGAACAGCTACTAGATGTCAGACATTGAGCTAGATTCTGGTAATACAATTTGGAACAGAAAAGACACATTCCCTGCACAGACATGGAGCTTTCAAAATGCCAGAGAAAATAAACACTAAACAACTATTTACTGAAAAGTAGGTTAATGAATGAACATAAGGGCATGAGGCGCTATGTAAGATGATACATGGGACCGGGCCTGAGCATTAAGAACCTAATCTAGTGCGGGTTTGAGAAGCTTGCCTACACCAGTGATGTTTCAAATGGGCCCTGAAAGCTGGGTAGGGTTAGACAGATGGCTGGTGGGGAGAAAAGGGACCTAGGAGAAAAAAGGGCAAATGGGAAGGCAGAAGCAACACATTCAAGGAACTGAAAGAAGGCCTGTGTGGCTAGACTGAGTCTTTCTAAGAAGCAGTGGGAAAGGGGCCAAGTAAGGAGACTGAAGAGATCAGCAGGAAGCTGGGGATTTTCAATGTGGATTCAGAACAAAGCAGGTGAAAATTATAAGATAAAGGATTGGAAGGAACTTTAAAGGTTATCTAGTCCAACCACCCAGATGCTGCTGGAATCCTATCTGCCCATTCCCTACCCCTAGATCAACATGAATGGAGGCCAGAAAGAGCCTGGCATGGGGTCACAGGAGACTGGTGTCAGGGAGCAAGTGAAATACCCATGGAACCCCAAGGGCCAAGGCAGAAGGTTTCTTGGCTTCATTTCTCTGTCCCCAAAGTAGGAGCTGGAGCTGCCAGGTTCATCGGCCTGCCTATTCGCGTAAAGACACCCTGACAGCATCAGCCAAGGTGAAGCGGATGGCAGCCATTCATGTTTATGAACCACAGCTTGGTGGGCGGAGAATTACTCTGAGCAGGAGTCAGGGAGGTTGGTTTGTTCAAGAGAGTTTGGCTAGTTAGCACTCACAACAGAGAAACCTACTGTGGAGGGCCAGGCAAGGCAGCCTGTGGTGAAGCCAAAGGAGAGCAAAGCCAATGTGCCCATCACCCAGAGGAGCTCTGGCCTGTTCACTCTAATACTACAATTTGTTCTTCACTGTTAGGGTGAATGATTCTTGTGCTAGAAGCAGGACATGGAGGCTACTCCTTTGTGGTACAAAGCAATAAAACATTCATGTTTCTATGGCGGTAGTGAAGCCTGCCCCCCTCCCCCACTTCCCTTCCTTTTCCTGCTTCTCACTATATGGCAGGGCTTGGTGTGCTCAGTAAGGGTCCCACGTCCTTGCCATCATTGTCACTAATCAGCATTTAGTAAGTACTCCATGCTATGAAAAGCCTCATGGTGGCTCAGGATATAAGGAAAATAGAGGTCTCTGTACTTAAGGTGCCCATAAATCTAGATGAGGAAGGTAGAAACATGCACCAGAAGATGAACCATAACCTCAAGTACCAAATGGATACACAGGAAAAAAATGAGGCTTTAGGGAAAACTAGATCGCTGTAGAATCACTGTGGAACTAGATCACTAGATAATCCCCAAGCTCTCTGAAGAAGCTGGCACTTGATCCGGATCTGACATCAAAGTCAGGTGTGGTGAGGAGGTAGGAAAGCATGTGTGTGTTGAAGGAGGGATGGGAGGCATGGGCATAGAGGGACAGGGTTAGACCAGGGGTTTCTAAGAGAGGAATAATGTGAAGTCAGATTTGAAAGGTGAAGAAAATCAGGAGAAGCCCTAATGGTAGAATAAAGTGCTTGGAGCTTTGATTTTATTCTGGAGATAGTGAGACACCACTAGAGTTTTTGGACAGAAGTTTTAGAATAACTCTTGTGATTGGAATGTGCAAAAGAATTTGAATGGAGAAGAGGGGGGATAAAAAGGCAAGGAAGCCAGTTTCAGAACAGCATATGGCAGGATTTGATAACTTTTAGTTTTTCTTTTCCTGCTAAAAGAATTGGATTACAGACATTTCCCTTTACCTCCCAT
Organism: Hyaena hyaena; assembly: GCF_003009895.1. Classification (NCBI taxonomy): domain Eukaryota; kingdom Metazoa; phylum Chordata; class Mammalia; order Carnivora; family Hyaenidae; genus Hyaena; species Hyaena hyaena. The sequence continues at coordinate 907,117 of NW_024081356.1, read as the reverse complement.
TTAAATTTAAAGAAAAAAAAGATTTAAAAGTTTTGGTTTTAGTGATACGAGTTTGGGATTTATAAGATCATTAAGATTATCATAAACAAGTAAGATAGAAGCAAGAGCTTGAAGAAACTGTCCTTAGAGCAGCATGATGCAGGGAAGTGCACCAAGCAGACTAGAAAGAGAGTCTCCTGGGTTGCAGATGAAGATGAGTCTGTAGGACCTGAAACAGGGGGACCCTAAGACTTGTACCCTGGAAGCACCTGAGGAGGGAACACGACCCTTGAAAAGATGGGCCACATGAAACAACTGGGAGACAGGACCCTCGACAGTAGTATTTATAGCCTCACAAGAATCCTGTGAGTCAAGGACGAAGAGCAGACACTCAGTCCTTGGACCTGAAGGGACTGTCCAAAAGATGGGACAGTGGGCTTGTCAGCAGTAACAAACAACTCAGAGCCCTCTCAAACCTGATGGCAAAATATAAGATCCTGGAAACACAATTCAAACCCGAAGATGAGAAATAGGTGAGGCTAAATTTCCCACCAGTCAGATGGGATAGGAGCATATAACTGGAGTGTATCTTTATTTAAGATTATAAATAAATGTGATACTTCCCGCACACAGGAATTTATAAACTGAGAGTCATACCTGCTATAAACATTACAGTTCAAGTGTGAAGGGATGACACCTAGATTAGAATGATTACAAAGAAAAGACAAAAGACATAAAAGTCCTAGAGATATTATGCAGGAATAAAGAATAGGACTTGATCTGCCCAGAATCTACAAAAAATCCCAGGACACATTGAGAATGCAACAAGTTTCTCCTTGCTTCTGTCATTCCTACAGGGGACTCAAGTAAATGCTTTATGAGTTAGTCTTAGCATCCATAAATTATGATGAAATGTAACTTAAAAAAGCTTTGTACTCTCCCAGGGCTGTATGTTAGTACTAGGTAATAAAAAATATGTGAGATTTAGTCACTGAGTTTCCACTTTGTATCAGATATGGAAGGGACCAGCAATACCTAGATTAACATCACTCTGTTCTCATCCTTGAGATGCTCACAATCTAGTGGAAGGAGGGACATGCTGCCCCTTGTTTGTGACATAGCAGAGCTGGATAAATGCTCTAGCAGGATCAAGTGACAAGCTCTGCTTCAGGAAGCCAGAGAAGGCTTTACGGAGAAGGTGAGATTTAAGTGGGTTTTACAGGATCAGTAGGAGCTCAACATTTTAGTAAGGAAAAGAAGAGCACTCTGGGTAGTACACACAAGACATGCAGGCATAAAGTAATTGGGAGCTTGCACTGAGGACAGGTGACAGGGGATGTAGAAGAACTTGGAAGAATGAACCCTCCTCCCCACTCCGGTATTTTTACAAGACTATTGAAGCTACAAAGATCACGTAAGTGACTATGCAAATTCACTAGTAGGTTAGGACCTATATTCAAAGCCTGTGAGTTGGGACTCACAGAGCTATGTAGGATTGTCACAACAAAGAACAAAATTCAACTGCATTCAGTGAAAAAGAAGTTCTGCTTAGAACTGTACCCTACAATCTTTAACCAAGGGCAGGCTACCCACATGATGAACGCAAGAGGAGCAGCTATTAACATATTCACCCCAAAAGGACTTCTGAGATACACCAAAGAGAAGTCGCATGTCATCTAGTGTATGGCCCTGTTACTACACAAAGGGATATGGACACTTAACTACCCTTAGAGAACCTAATAGCCTAAGACCAAACTTCATTTGTCTGAAGACATGTCGCCAAAATTACTAGCATGTTTTCCTTCTTCAATAATATCCAACCTCATAGCCTTCTTCATCTACCATAGGAGCAACTTTTACAGAAAACACTTTAGCTTAATATCCATATTCCAGGAGTCTGGATAAAGCCTGGGAACTTAGAGGGGCCTATCATCCTGCACAGCTTCAAGCTTTCTGCCTTAGGGGGTCTCTTTAGGCCACTTCTCTTTAGGTCCTACCCCTTCCCCACCTTTGGCCCTGACAACAAAGACAGTGTCAAAGAGGGCTATGCTTGCCTACTATCAATGGTAACTTCATGTGAAATATAGCAGAAGAAGAAAACACCCCCCAAAACTTCAGAGAGTTTTTTCCTAATAATGTGCCTGAAGATTTATTGAAACATATGAAGCTCATTTTCAGCACATTAAAGATCTGAACTGCAAATGTACAGGTTATATATTTTGCAATGTATTTCTGACAGAATTCAGGAATTAGAGAAGAAAAGATATAATTATTGACACATTCTTTGAGAGTGAAGGAAGAATCTTAGCAAACTGACTTCAACTAAAAAAGAAAGGTAATCTGGTTTTACCCTTCAAATAAAAAGTGCATTTGATTCTGAAAAACAATCATTGAGACTCACATTTTTGTGTTTAACAACCACCTTGAAATTGGTCTCCCTCAGAGGACAGCATGATTCTGGGCCACCTTAGCATGAATGATTTATGACTTTCATGAACTTGGCAACTACATCATTTTTCTAAACCTGGCATCCAACACCACCTGCATGTTAAGTGAAGATTTATGATTTATAAAACTTACCTCATTATGCAGAGGTACATGAATTGTCTTATGTGTGCAGTCTATAACTCCCAAGACAGATAAGGAGGCAGCTATGTCACAGAATTTATGGCTCTTTCCTGCTAAAGCTGAAGTTTTGAAGAAAAACTAAAAAAAAAATAATAATAACCGGCCCTTTGGAGAAAAATAGCTTTAGCTAACCATTACACTCCCACATGATGAACTGGCCACAGCTCACCACTATATCTTACAGGAACAAAGAGGCTAACAGTGAAAGTCACTTTAATCACAGCACTGAACTATGTCTACATTTTGAGCACTGCAGTAATAGACAGAAGCTAATGACTCTTTGGAAATATCAAGCAGTTTGTCAGCTTAATTTTCCCCAGTTTGGTGTCTGAGATCTCTTGCTGAGATTTCTCATCAAGTAGCCCAGCCAGAACCACAGACATGGACTTCAAAGAAGAGAATTCAACACGTTGGTGTGCCCAGTGCCTTCCTGCATGTACCTTCAATATGAGGAAGAGCAAATGTTGGCATTGGTTCTGAAATGCAGCTTGTTTTCAGAGATGTTTTAGAACTGTAGCAAATCTTTCCCCATATCCTGCTAAAAAGTGGAAGCACAGAGAATTCTATAGAATAAAGTCATGAATCTCAAGAAAGAGCAAGATTATATAGACAGCCATTAAAAATGACAAGTATATGGGACCAGGTTGACAAACAGATAGCTTTAGACAAGATAAGCACAAAAAGCAGAATATGAAAATGGTAAACACACATGATGACAGGAAAGGCAAAGCGATGGAAAAGATGGTGTTTCCAGCCTAGAGATTTTCAGCAGTATAGAGTGAAGTGAAAAACAATGAAATTCTTAATAAAGTATTTTCAAATACGACTATCAGTCAGGAAATACAGATATATACGTGGTTGTTAACTGCCCTGAATGCAAGAGGTACCCCCTCCCTCTCTCCTCTGCAGAGCTCTCTAAACAGTGTTCTACCCTTCCTGGCCTTCAAGAGTACAGAACACCAGCAACTCAAATCCCTGAGGCAATGGAAGAAAGCCAAAAAATGTAAAAAGTCTCCAAGGAAGGGTAAGAAAATTACTTGGACAAAGGAATGTGAGGAATCCATTTCCAACTTTAATAACTATTAAGTCACTTGATTTTTGAAGTATGTCTGGTATTTCACTGTGTCCGGATACACTGAAATGTGTCCAGTTCTTAATAACACCTTATGTCTGCTCATTGCAATGCAGTTACCCCAACTCATTTAAATGGTGCTCTTTGCACAAAATGGTGCTCTGGATCACGTGGGTGGCTCAGGTGGTTAAGTATCTGACTCCTGATTTCCTTCGGATCAGGTCATGATCTCACAGTTCGTGAGACTAAGCCCTACATTAGGCTCTGTGTTAACAGCACAGAGGTTGCTTGGGATTCTCTTTCTTTCTCTCTGTCTCTGTGCCCCCCCCCAAGAGTAAATAAATAAACTTTGGGAAAAATAAACAAAAAGTGAAACACCTAGGTAGCTCAGTCAGTTGAGCATCTGACTCTTGATTTTGGCCCAGGTCATGATTTTGTTGTTTGTCGAATCAAGTCCTGCACCAGGATCTGTGCTGATGGTACGGAGCCTGCTTGGAATTCTCTCTCTCTGCCCCTTCCTTGCTCACACTCTCTTTCTCTCTCTCAAAATAAATAAATAAATGTTGAAAAAGTTTTAAATGGTGTTCTAGGGTAAGAGAACAGTATCAAAGAACCACAAACGCATCAATAATGGTAAAGCCTCTTTAGCCACTGGGAGTATATCCAAGAGCAGAGAAGATATACAGGGAAGAACTTCACTTGAGGTCAGAAACTCATTTACTAGTTCTCATTAAGCAACATATAGATTTGACTGCTCAAACACAGGTGCTGTTCTCCAGGGCTTTGGGTTCTTGCATTCTGTTGACTGCCTGTAATCCTGAGAGCCACTTCCCAAGCTCAAGCCAGGGAGTCATGTTATAAATGGAATGAGTGAGAAGTAGGCAAACACCATACACACGTGCACAAACACAAATACAACAGCCCAGGGAAGACCAAACTTCCTTCTGGGAAGCCACACAAAGCTGGGGAGAACACACATACACAGTGGCCTCAACCAGAGACTCTGTAGAGTCGCCTTTGTACTTTGCCAAGCTCATAGCAGTTCATTATTCTATGGTGGAAGACAGGTGTTCATGAATCCCCCAGTAGCTATCATGCTCACAGATTCCCCTTTCCCCTAGGGAACAGGTCACAGGGCTCCTCCCAGGTAAACGAGCTTGTTTCACATCATGTCACATACGTAGTCACCACCCCACCCCACCTCCAATTGCTAGTTAAATAAAACAATGAATTGACACCTAAACCAAAGGTCTACAAACTGACCCAGTAACCCTTAAGACAATTTGGCCCTTTCCCGTATCTTGGCACAATAACAGTACTCCCTATGATGACTAGTTCAAGCCACATGGAAAGGTAGCCAGGATGCTACCTTGGAGGTGCAAGCAGCTCCAAGAATACATTGGGGTATAGGAAGAAAACATTCAAATATATTCACATTTATTTTTTTCTTTTCTACTTTAATTTCACATTTGAAATATGTATAATAATAGTACTACGTATGTATGTATATGGTTTATAAAGACATAAATATACACATAACATAATAGTGTGCTCAAATACTTTCCTAATAAGAATGTATAACAAAAAAGTTTGGAGACCAGAGGACACCATGGTGCTTAGACGTATTTCTAAGTAAGATGTGGTCTTTAAACCCACCCCACCCCCATCAGAATTCCCCATGGAATTTAAACACACAGATTCCTTGACCCACCTCAGACCTACAGGACTAGAATGTCTAGGCATAGGATGCTTAGAGCTTCCTGCTGACATTTGGGAACTAACACAATAGGAGAATTAGAAAAGCAGGCATAAAGAAGCTGAGCCACATAAAGGGCAGGAATCAGTGCAGATGGGAACATCAGAAGACCATTTCTTTTTTTTTTTTTTTAAGAGAATAGTAGGGTTTTGTTCAATGTTTATTTATTTTGGAGATAAAGATTCCATGTGTGTGAGCATGAGCTAGGAGGGGCAGAGAGAGACAGAGAAGCCCAAGCAGGCTCCAGGCTATCAGAGCAGAGCCCCAAATGGAACTCGATCTTACAACTTGAGATGATAACCTAAGCCAACATCAAAAGTCAGATGCTCAACTGACTTAGCCACCCAGGCACCCCCAAAAGCCCATTTCTGAGGGAAGGCCAATAACTGGTTACTATAGGCCAGGTCCTCCTGTGGCCTGACTAAGGAAGAGTAGTCACTTTCTTTGTTCTTCCAGAACTCTAGTTTTATGAGTACTGAAACAATGCCTGTATTTCTCCAACTAGCCTTCAATTAAATCTTCATTACCTAAGAAAACCTGGGCACATCCTCTCCTGATGGCTAGGTAGCAGAAGTAAGGAAACTTAGAAAACAATAGCCCCTCACATAGAGAGCCTGTAATCCAGGCAAACTGAAAAGATAGTGGGCATAATTTCCCTACTTAAGTACCTTCAAGAATGAGGATGGAACAAGAGAAAGAATATGTAAGCCAGAGTTGTCTGTAAGATTTTGAAAGCATACCAAGTAAAAAGGGAGGATATGGAGCAGCAGCTAACACTGTGTGACCTTGGGCAATGCATTTGTTCTTTCTGTTCCTCATCTATTAAATCAAAGTTTAGACTCTAAGTGGTATCTTAAGTTCCTTTCAGTGTTTCTACAACCCAAGTTCAGATTCAACTTCTAGCTCAAGGTTCTTTTCACTATACCATGTTAAAGAAGAATAAATTAAAATTTTGGTCCTTTAACTAGAAAATTCAGAAAAGACTCCTTTACTTTTAAAAATTAACTATTGGGGTGCCTGGGTGGCTCAGTTGGTTGAGCATTTAACTTCAGCTCAGGTCATGATCTCACAATAAGTGAGTTTGAGCCCCATGTCGGGCTCTGTGCTGACAGCTCAGAGCCTGGGGCCTGCTTCAGATTCTGTTTCTCCTTCTCTCTGCCCCTTCCTTGGTCATGCTCTCTCTCAAAAATAAATAAACTTAAAAAAAAAAATTATTAAATGGATTTTCGTGAAAAGCAAATCTCTGCTTTTGGTGGCCCTCTTCCCTCCTCAAATACGGGCTTCTAAACATTGGTTCTAGACCTATCCAAGAGCCAATTGTTTTCCGAACTTGAATGAAAATCCAGAGGGACATTGACTGATTTTTACCCTGCGCAATGAGACTGCAGTATCAATGAAATGTAAATGTCCTGTCTAATCAGAGTAACATCTTACTTTGATTTATTGCTGGCTTACTTTTTTTCAGGGTTATCCTCTATTTCTCTTTTTTCTTAAAATTTTTTATGTTTTATTTATTTTTGAGAGCAAGAGAGACAGAGTGTGAGTAGGGGAGGGGCATAGAGAGAGGGGGAGACACAGAATCCAAAGCAGGCTCCAGGCTCTGAGCTGTTAGCACAGAGCTTGATGCAGGGCTTGAACTCAAAGACCACGAGATCATGACCTGAGCTGAAGTCGGATGCTTAACCAACTGAGTCACCCAGGCATCCCTCTCTTTTCTCTTTTTGAAAGGAGGGCAGGTTGGTGGGTTATCTAGGCAATCGATATAAAATGAAATCTAGTAATTGTCACCACCTCTGGGGACAGAGACATCACCTGACATAATACTTCCCACGCTTCACTGGAGCAAGTTCTGTTGAATCAAGCTTGAATGAAGTGACACTGTGTAATATGCTCCAATATAGTGTAGCTAATGCCAACATGGAGAAGTGCAAACTGGCTCCTGAAACCTGCTGCAGGTACATGAAAAATTCCAAGGACAACAAAAGTGAAAAAAAATTCAATACTGACAAGATTGACAAGGAGAACAAAAGTGACAAAACTATGCACATTTAAAAAAAATTTTTTTAGGGGCGCCTGGGTGGCTTAGTCGGTTAAGCGTCCGACTTTCGCTTAGGTCATGATCTCGCGGTTCGTGGGTTCGAGCCCCGCGTCGGGCTCTGTGCTGACTGCCAGCTCAGAGCCTGGAGCCTGTTTCAGAGTCTGTCTCTCCCCCTCTCTCTCTGACCCTCCCCTGCTCACGCTGTCTCTCTCTCTGTCCTAGAAATAAATAAAACATTAAAAAAAATTTTTTTAATGTTTTATTTTTATTTATGTCTGAGAGAGAGAGAGAGATAGCGTGAGCTGGGAAGGGTCAGAGAGAGAGGGAGACACAGAATCTTAAACAGGCTCCAGGCTCTGAGCTGGCAGCACAGAACCCGACGCGGGGCTCTAACCCAAGAACCGCGAGATCATGACCTGAGCCGAAGTCGGACGCTTAACCGACTGAGCCACCCAGACACCCCTGCCACATTTTTATTTCATGAAGATGGAAGGTACCACAGCAGGATATTCATCTTTGGGAAAAGTGAATGAAACGTCAGCTGAGTCACCAGTTTAAAGACATTCGCTTTTAAAATATAAACTTGATTCTATTAATTCTATTATAGATTGAACTTTATAGTTAGTTCTGGAACCTAAATTACATAAACGTTTTTAAAATATTTCAAACTCTTTTATTCCACTGACTAAAGTAAGTGTTGTTAATACTGGATTAGACAATTATAAGATTGAACTTCTGTATGTATGTGGAGGTAAAAGATGAGGCCCATTTTGGCGGCAGGGCCTAGTGGATAATAGCATAGGTTCTGGAGTCAGACATTCTGGTTTCACATTCTGGCTTTACCAATCAATTGTTATGTGAGCCATTTAACACATAAACCATTCTAAACCCCCAGTTACCACACGCAAAATGGGAGTATCGATAGTATTCTACTTGGAACCACTGTGGTAAGTGTTCATTAGACAATGTATATAAAGCATTTAGGATGATATGTGGCATTTAAGTAAATAGTTAACAAGTATTAGTGATTACTATCTAATAACAATTCCTATTAGGGGTGTCTGGGTGGCTCAATCAGTTGAGTGTCCGACTTCGGCTCAGGTCATGACCTCATGGTTCGTGGGTTCGAGCCCCTCGTCGGGCTCTGTGCTGACAGCTCGGAGCCTGGAGCCTGCTTTGGATTCTGTGTGTGTGTGTATCTCTCTCTCTGCCCCTCCCCAGCTCACACTCTCTCTCTCTCTCAAAAATCAATAAACATAAAAATTAAAAATGGTTTTAAAAAAACAATTCCTATTAATTTCTGGGAGTAAATACTTAATAACTGAAACTAGTTTCGAGTCTTCAAATATGCTAAAAAAAAAAAACCCAATCATACCAATTAGAATATGATTTAAAATATAGTATGCACAGGTATTGGACAGATGCCTGTTCTGTCTGGTAAACATTTACCCACATGCAACTTATGTACTGGCTCCTTTCACTTTCCAGTGTGACACTGAGATGACAGCAGAGAAATGAAATACAGTACTGTGAGGTACGGTGAAGAATTATATCACCTGACTGTGGATCTAACTGTCCATTCTTATTCATTTGCACCCTATTTCTTTTTAGACTCAGGCTCATTTCTTCAAGCCTTCAGGCTGTAGGCCATGTTAATTTACAAAGCAGCCCAGAAACCTGTCCTTCACACTGGCAAATACAACACAGCCCCATTTTCTTGCTCTAGCTTTGAGTATCTGTTGCTTACCACATCCCCCTTGTGGTCATGGAGAATATTTGCCAGGTTCTTGGGGAAAAATACCAGAAAACTCTATCATCCACAGAATCAGTCTCAGACACTCTATAGCTAACACTATTTGGTTCCAGGATTCTTTTGATTAATACTTTGTGATTTTAGACATATGCAAAAAGAAAAAAAAAAACTCTTAAGAGAACCAGTTGAGAAAGAAGAGAATATAGTTACTCCAATTATTGCACTTGAACTCTTGCCTCCGTCATACACAACACAAGGATGTAAAATTATCATCTGCTATTTTGTTTCAATGTAATACCATTCCTGTTCCCCTCTACTAATGCGGGGAACAAAAGCAGAAAGAAATGTAGATAAAATTAAATTTCCTTCTAACTGGTAGCTCACAAATATATGAGACAGGCAGAATATGACATTCCTCCAGGAATTCCCAACTGTCTTAATGTTAATGCTTTGCTAGAGAGAAAAGCAATCTTAGCTTGATGATAGCTAGGCCTTTAGGATCCTGTGTGTCTTCCACATAATGAAAAGACTTTAAGAAACTTCCCTGGTCTTTACTTCCCCCAACTCCCAAGTGTATCATCAGTCACTCTTTTCACAACGCCAGTGCAGCTGTCCTGTGCTTTGATAAAACCACCTTTTTGCACCGAAAATATCTCAATACCTCTCTTTGCTGTTGCCATCATTTTCCACAGCATTTTCCACATCATCTACATTCTTTTCCATCAGTATATTGTTTTAGAAAATAAACCTCTATAAACGGGCGCCATTAGCCTCTAACTATGATGGTCTCAAAAAACTCTGCCTCTCAGGGAACTTTAAAAAAGTAATAATAATAAATGAAATGGTATTAAGCAGACTAGTAAGAATTTAAAAAATAGTTAAGACTTAGGTTAAGAGTGTGACTTTTTATTGCAATGTTTCATCTGTTATAATCAACGTTATGTTTGCCTTTTCTATTTCTTACTCCCACTTCCATCCTCTTCACAATGTAGTTATCTTCTCTCCCAAACTTCTCCTGACATTTCCTTCACAATTCCTCACAAATCCGTGACCCCTTAAGAGAAGAGCATCTCCTTCGAAATAGGACTTAAAAGACAAGTTGCTTCATCTTCCAAACCAAGGACACTGTCAACTCATCACCGAATTCACGTTTTGCTTTCTCTTTATTCCCACCGCTTAAAACAGTGTCTGATACGTGGTAGGCACTCCTGTACCTATTTGTTTCATCAGAGACTCCTCTTTGCAAAACGGATACTGGTCACTGTGCAGTGGCCCCTGACATCTCGTTACAGAGCCCAGTCTCTGTTCCTGGAAACCAGAAGGTTTGAGACGTGACTAAGGAGCTTCAGTGAGGCCTAGTACAGCAGGGGAGGAGAGGGAGGGGGCGGGAGAGCGAGGGCTAAAGAACCTAAGCTGAAGTATTTTTTTTTGAGGGTCTGAACGATAAAATATGAACGAAAGGCTGCTTTAGTAGCTCGAAACCAGAGATCCCCGTGGTAAATGGCATGAATTTGAGATCTGCAGACCCAAGTGTAATTCAAATGGCCGGCAATAGGTAACCGAAAAATGAACAACAGAAGGAGCCGACCAACAAATCTGTTCTGATCCAGAGATTTTCAGTGAACAAAAGCCCAGAATAAGATGGCGCCGTTACTCGAAAAACTAGAGCGCGGAAAACGACCACACTGGTGAACGGTGCACGCGCGCCGTCTCGCGCTAGCTCGCCCCGGCTACAATCCGGTTCAAACTCACATGCGCTGAAGCATCCAATGAATGCTGTACTCCCCCGGTTTCCACTACTCCCTGCGCACATGCGCCGTAGGCGCGCAGCAGGATGCTGGCTGCGCAGGCGCAGCAGGCCCCTCCTCTCACGCAACTGACGCAAGGACACTGTAATCGGTTCGCAACTTATCCGTGTGACCTTGAGTCTTTCCTGCTTCCGAGGACCGGGGCTGCCCAAAGTGCTGCCTCTAAACCTCTCTTAGTCCTCTCGCCACTCACGGAGTCCAGACCTCCTGAAGCCAGAACGAAAGATCACGATTTTTTCAAGCATCATGCTGCGATGCGTATTAGCCATATGCCCTAACTCCGGGAGCAGCGGTCACGTAGTCTCTGTTCAGGCAGCGCGGGCGGCGCTTCAGCGGAAGAGTGGTCCTCCAGGCCTGAGCAACTAACCTCCGCCCCCCACCCCACGTGGTTGGAGCTTTCCAGAAGCGCTAGCACTACCGCGTAGCGCAGCTCCGGTCGTCCGAGTGAGTTTGCTGCTTCGTACATCCACCCTCTAGCCGCCATGATAAGTGCCAGCCGGGCCGCAGCAGCTCGTCTTGTCGGCGCCGCAGCCTCCCGGGGCCCCACAGCCGCCCGCCACAAGGTGAGGAACTGCTAGGCCTTCTCCGGGGGGCTCACGGCCTTGACCTGCTACGACAGGCCTAGCCCTTCGGGAACAGTACTCCAGCAAAGACCAGGGGAGAAGATAAGTGGTCTTCAGTAATCACTGTTACGGGTTTAAGGTCTAACTCGGGGTTCTGGTTCCACGTTTCGAGCTCTGCTGAGTCACACCCCTGCAAGAGTGTAGTTTTATTCTAGGAAGTAGCGGATAGTGTTCCTGACTGCCTGTTGCCTGGCTGATTGCACGGGTTTATCCTTGGCGGTGAGGAACGCAAATTTTAGTTGAGTGGGAACCGCTATTTTAGCCATTATTTACATGTACAAATCGAAGGACGATTATTTTCTTGTAAATACGTTGTGCGTTTGGACCCCGTTATCCTTGAAAAGGAGGTTCATCCGTTTCAAAGCATCTCAGTAAATCAGAAGTCACGCGCAGATTTTCTTGTTTAGGAATACTTGTATGTAGTTCTCTAAGAGTCCATGGTATGAGTTTGTATTTTTTATTATTTCAGAAAAAAACAGATCAGGAAATAGTCATGGAGTGGTTGCTCATTATCCAAACGTATTTTTGGAGAGCGGGAACGGTGTCTCTGCACTCAACGTGGGGTTATAAAGAAGGCTTGGAAGTATCCTGAGGTTAGATTAGATCCTGGTTGGGGGCAATTTCTGAATTTTTTTCTCAAAACTGACTCTCGAGATTGCCAGTCCTATTCCCCCTAAGGCATTTGTTTCGTAAATTCCAGAAATGTTTCTGAATGATTTAAATCTGCAGCTGCAATGTATACCTAGGTTGGGCTTGGGTATTTGTAAACTTTTGCTGCTGACAATGAAATTAAGAAATATCTGAGTGGTGTTTTGTAGAGGTGATTCTCAAACAGGAACAGTTTTGCCGCCTCATGGTATATTTGGTAGTATCTGGAGATAATTAGTTAAACTTGGGGAGCCTCTTGGCTTCTAGCAGGAGAGGCATAGGATGCTGCTAAAAGTCCTACAGTACAAAGAACAGTGCCCCACAACAAAGATTTGGCTCAGAAATCACTAGGGCCGAGGTTGAGAAAATCTTGTAATTCAGTCTTGTAAAAAAATGTAATTCAAGACAATTTTCATGTTTTTTATCCTCCCATGTTAAGAAAATTCGTATTTGATTAAATTTGTTGGGTGTTTAAGTACCACAGTATCTCATATTAGGTTTTGTTTTTTGGTATACTGTTAACCAGAATGAAAATCTCAAACTTTGTGTTCTTCAGAAGAATAATGGGAACAAGCTCTGGTTTTCATGTTGATTTTTTTTTTTTTTTTTTTCCTTTTTAGGATGGCTGGAATGGCCTTAGTCATGAGGCTTTTAGAATTGTTTCAAGGCGGGACTATGCGTAAGTGTAACTTCTTTCCTTTAAGAGATAATAAATGTTAAACCCTACAATGGTGGTCTCTAAATTTGTGGTTAACTTTTAACTGAGAAAAAAGTGATGTATCTAATTTATAGATTATGTAATCAGTCACTATTCCCACAATATCAAGTACTCTTAGTATTTCTGCTACCATTCTGGAGACCACTATTAATGGTAAAATAACTATAGCATTATTTTATTTATTTTTTTTTTTTTTAAAAAGACACATTTATTCAGCGTCATGATCAGACTATTACATTTAGCAATCAACAGCATGGGTGCAAAAAAAAAAAAAATCTACATTAAAACCCTTTGTTGGAATGCTTTACACTTTCCACAGAACAGAAACTAAAATAACCTGTTATACAATTAGTCACAAATACAGTCCTCGAGTTTTTTGCCCATACACATGAGTATTGTCTAAAACATGTCTTCTTTGTAGCAGCTAGGCCCTGCCACCACTGTGCTTGGCTGAGTTCACAAATCTGTTGTAACCTGTAGCTTCCCTGTCACTTCTCTGGCTCTCCTCTCCTGCTAAGCTTTGTTTCCTGGCAGTAATTAAAACCTTCTGCCACTGCCATAGCTACTGCTGCTGCTGGAACCGCCATAGCCACCTTGGTTTCGTGGTTTGGCAAAGTATTGGCCTCCACCACCATAGGGGCCAGAGCTTCTGCCTCCAAAATTTCCTCCTTTCATGGGTCCAAAATTTGAAGACTGATTGTTGTAATTGCCAAAATCATTATAGCTTCCACCACCTCCAAAGTTGCTTCCATCATTACCAAATCCGTTATAGCCATCCCCACTGCCACCATATCCACCACCACCTCGACTGCCACCAAAGCCACCACGCCCACTGAAGTTTCCTCCACGACCAAAGTTGTCATTCCCACCAAAACCACCTCCACGACCACCACCGAAGTTTCCAGAACCACTTCGACCTCTTTGGCTGGAGGAAGCACTAGCCATCTCTTGTTTAGACAGAGCCTTCCTTACTTCACAGTTGTGGCCGTTCACAGTATGGTATTTTTGAATAACAATCTTGTCTACAGAGTCATGGTCATCAAATGTTACAAAAGCAAAGCCTCTCTTTTTGCCACTGCCTCGGTCAGTCATGATTTCGATCACTTCAATTTTCCCATACTGTTCAAAATAATCTCTTAGATGATGTTCTTCAGTGTCTTCTTTAATGCCACCAACAAAAATCTTTTTCACAGTTAGGTGGGCACCAGGTCTTTGAGAATCTTCTCTCGAGACAGCCCTCTTTGGTTCTACAACTCTTCCATCCACCTTGTGTGGCCTTGCATTCATGGCCGCATCCACCTCCTCCACAGTGGCATAGGTGACAAATCCAAAGCCTCTGGAGCGCTTGGTGTTTGGATCTCTCATTACCACACAGTCCGTAAGCGTTCCCCATTGCTCAAAATGGCTCCTCAGACTCTCATCGGTTGTTTCAAAGCTCAAACCTCCGATGAAAAGCTTCCGCAGCTGTTCAGGCTCTTTGGGAGACTCTGACTTAGACATGATGGCGGTGGGAGGGGAGACTTTATCGATGCTTACTCGGCGGCGTCCACGGGCAGAAAGGCTATAGCATTATTTTAAATGTGTTGCAGATCAGAAGCAATCAAGGGAGCAGTTGTTGGTATTGATTTGGGCACTACCAACTCCTGTGTGGCAGTTATGGAAGGTAAACAAGCAAAGGTGAGCACTGTTGGAAGTTCTGGATTTTATATTAGTAGCCTCTCTGGCTTTCTGTGCCCTTTGGCTCAGATAAGGGATATTTTAAAAGCTGCGTTTAAGTTCTTATGATTGTTTTGAGGTGAACCTTTGTGCTTAACTGTAGTGTGCTGTAAAGTGAATGGATTTGACTTGCCAGGATTTAAGTGTGTCCTAACATTAAGTTACTGTTAGCACCAATTGGGATGACTTGTGCTATTATTTCTATAATCAGAGTCCTACATTTCTGTAAGTCAGTTGAATCATGGTTGGAGGTGCAGGAAGAGTCTAGAAGCAAGTGAAGCTCCACATACCACGTACATTGCATCTTAGAAGCTCTTGGTGTGGTAGAGGTTGTTCCCCTGAAGGACCTTAGTTTGTTAAAACGTTTATTCCCACTGGATTCTTCTCAAGATTTAGCTGGGATTCCTGAATGGTTTCTTGGCAATTTCTTACCTATGCGTGATATTTATAACCAGCACAAAAAAAAATTTTAAAGTAGATTTAATTCCCCATATGGAAGGAAAGATGATCTTTCCTTTGTTTTTAGTTACAATTTATTTCAAAATGGAGGACTAGAAATACTTTAAACATCTACATCTGTCTCCAGTAGTAAGTACTTACTTTATCAGCATTCACAGAGCAGAAAAGCATGCTTATTAGTGCTGTACTTGAGCATTTGTTTTGTGGTTGGCAGTTTTTTTGTGTCTTAAAATGATTGATAAAAAAGACAGTGGTGGTGACTGGAACCTCATTCTCTGTCTTACTTTGGGAGTTTTAGGTGCTAGAGAATGCTGAAGGTGCCAGAACCACACCTTCAGTTGTGGCCTTTACAGCAGATGGTGAGCGACTTGTTGGCATGCCAGCCAAGCGACAGGCTGTCACCAACCCAAACAACACATTCTATGCTACCAAGCGTCTCATTGGACGGCGATATGAGGACCCTGAAGTACAGAAAGATATGTGAGTAATAGGAAAAGCATAATTACTTCCAGAGGCCACACAGAGGAATGGTTTCAACAAGATCCTTAAAGCGTCTTACCTTAGTAATTTTACATGTTGTCACTAGAGGCAAGTTCTGCCCTACCAAAAGGATACCTCTTTCAAAAACATTAGCTTCTGCCTTCACATATTAGATCATTGCTATATATTAATCTGACATGAAGATTTGGCTAGTGATTTTTGGACCACGTAAATTGGTGTTAAATTCATAAGGCAGATGATGGTATGGGCCCCATCATGTAGCAATCAGCTATGTTTACAGAATTTTTTCTGTCTTTTTTTTTTTTTTTTTTTTAATTTTTTTATTTATTTCTAGGAGAGAGAGAGATAGCGTGAACAGGGGAGGGTCAGAGAGAGAGGGAGACACAGACTCCGAAACAGGCTCCAGGCTCTGAGCTGGCAGTCAGCACAGAGCCCGATGCGGGGCTCGAACCCACCATCCGCGAGATCATGACCTAAGCGAAAGTCGGACGCTTAACCGACTAAGCCACCCAGGCGCCCCCAGAATTTTTTCTTCTTAAGACACACGTCAGTACTTCATTCCTTTTCATGCCCATCAACTTGTATGGACATAGAGTTAACCTTGAACAATTGTGGTGCCAACCTTTCATGCAGTTGAACATCTATGTAAAACTTCTCATTCTCCAGAAACTTAACTATTAAAAGGCTACTGTCAACCACAGCCTTACTGATGACATAAAGAGTTAAGTAACACTCAGGTGTTGTATATAGTATATGCCGTATTACAATAAAGTTTATTAGATAAAATCATAAGGAAGAGGAAACATGTTTACAGTACTGTATAGATTGAAAAATATACACATGTAAGTGGACTGGTGCAGTTAGAACCTCTGTTAAGGGTCAGTTATATACAGCATTTTGTTTGTCAGTTAACGGGCATTTGGAGGCTGTTAAGAATACTACCACAGGGGGGCGCTTCGGTGGCTTAGTCTGTCAAGCATCCTACTTCAGCTCAGGTCATGATCTTACCATTCCTGGGTTCAAGCCCCACGCCAGGCTCTTTGCTGACAGCCAGCTCAGAGCCTGGAGGCTGTTTCAGATTCCGTATCTCCTTCTCTCTCTGACCCTCTCTTGTTCGCTCGCGCGCTCTCTGTCTCTCTCAGAAATAAATAAAACATAAAAAGAGTACCCAGCTGACTCAAAAGAGCATGCAACTCTTGATCTTGGGATTGTGGATTCAAGCTCCACCTTGGGTGTGGAGATCACTGAAAAGAATAAATAAACTTAAAGAATACTGCCATAAATTGACATACAGGCTCTTGTGAGGATCTGTTGTCATTTTTTTGTCTTAGATTCCTAGTAAATGGACTTGCTGGGTCATTGGTAACTCCAATATTAATTTCCAAAGAAGGGGCACAAAACTTCTGTTTGGTAGAAAGAATCTTCAGGTGTAACCAGGATGTTTTTAGACGTTAATGATTGCTTTCTAAATGTTTTTGCTAAATTGATTTTTTTTTTAATGTTTTATTTTTTTCTGAGGGAGACAGCGTGAGCAGGGGAGGGTCACAGAGAGGAGATACAGAATCTGAAACAGCGTTAGATGGATTTCTGAAGTCCTCATTTGTTGGCCATGGATCTCTTGGGATGAAAGATGGACATTGATGGTATAGGATAGCCTTGTCACAGTATGTTGCGCTGGCACATTTTTATAAGATAAAATTTTTGTGTTTTTCAGTAAAAATGTGCCCTTTAAGATTGTCCGTGCCTCCAATGGAGATGCATGGGTCGAAGCTCATGGAAAACTCTATTCTCCAAGTCAGATTGGAGCTTTTGTGTTGATGAAAATGAAAGAGACTGCAGGTAAGAAGGTTTGGTTCCTATCTCTCAAGTTTGAAGACTTGGATGGTTCCTAACTTACATACTCCCTTGGGTTTATAAGTCTCTTGGGTGGGTCTGGGGTGAATGTTATCCAGAAAACCTAGGATTGGCTGAACGTTGTTGCTCTCCACATTTTCCCACATTTTCCCTACATAGTGAATTTGTCTTTAAGGTTTTCCTAACAGAGGCTTGTTTATCTTTTGCAGTATAGAGGAGTGGTGTTTTATATTGAAAGCTGAAAGACTACATATTAACTTTTTGGCTCTGTTAGGTAAAACTTAACTTTGTATTTGGTGATACTCTTGGCTATTTTAAGTCTAACAATTGGCCATTATACCTAGGGAGCTTTTACGGTAATGTTAAAGGTGAGAGCTTGGGTTTTCAACCACTGTTTTAATTGGAGTGTTTTCCTGCAGGGTCTCTCTGTGTGTTAGGTCACATTTGAAAAAAATGATGAGTGCTGCCTGTGGCTCCAAGACGATGACCCAGATTGTTAGGCTACATTAGTAATTCTTTTACCTATTTCATTAGACAGAATGTCATGAATGTATTTCATTCTTTGATTCATTTCTAGAAAATTACTTGGGACATACAGCAAAAAATGCTGTGATCACAGTTCCAGCTTATTTCAATGACTCCCAGAGACAGGTGAGTTCATTTGGAATTCTGAAAACATCAAGATTGTATTAGTGGTATTTAGGACACAGGGTGGAAAGTCCTTTTTTCTTTTTCTTTAGGCCACTAAAGATGCTGGCCAAATATCTGGACTAAATGTGCTTCGGGTAATTAATGAACCTACAGCTGCTGCTCTGGCCTATGGTCTAGACAAATCAGAAGATAAAATGTAAGTTTACACAGTAAACTCCACCTAGATTTGTGGGACTATGTTCATGGTTCCATGAAAGTATTGGGCTTTGGTCATTTTTTTCCCCCTTTGGTATGCATGTTGGCAAGTATTCAAAAAATTTTTTTAATGTTTACTTATTTTTGAGAGAGAGACAGCGCGAGCAGGGAAGGGGCAGAGAGAGAGGAAGACAGAATTGGAAGCAGGCGCCAGGCTCTGAGCTGTCAGAGCCCGACGCAGGGCTCAAACTTAGGAACGGTGAGATCATGACCTGAATTGAAGTTGGACGCTCCACTGACTGAGCCACCCAGGCATCCTGGCAAATATTTAATCAAAAGCATAGTTTTGGAGAGGTCAGGCTAGATGGGTTGGTAGAACATGCAACTTTTGATCTTGGGGTTGGGAGTTTAAGCCCCATACTGGACATGGAGCCTACTTCAAAGAAAAAGTGATTGAGGATTGTCAGCTTTGCTTTTTTTTTTTTTGAATTAATGTTTATTTTTGAGAGAGACAGCATGAGCAGGGAAGGAACAGAGAAAGAGGGAGACGCAGAGTCTGAAACAGGCTCTGAGTTGTCAGCACAGAGCCCAACATGGGGCTTGAACTTACAGACTCTGAGATATGACCTGAGCCAGAGACACTTAACCAACTGAGCCACTCAGGCACCCCAGTTTTGCTTTTAAAAATATATTTCACCTGTATATTTCACAAATAGCTATTAGAACCTCATGCTCATGTACACATCACTTAGGCAGTTACCAATTTTATAATTTACCACTTGCGAAATGACCAGGTTTATGTTTTTTGGGTTGTGAAAATTTAGACCCTAGTAATAGATGTTGACTCCTTAAGGCTGCCTTTTTTTCTTTATAGAATTGCTGTATATGATTTAGGTGGTGGAACTTTTGATATTTCTATCCTGGAAATTCAGAAAGGAGTGTTTGAGGTGAAGTCTACCAATGGAGACACATTCTTGGGTGGTGAGGACTTTGACCAGGCCTTGTTACGACACATTGTGAAGGAGTTCAAGAGAGAGGTCGGTTACCAGTATAGTTCATATGTAGACGTTGGGATGTTGAGAATTTATTTGGATGATTGTTTTCTTTGCTTATGATTTTTTGCCCTTAATAGAACATGGAAAAGAGCACTGAAAGAAGTGAATTTCAGTTTCACGGGTGGTCTGAACTATTCTGGTTGTTGTAGCTTCAGCTTAGGAATCCACAACATATCCTCATTAAAGTGGCTATGGTACACTGTATGATATTGAAAAAGGAATTATGGGCACTCCTGTTTTCAGCCAGAACACAGTGGCTGGAAGAACTAAGATTGGATCAGCCCTCTGACTCCAGGCACAGATGGTCTGTGAAGAATAAGATTTCTTTTTCCTACAGATTTCCTAAGGGTAGTGAGTGATTCATGTTTGTTCATAAAGATATGGCTTTAAGTTACACTTTATCACTGTAATTTAAATAGTATTCATTACCTCTTTAACATTAGTATTACATGTTTTCATTTTGTAGACAGGGGTTGATTTGACCAAAGACAACATGGCACTTCAGAGGGTTCGAGAAGCTGCTGAGAAGGCTAAGTGTGAACTCTCCTCATCTGTGCAGGTGGGATATGGATGAGTCCCAACAGTCTTGATGTTTTCAGCCTTAGTTTATTTCAGTGGCATATTCTAATTGGTGTAATTTCTATCTAATCTTTTATAGTTTTCTGGTTGGCGGTAAAAGCCTGTCTGTGAACAAAGGAGCAGTGTATATTTCTTTTGTTTTTGAAGTTTATTTTTAGAGAGTACATGAGCACAGGAGGGGGAGAGAGAATCCCATGCAGGCTCCATACTCAGTGCAGAGCTTGACTTGGGATCAGTCTTAAAATTGTGAGATGCAGGGCTCAAACCCACGAGCCATGAGATAAGATTAAGTGGAAGTTGGACATTCAACCTACTGAGCCACCCATGTGCCCCTAAAGATGCTGATTTAAATTTTTTTTTAATGTTGATTCATTTTTGAGAGACAGAGACATACAACATGAGCAGGGGAGGAGCAGAGAGAGGGAGACACAGAATCCAAAGCAGGCTCCAAGCTGTCAGCACAGAGCCCTTTGTGGGGCTCGAACTACCAAACTGAGATCTTGACCTGAGGTGAAATCAGTTGCTTAACCAACTTAACCACCCAGGCACCCCAAGATACTGGTTTTAAAATATAGAATTAGTAGTGTGCAAAATTAAAATCACTAGCCTAGAAATAAAAGGATTCTCTCAGAACTGCTAATGTCCTCACTTAAGACACATCTTTGTGTGAGTTTCTAATTGATTTAATTATTTGGATCTGCAATCCAGAAAGTGAGCTATGAAACCTGGCTGAAGGTTGGGGTATATAAACTTGAGGCACATTTCCCTCTGATAGCATTAGAGTGTCAGTTCTTGCTCCAGTGTTGTTCTGGTTCTGAGTAGTGAAGTTTCACTTTGCCTTAAGCACTAATAGAACTGTATAAAGCATGTTAGTTCTTAGTCAGAGATGCAACAAGATAGAAGGCAGATTTGTTTCTGGGTCCTCAAGTGGTAGCAGGAACGTGGAGCTTGTGACTCCTTGAGTTGTTGATTTACTCACCCAACACTGGGTGATGCAGTGTGGGAAAAACTTAGGATTTTTTTTTTCTTCTTCTTGAACCTGGATGTTTTGGTTTTTGGTTAAAAAATTTTTTTTCTTTATTTTGAGAGTGAGAGCAGGGGAGGGGCAGAGGAAGAAGGGGAGAGAATCCCAAGTAGGCTCCTGTCAGAGCAGAACCTGATAAAAGGCTCAAACTCAAGAACTGTGAGATCATGACCTGAGCCGAAATCAACATTTGGATACAACTGGCTGAGCCACTCAGTCACCTTAATCAACCGAGCCATCCAGGAGCCCCACTATTCCATTCTTCATTGTTGATAACAGATTCTAAAGTTTTTCCTCTGGGAAAATCATGGGTTGAATCTTCTTAATTTTGTGAGTGGGGTGCGCAAATGAGCAGGGGCAGAGAGAGAAAATCTCCAGCACGGACCCTGGAGCAAGGCTAAAACTCATGAACTCTGAGATCATGACATGAGCTAAAGTTGGATGCTTAATCCACTGCCCCATCCAGGCACCCCACCGTGATAATAGGTTGAATCTTGAAGAGTCATTGTTACTGGTGGCTGTTAATTTAAAGTGGGTGTACTCTCCCTGTAGCTTTGAAAGTCTTCCTCATAAGGATATGGTCTTATTTAGTTGTAGGAATAACCAAACCTCTACTCTTGCTCTCCCTATTTTCTTTGCAGACCGACATCAATTTGCCATATCTTACGATGGATGCTTCTGGACCCAAACATTTGAATATGAAGCTGACACGGGCTCAGTTTGAAGGGATTGTTACTGATCTGATCAGGAGGACAATCGCCCCATGCCAAAAAGCCATGCAGGATGCAGAAGTCAGCAAGAGTGACATAGGAGAAGTGATTCTTGTTGGTGGCATGACTAGGATGCCCAAGGTATGGACCCATGGAATCCGTCACATGAATAGCAGAGAGGGCAAGCACGTAATGTTTCCTCTGGACAGGTGATTTGTGTAGGAACATTAGTACATGGCCTTTCTGCCACAGTGACCTGAAAGGATCTTTGAAGGAAATTTGTGCCCTCACTTAGAGTTCTTTTGTGGCCTCTTTTATAAAAGGTTTCAGAAAAAGGATGGTAAGGGCAAAATATCTTTGTGTGGTAGCATGGAGGATCCCAAACTTCATTCTTAGAATATTTTTATAAACAAAACATTTCTCAGAGTTTGAGATCAGAGATAACATAAAACCTTGGTACTGTCTAGTCTCTAGAATCAATTCTGGATACGTGTCTTTGCAGCGTAGTGTTTGGGGTTTCTAACTGCATCCCTTCAGCAGAGATTTGTGCAATGATGCATTTGATTAATCAACACATCATTCTGATAAGATGAGTGTGTAGACAACTAATGACTGAGCACAGAACCTGTTGAAGGTGCAGTTCTTGCTGTATAGCTTGAATGGAATAGTAAAATTTCCTTTGGAATTCATGGGCTTAGGAACACATGCATAGAATAAACAATGGAGAAAAAAAGAGAGGCTATGGACCAGGAAAATATCTTTATGTTAATAAATTACCCCAGATGCTATTTAAGTAGCACTTTTTCCTAACATCAGTAAAATAAGCTGGAGAGAACACGTCTCGCATGAGCACCAATGTTGAATTATTGAATTACCACTGCTGCTTTTAAGGTGTTTTTTAGTTGATGTTTAGAAGGGGAATTGAATTATATCTAAGTCTTGATGTCTTGCACCCTGGGTTTCTAATTTAATATGTTGTATAGGAAACCCGATAATAAAGCTTACCCAGATACTTCTCAAATTTAAAACAACTGTGAATGGGGCGCCTGGGTGGCTCAGTCATTGATGCGTCTGACTCTTAATTTCAGTTCGGGTTATGATCCCAGGGTCGTGGGATTGAGCCTTGCATCAGACTCCACACAGCATGGAGCCTGCTTGACATTTTCTCTGTTCCTCAACCCTGCTCAAGCTGTCTCTCTAAAAATAAGTTAAAATTTTTAAGAAGGACAGTGGAAAGCAAATGATTTGAGTGTTACCCCTATTTGACACACCTAGGTCCTTAACTCAAATACGAAATAGTAACAAATGAACATTCTTGGATTTGAAGCAGCTTATCCTGAGATTTGTGGTTTTGGGACATATGTACTCTCTTCGCTTCTTTGGGTAGTTCCCCTGGGTAGTGGGTGACAGGTTCTTTTTTCTTAATGGCTTAGGTTCAGCAGACTGTACAAGATCTCTTTGGCCGAGCCCCAAGCAAAGCAGTCAATCCTGATGAAGCTGTGGCCATTGGAGCTGCCATTCAGGGAGGTGTGTTAGCTGGCGATGTCACAGATGTGCTGCTCCTGGATGTCACTCCCCTGTCTCTGGGTATTGAGACTCTGGGAGGGGTTTTTACCAAACTTATCAACAGAAACACTACTATTCCAACCAAGAAAAGCCAGGTAAGAGTCACCTATTCCTCCCTTGTCACAGGGATATAGGTTCTGTGAGGGATGTGATTACACCCACTTTTGTGAGCTTTTTCTAGACAACTTTGCTTTTTGTTTTTCAGTCCATACTAGGTGAATGTGGGTGCTAAGAATCTTGCTTTTTGTTACCTTTTTTTGTTGTTTGTTCCTGAAAATGTTCTCTTTACTTGTCAGCTGGCAGTAATGATTTTAGGGAAATTTAGTGGTCTCCTTTACAGGATTAAAGTAACTCTCCAAAAGGAGCCTCATCATTTGGGTCTGAATTCCTTGTTGTCTTCTGTTCTCAAAGACTGTAAAAAAGAATGCCCTGCCAAGATTAGGGGAGGATGCTTGTCTTACTAGTGACTGATGGAGATCCTGAGATATCAAGCCAGGAATATTTGGACAATGGCTTGCTCAGACTTGGATTCAGAATTATTTCCTGGCTTTCTCAATTTTGTTGTTTTTCTGAAAAGCTGCTATAACTAATGGCTGTTGCTATTTGTTCAGTGATGTATTGTCATTACATCATTCTGAATAAAACTATGTGGTGGCATCCTGTGACTGAGTATAAGACACAGATCATGTCTCCATACCAGTTTCCTCAGATAAGCATGTTTCAGTATCTCATTATTTTAGCTCCTTTTGAGGCCGCCTTTGCAAAAGCTGCATCTTTGCATAGTGCATTTGCTTAGCTGAAACAATAGCTGTTGTATACCCTTGGGCTGTACTAATCCTATTCCCCTGCAAAAACAAAAGCCTTTGTTCTGAACATGGATTCTTAAGAGTTGAGATGTGAATTTCTTTCTGTGGCTTGCACTTTTATAAGGGGAGTAGGTAGCCCAACCAAGAGGGTTTTTTTTCCTCTCCTAGGTGTTTTCTACAGCTGCTGATGGTCAGACTCAAGTGGAGATTAAAGTGTGTCAGGGTGAGAGAGAGATGGCTGGAGACAACAAACTTCTTGGACAGTTCACTTTGGTAAGTATCAAGTATCCTGACTACTGTGCTTCTTTTTTTTTTTTTTATAAAGTTAGACTAAATTATAATTCTTAATAACATTGCTGAAACTAAAACACAGGAACCTCGTCTGTGTTACCTTAGTGTACAGATGAAATTTGCAGCTGGATACAAATGGCTTGAGTTTTTCCTGAAGGTCTCACTTGTTTCTGATGCCTTAGGAATATAAGAGCCAGGGAAATACAATGTTAGTTAGGAAAAATTCCCAACTGTTAATTGAAGACATTTGATATTGGCTCCTAGTCAGCATTGTTTATTGGTTCTTGGTGAAGTGAAAAATCAGAGTTTTCCTCTCATTCAGTGTGTTCCTTAGGTATACACAGTCATTATGGTTACTTGCTGTAGCCAGCCTTAACTGGCATAAGCCCTGTTTGCTTCAGGTAGCAATGAAACTACTATCCTTATTTATAAATTTGTGTTTAAGTATTGTTTGTTGCTCCCAGGAACAAGTTCCTTTACCCATATGACTATATATATAGGTTAGGAAATAGAGCACCAGACCTCTTATAAGAGGAGCTTAAAGTAGCGTATTTATCTATTTTAGATTGGAATTCCCCCAGCCCCTCGTGGAGTCCCTCAGATTGAAGTTACATTTGACATTGATGCCAACGGGATTGTACATGTTTCAGCGAAAGATAAGGGCACAGGACGTGAGCAGCAGAGTAAGTGCTCTTATTTATCAGACGCATAAGAGGCAGGGGACCTTGAAGTTCCTTTGTTTGAAAACTAGACCTTCTAGTTTGTGCATGTGTTTTCCAGCCTCAGGAGAGGACGAGTCCTCTTTGCCCCTTTTCTTCTTGGTCATCAGATCACATTAACAGATGTGTTTATTACCACAAATGGGCAAACACTGGGCTTCTGGATTGCTGACATTTTGGTAGGCAGGCGGAACAAATGGTCTTTGTGGATTTCAGATCGACTACTCTGAATGGGATTTTTTTTTTTTTAAATTTTGGTGGAGTTTAGATTTAAGAGAGCGAGCACAGGCTCCACACTGCACAGAGCCCAACCTGGGGCTTGAAGTCATGAATGTTACATCATGACCTGAGCAGAAATCAAGAGATGGATGCTTAACCAATTGAATCACCAGGTGCCCCAGGAGTATTCTTTTTCTTAATACAGTAGAGAAAGAGGCCGATCATTTTACCTGGGAAATAACAAGATGCCTTTTTTTCACTGTAGTTGTGATCCAGTCTTCTGGTGGGTTAAGCAAAGATGATATTGAAAATATGGTTAAAAATGCAGAGAAGTATGCTGAGGAAGACCGACGAAAGAAGGTAATTATTTTCTGCCTCTGCAACTTGGAGTTGAAAGTGGGAGTTTTGACATGTATCATTGATTTTTCTAGTCTTTGAATCTGTTCCTTCTCCCTTTCTTTTCCTAACTTTTATGTGGAGTGCTTTTCTTAATCTAATTTCCACATCAAAAATCTCATGTTACACAACCCAACTAAAATCACTTACAGACATCCTAGACTACTTCAGACCACAGTAGTTTCTGTTTTTATCCTATAGTTATGTATCGCTTTGCATGTTATCTAACTTAGTGTGGACATTCAGCCAACTGGTTGCTTGGGAAGTCTTCATACTAAATTTCTAATTTTTCTTAGGAACGAGTTGAAGCAGTTAATATGGCTGAAGGAATCATTCATGACACAGAAACAAAAATGGAAGAATTCAAGGACCAGTTGCCTGCTGATGAAGTGAGTCCTTTCATAAAATAGTTCGAGAAGTTAGTGTCATCATTGTCAATGAAGTTTGTTTTTCTGTGTGGATCTTGATAGAGATCTAGTGGTATTTTTTGTTTCTTGGGCTTTTTATTTCCATTTTCCACACAGATTTTTCATTTGGGGCCATTTTATAAATGAAATTGAGATCTTTTTCTTTTTTTTTTTTTTAATGTTTTTATTTCTAGGAGAGAGATAGAGACAGCGTGAGCAGGGGAGGGTCAGAGAGAGAGGGAGTCACAGACTGAAACAGGCTCCAGGCTCTGAGCTGGCAGTCAGCACAGAGCGCGACACGGGGCTCGAACCCACGAACCGCGAGATCATGACCCAAGCGAAAGTCGGACGCTTAACCGACTAAGCCACCCAGGCGCCCCGAGATCTACTTCTAAAGAGTTCTGTCAATGATAGAAATTTGTTTTTTAATGTTTCTGAATATTATTCTACATAACATGGGATAAGAAACTCATAGAAAGAGTTTGGTTTTGTTTTTAAGTGCAACAAGCTAAAAGAAGAGATTTCCAAAATGAGGGAACTTCTGGCTCGGAAAGACAGTGAAACAGGAGAAAACATAAGGCAAGCAGCATCTTCCCTTCAGCAAGCATCACTGAAGCTCTTTGAAATGGCATACAAAAAGGTACAAGGACGTTTTGCTCAATGAATTTGCACCTAGCTTAATCTTAATAGAACTGCTGTTGATTACTGTCACTGGTGGGGCACTCTATGTGGCCATTTATAGAACTGGGAGTATTGGAGTTCGAAATACTTTTCCAGCTTTCTTGACTCTGCTTTGGGGGGAGGGTGATGGCAGTCAAAAAGAGGGACTCACAGAAACGACCAATAGTGTACAGGAGGGAGGGTGAGTGGAACAGGCAGGATATTTTAAGTTTATCAAAGAGAAAACTGTCCACTTTTAATTGACTCTCAAATATTTTCTTAACAGATGGCATCTGAGCGAGAAGGCTCTGGAAGTTCTGGCACTGGGGAACAAAAGGAAGATCAAAAGGAGGAGAAACAGTAATACCAATAAACTTTGGAGTCAAAATATGACGCTTGGGAGTGAAGAAACTTCCTGAGCAGAAATGGGCAAATTTCAATTGTCTTTTACTGTGTTTTTGCAGTATTCTATATATAATTTCCTTAATATGTAAATTCAGCAACCGTTCGTTAATGATCATTTAATGAGAATTCCAACCTTACAAAGTTCACAGTACTCTGCTCCTAGTTATTTTTCAGCTGCATGTAAAGGGAGGGGAAGATGATTTACTGATCATTATAAAAACAGTGTTGTTTTGTGCTTTAGTAGCCATATTTTCAAGAGGTGAAACCATCTCAATAAAGAAGGTACTTAGCCATAAATCTGGAATGCCCCCTCAGACCATATGGGGATGAGTTCCTTCCAGTCAACAAACTGCTAACCCAGCCTGTGTGTACATGGGATTCTTCAAGTGAGGCCCTGCAAGGCAAACCAGCTGGGCCATGTTGGGAGTTAGGGCAGGAGAAGCTAGATAATGGGAAAATAGCTGTTAGGTACAGCTTTTAAAAAGATAGTAATAGGGCTCCATAACTTTACTAAGGCATACTTTTCTAGCTACCTTCTGGCCTGTGTCTGGCACCTGTATCCTTGTTGATTACTTTTTTTGATCCAGTCTTGGTTAAAAAAAGAAAAGAATCTTGATCTCTTGTATGTGAGGAGTGAGGCTGAGATTTAGCTTCAGGAATAGGACATGAATTGTTACTTCCTAATTCCCTGAACGAAATCCACTCAATAATCTTTTTCTCTAGCATGGAAACTAGGGTTACTATTTTCAGGTTGCAAGAGGCATGTCCAGTAGTGAGCCCTAGGGTTTCAGTGTTTTGGTAACATCAGGAACTAATAAGTGTTCAGATTTATTTCCCATCCAGTAGTCTTCCAATGGACTCCCCCCTCCTTTCATGGATTACTGCCCCCGTACCATGCCCAAAGGAATAATGTCAATCAAGAACATGGGCTTAGATCTCATCAGATGTTATACCTTTTATTTTGTGATTATCTAGAAATGAAATTCATGAATACTTAAATCCATATGCTGTTCTAATGTAAAAGAGATTGTTTATACAATCACTACATTCCTGGAAAATTAAGTGCTCCTAATACCCATGTAAACACTTCTGGGGATTCATTTGAAAAATAAATTCTAGGTTCAAGTTTTCAGCTACATGAATACTTGGGAACCTTGTGGGATTACATTAATTCTTTGTGAAGGATTGTTTTGTGGCATATTGAAAGATACTTAGCACCTTTCTCAGCCCTTGCCCATTGTGATACTAAGCTGCTGAAGGACTTCTAAAGCACCCCTTAAGAACTAGTGGCTTTTTATTAAAGATTTACCCTTATTAGCATCACATAAAGAAGCTGCTTGAAAAGCTACTGCTTCAGCTACACCTTGTGTATCAGTAAAACTGATAGGATGCAAATAACCTTTAAAGACAAAAAGTTCATTTTGCAGATAAGTCTCCCTTTTATGGTGACAACTGTTTGATGGGTTCCAAAAGACACTTCTGGTTTCCCTTACTAAGGGGCCTTACCAGTTAGCCTAAATGTGCCTCTTACAGTTGGCTAAACTTAAAATGTCAACCATGTTTAATAACCCTAAAGTACATCCAGAACCACCTTCTCCACTTCTACGACTTAATTTACTAGTTGGATTCTTCCCAGCTTAAAATCACATCTTTGCCACTTTGGTAATTTTCTAGAGTAGTCAGCAATCAAAAATCACATGTGGCATTTACTAGGTGTAATATTTTCTTTTAGCTAATAGTTCCTTTGCCTTACCTTTCTAGGAACACTGACCTTTTTTAAAGAGTTATGGGCCATTTCATTTACAGAATAACCCTTTGCTTGGATTCACCTGATTTCTGTGAGTTGAGAGTCCTGTACATACTACTGGTAGAAATACCACACATGTATTAGGTCTATTAATACATCAATTACCAGGGAGAATAAGAACTTCTGCTCAACACTTAATTATGAAAATACTTTTAATAAGTAATCTATATATGTGACTTAATTTTGGGTGTAACATAAGAGATTGTATAGCAAGAAGGAACAGTAAAGATAAAAGCAAATTCTTATAGATGGTACATGAAAAGGTTAAAAGTCAAGAGACAACCCAGACCTTGGAAATACATGGATTCAGGCAAAGGCACTTTACATACGACAGTGACTCCATATAAGGGCTATATTTTCCTGTCTTCTAGTATCAAGATGATGAAATGATTGCAAACTTTAGATAGAAAGAACTATAGGGTGACCTATGTTACTTAATCTGTGTACAGCATAGAGGTAATTTAGCAATCCCAAAAAGAACCACTGAAAGCCACTCCAGTTGGTCAAAAGCAGTTGAATATCAGCAATTTGAAATGGTTAAACCTAATACAAAGCACCATCAAACCCATTTCTGCTGCAACATCAGGAAACTGCTATCTTGACCCTAAGAACACTGCAGCTGAACCAACCTTTACTAATTATGAACTTCCTATCAGGAAACAAGCAAGTAAGATGCTCCACCCAAGGACACCTGGCTGGCTCAGTGGTAAAACATGGGACTCCCAATCTTAGGGTCTTGAATTCAAGCCCCACACTGGCTGTGGAGTCTACCGAAAGTAAAAATTTTAAGGTTCCATCTAAATCATAGGTTCTTAGGTTCTTAAAGCATCTGATCCAGAGGGTGGAGATTTGGAGCAACAGTGAGGGGAATGGGGAGTCCACATGAGTGACTTCAAGAGGTCCATGAAACAAAATGCAGGACTGAATATTAATTTTTCTGAACAAATCGTCCATTTACTGATTTCCTGAAGGAATCTGTGACTAAAAAGATTTTGAAACCTAGCTTTCCTAAATGGGAATGGCCTTTACCTTGCTGGTCGAGCTTAAATTCAAATCCTATCCTCCTGGTCCCAGTCTCCCTTGCCATTTGCCAGCTCATCAGTTATGCCTTTGTATTTCTTTTTCTTTGTGTTTTTTATTTCTGAGAGAGAGAGAGGCAGAGACAGCATGAGCAGGGGAGGATCAGAGAGCGAGGGAGACAGAGAATCCAAAGCAGGCTCCAGGCTAAGCTAGCTGTCAGCACAAAGCCCAATGTGGGGCTCAAACCCACGTACCGCGAGATCATGACCTGAGCCGAAGTCACCTACTTAGCCGACTGAGCCACCCAGTCACCCCTGCCTTTGTATTTAAGCGTCCTTTCTTTACCATCTCCGTGAAGCCTTACCAATGGATGGTTTTCACTTATAATTTTACTCTAATATTTCAATGTTTTTAAATGGATTATGCTACAATATTTAACAATATCATCATATAAAAAAGCAACTCCTGGGGTTCGTGGGTGGCTCAGTCAATTAAGCATCCAAGTATGCCCTTCGCCTGCACATGCTCTCTCAAACATTTTTTAAAAATGAGTTATCTCCTTAATAGCAAACAGATACCCAAGTTTTCCCATGTTTCACAACTTTTTTTAAGATTTTACTTAAAAATTTACTTGGGGCATCTGGATGGCTCAGTAAATTGAGCATCCAACTCAGATCATGGTCTTGCTGCTGTCAGCGTGGAGCCCACTTTGGATCCTCTGTCCTCCTCTCTGCCTCTGCCTGGCTCTCATTCTAAAATAAATTTTTTAAAAAAAGACATTAAAAAATGTTCATGTTGAGAGAGTGAGCACTCATGCACACACAAGCGGATGGGCAGAGAAATCCCAGACAGGCTCTGCGCGGTTAATGTAGCAGAACCTGACATGGGACTGGAACTTACAAACCATGAGATTGTGACGAGCTGGAATCAAGAATCAGATGCTTAAATGACTGAACCACCCAGATGCCAAGTTCAGTTTCTTGATGTGAAGAGTGGTATATACATCCAAGGGTACATAATTCAAGCAGACTCTTCTGTGATGTTAGCAACCAATGATCATTTCCTACATCTCTGATTTCACTGAAACTTAATACTGTCTTTTCTTCACTATTTAGTTGGAATACCTCTGTAGTGAGAAACTTCCCCTCGTAACTAGTTATCCTGAAGTATAGTTCATACAGAAAAGGATTCTTTTATGTACTTTTTTTTTTTTTTAATGTTTTATTTCTAGGAGAGAGAGAGAGAGACAGCGTGAGGGGGGACGGTCAGAGAGAGAGGGAGACACAGAATCTGAAACAGGCTCCAGGCTCTGAGCTGGCAGTCAGCACAGAGCCCGACGCGGGGCTCAAACCCACAAACCGCGAGATCATGACCTAAGCGAAAGTCNTTTTTTTTCCTGATTTGCCAGTGTTTACAATAATGGGTGGTTCCTTTTGGTCTCCTGAAGATAACCACTGCGATTTTTCAAGTATGAAAAATTCAATTTCAATTATGAACTTATGGGTTTAATTTAATTATATTAAATAAGTTTTTTTTTTAAATGTTTTTTTTTTTATTTCTAGGAGAGAGAGAGACAGCGTGAGCAGGGAAGGATCAGAGAGAGAGGGAGTCACAGACTGAAACAGCCTCCAGGCTCTGAGCTGGCAGTCAGCACAGAGCCCGACGCGGGGCTCAAACCCACAAACCGCGAGATCATGACCTAAGCGAAAGTCGGACGCTTAACCGACTAAGCCACCCAGGCGCCCCTATGTACTGCTTTTCTAATGAGTTGGTTTTATAATATTAATCAAAGGTGAGACCAATAAGGTTTCTAAGGGGCCACTGTAAGCTCAAATTTTTTTTTATTTATTTTGAGAGAGACGGAGTGTTCATGGGGGGCGAGGGGGAAGACAGGGAAAGAGAGAAAATCCCAAGCAGCTTCTGCACTCTCAGCACAGAGCCCAATGCAGGTCTCAAACTCCTGAAATTGTGAGATCTTGACCTGACCCAAAACCGAGTTGGATGCTTAACCAACTGAGCTATCCTGGTGCCCCATGTGAGTGCATAGATTTTTTTTTAACTTCTTTGTTTCAATTCATTGTAGTTGTTCTTAATGATACTCAAATTGTTCTATTTTTGGCCTCTGTAAACTCTTCCTATTGGTTCTTCAGTTCTTTTGACAAGACCCTCATAGTCAAGAACAGTCTCTTCAATAAATAGTGCTGGGAAAACTGGACAGCCACATGCAAAAGACAAACTGTACTATCTTAAACCTTACACAAAAATAATCACAAAAGGATCACAAACTTGCACGTAAGACTAGAAACCATAAAACCCCTAGAAAATACATGTTGTAAGCTCCCTGATATTGGTCTTGGTGATTTTTCGCTTTGACACCAAAAACAAAGTCCACAAAAGCAAACCAAACAAACAAAACCACAAGTGAGATTACATCAAACCAAAAAGTTTATGCATAGCAAAGGCAATAAAATGAAAAGGCAACCTACATGAGAAGGGGTTAATATTCAAAATATATTAAAAACTCCTACAGCTGAATAGTAAAAAAAAAAAAAAAAAAGTCCAAACAATGGGCAGAGAATCTGAACGGTTTTCCAATAAGAGATGGCCAACAGGTACATGAAAAGGTGCTCAGCATCACTAATTATCAAGGAAATGCAAGTCAAAAACAATGGGATATTATCTCAGACCTGTTATATGGCTATTATCAAAAGGACAAGAAATAACAAGTGTTTACAAGGATATGGAGAAATGGGAACCTTTATAGCCTGTTGGTAAGAATTTACATTGGTGCAGCTACTATGGAAAACTGTATGGAGGTTCCTCAAAAAATTAAAAACAAAACTACCGTACAATCTAGCAATTTCATTTCTGGGTGGGTATCCAAAAACAATGAAAACAATTCAAAAGCATACATGCATCCCCACATTCACTGCAGGATTAACAATAGCTAAGATCTGGAAACAACCTAAGTGTCAAATGATGGATGAATAAACATAAGTGATACATGAGTATGCAAAAACAAACATATATATACAATAGAATATAGGCATAAAAAAAGAATGATACCTTGCCATTTGTGATAACATGGATAGTTCTCAAGGGCATTACGCTAAGTCAAGTAAGTAAAAGAAAGGCAAATACTGTATGATCTCACTTACATATGGAATCTTTAAAAAAAATCCCAAGCTTATACATACAGACAACAAATTGCTGGTTGCTAGAGGCAGAGGTGAGAAATGTGGGGGGATGAAAAGGGTGGGGGTGGCTGACATAAGTGACGGAGGTCAAAAGTTAAAAGCTTCAAATTATAAAATTAAGTCTTGGAGATGAAATGTACAGCATGATGACTATAATTAATACTATATTGCATAGGTGAAAGTTGCCAAGAGTAAAATGTTAAAGTTCTCATCACAAGAAAAAAATAATAACTACTCACTGTGGTTTAACTAAACTTACTGTGGTGATTATTTCACAAATATATATAAATATTGAATCATTATGTTGTACATCTGAAAAGGTTATATGTCAAGTATACCTCAATAAAGAAAAGTCTATTGGGATGTTACAAGTACTTATACAAGGAAAGGAAAAAAAAAAAGACCCCAGTAGTCTTTGTTAATTTCCTTTCTTACTCATATAAAAAAGTGTTCCAAAAAAAAAGATATTCCATTCGAATCTTGTTCATTTCTGCCTGTCCTGTGAACAGCAACTTTTCTTTTTATACTGTTATACTTTACCCCTGAAAAAGACTAAATGTAAGGACTGCACTATATCTAAACTTGTTCAGCACATAGCCTGTTGTTAGAAAACTGGTATCCAGTAAATATTTATGGAATTGAACTAAAATATTGTCATCTGTCTCACTATTTTACAAGTGTCTGTTGAGTCAAAAAAAAAAAAAAGAAAAAAAGGTACCACTGGAAACATTAAGCACTTACCTTCTCCCCAAAGGATCCAAGGGCATTGCTCAATCTCACCTTCCTAATTCTTCTTTCATGTTATGTAAAGACCTACTTCAGCTAGTGAATGTTCTTTGGAAAAAGAGATTCCAAAAAATAAAAATTCTGGAATAGAAGGAATGAGAAAGAGTTCTCTGTGCATTTTTTTCCTAATGTTTATTTTTGAGAGAGAGAGAGAAAACACAGAAGCAGGGGAAGGGGAGAAAGAGGGCACAGGATCCAAAGTCGGCTCCATACTGACAGCAGAGAGCCTGATGCAGGGCTCAAACTAATGAACTGCAAGATCATGACCTGAACAAAAGTCAGACACTTAACAGAGCCACCCAGGCACCCTGTATGTGTATTTTTTCCTTAAGGCTGAAAATCATTATAAGGTAAAGAATATAATGGCCAATTCCTGCTTAATTTACCAAGACTACAAATTCATATACAGATGTTTGGTCATTTTTAGAAGAAACTGCTGTCATTCCTTAGTTGTAGTCCCCTACCCCCACTTGGAAGTTATATTACACCCCATGTCCATAGGGGAGTAAATGATACTTTTTACACTTGACCATTTCAAGTCACTTTACACAGTGTATTCCACAGTTAAGCAACTTCATCTTTTATCACTTTACACAAATCTTAAGAATTTCATATTACACCACTACAGCTCAGGTCTTCATTGGTTTTTACTTACTATAAGATTTCATTTATTAAAGAATGGAATGTGTGGAATTGCATTCCTCAAATTCATTATCCTTATGTACATCCAGGAACTTGGGGACAAACTAGACATTCCTTTACTGATCTTCACCTACTTCATGCAGTTGTAAGCACTTCAAAGATACCCTAATCCAGAAATTACTTTTAACTATTTTTAATTTTTTAGGCATAGAAA
Source organism: Hyaena hyaena (assembly GCF_003009895.1). NCBI lineage: Eukaryota > Metazoa > Chordata > Mammalia > Carnivora > Hyaenidae > Hyaena > Hyaena hyaena. Next base: position 872,215 of record NW_024081356.1, on the reverse strand, counting down.
TAAGGTTTTTTCCCTTTTAAAAAAAAAAAAAAAAGCAAAGAAAATCTTGGGCACCTGGGTGGCTCAGTCGGTTTTTGTGTTCACAACTCTTGATCTCACAGTTCATGAGACTCACCCCCGCATGAGGCTCTGCAGTGACAGCACAGCCTCTGCTTGGGATTCTCTCTCCAAGTAAATAAATAAAATAAAACAAACAAACAAACAAACCTACCTGAATAGTTTCCATTTAAAATAATAACAGCTCAGGGGCACCTGGGTGGCCTAATCAGTCAGGCGTCCGACTTCCGCTGACGCCATGTCATGATCTCAAGGTTCATGAGTTCGAGCCCCGTATTGGGCTCCGAGCTGACAGCTCAGAGCCTGGAGCTTGCTTTGGATTGTGCGTCTCCTTGTCTTTCTGCTCCTCCCCTGCTCACACTGTCTTTCTCTCTCTCTTCGTTTAAAATAAACTGTAAAAAAATTTTTAATAAAGTAAAATAAAAACACATCACATAAAATACTTGCCACAAAGGAACAATACACTTGTGATCTTATGGCCACATTGCATGGAAAGGCAGGCATTATCCAATGACTGTCAGATGTTGACCAGCCCAAGGCCCAATTTCTAGGCCCTAAACCAACACAATTTTCCCTTAACACCCACAACCCCCCACATAAATATCCAATATTTTAAACTCCCAACTGGGCAAAATTCCAAATTTCTAACAATTATTAACCAACAGCCACTGAAACGGGAAAGATTCCACAGATCATTTTACTGTTTCCCTCTTTCCACCAGGAGGTAAAAAAAAGTCCTTAAGAATTGTAATTCAGGGGCGCCTGGGTGGCTTAGTCGGTTAAGCATCCGACTTTCGCTTAGGTCATGATCTTGGGTTCGTGGGTTCGGGCCCCGCGTCGGGCTCTGTGCTGACTGCCAGCTCAGAGTCTGGAGCCTGTTTCAGTCTGTGACTCCCTCTCTCTCTGACCCTCCCCTGCTCACGCTGTCTCTCTCTCCTAGAAATAAATAAAGCATTAAAAAAAAAAAAAAGAATTGTAATTCAGGGGTGCTCTACCTTTAGGCTCTCAACTTCATTTTCTGCTAGAAGTAGTGTATTATGTCAAAAAATGGACACCAAAAACAATGGAGGACAGAACAAATTAGGAAGAAACTAAAAAGAAAATGAACATTCATTGTTAACATGGGCACTGTAAATGGTACTAGGCACTTTGCACAAATTATTTAAACCAACAACAGTCCTACAAAATAGGCACTATCTCCATTTTATAGATGAAAATCAGATTTTGCAAGATTTAGATGACTTGCCCGAGGTAAGGAGGAAAGTCAGGGTTCAACTCTAAAGCTACCTAGCTCCAGAGGGCTTTCGTTTAACAACCCTACTGACTTCCAGAAGAGTCTAAGGATACAGCCTTTAATATCTTTCCAGAGCCATTCCTTCCCTGCTTTCTTCACCTTGGCTACTCTTAAAACTGGCCTCCATGGGGCACATGGATGGATCAGTCAGTTAAGCTTCAGACTCTTGGTTTCTGCTCGGGGCAAGATCTCAGGAAAGATCAAGTCCCAAGTCAGGCTCCACACTGACAGCACTGAGCCTGCTTGAGATTCTCTTTCCCTCTTCTGCCCCTCCCCTACTCACACACTCTCTCTCAAAATAAAACAATAAATAAACTTAAAAAAAAAAAAAACTGGCCTCCATGTTAGCAACCAACTATCTTATTCCATACCTAACACCACTGTGTTCTTAAGTTGCTACTGGTGTTTTCAACATCAAAACAATCCATCTCTCTCCTTCCCTTCCCCACCTCCACCCATTAAGTAGGAATGTCATTTTATACCCCAATACTTAACTTTATTATGTAACATTAGATATAGAGAAGTAGTGTGAGGTCATCAAGTACAAATCCTTCATCTTTCAGAAAAGGACAACCTGAGCCTAGAAAGATTATATTTTGAAAAAACATCTGTATCTTCTATCACAGGATGTTCTTCCTGGCAACTGATGGGTCATGGTTGCATTTAAAAAGGTCCTCTCGGGGTGCCTGGGTGGCTCAATCAGTTAAGCTTCTGACTTTGGCTCAGGTCATGATCTCATGGTTTAAGCCTCACATCAGCTCTCTGCTGTCAGCACAGAGCCTGCTTTGAATCCTCTGCCTCCAATCCCTCTGTGCCCTTCCCCACACATTCTATCTCAAAATAAATTTAAAAACTTTAAAATAATAATAAAAAGGCCTCCTCTTTTCTGAAGATATTAACATTCTATTCTCCAATCTCTTTTGCTAGAGATCAATGCCAGGATTTGCTTCTAAGACACTTATTTTCGATTCTAAATGCAGAGATAGTGAATTTACAGCAACTAGGCAAATAAGTATTTGGAGCTACAGTTAAACTGTCTGGGACTAGAATATTCTAAGAAACAAGTTACATATCTCAGTAATTACAAGTTTGAACAATTCAAAGGCTGACAAAACAGCAATTCTGAGACGTTACCATTTTACTTCAGTATGAAATTACACAGAAAAACAAGCCTGTGAGGTGGTCTAGAAAACCTGTAAAGCCATGAAACATGGACTTGTAACAACACTATAAACATAAAAATGAAGTCAGCTACATCAAGGAAACCAAGTGAAGAAAGCAGAGATTGAGGCAAGGGGAGTAAAGTAAGGAAAGGCTAGAGACCTGGTACATATCTCATCAGTAGCAGTGTTTATGACTATTTAAGAAGATCCATTACTAAACACAGTGAATGGCACAAAGAAGTACAAGGCTGCCAATTACAAAATGGTACCTAAAGAAGAGATTACACCCTGGGAACTCATTTGCTGGGGGAGAGACTTGCCTTGTAGGAAATGTTTTCTTTTTCTATGGAAAAAGAGCTAATGGGATTGCCGTATAACAAACCACACTCGACACTGAACACAGACTCTGGAAGCCATAAACTAGCTGTGATTCTGAGCAAGCCCCTTTGGCGGCGACAAAGTTGAGATAACATGCAAAAAGGATTCAAACCCGTCACAAACCTAACTGCCTGAGTGACATCACCTCTTGCATGTTTCATAAGCAATCTCCAACTTAATAGGCCCAAGAGGAAATTTTCAATCATCCCCCAAAACCTGCTCATCTTTCCCATTTCAGCAAATGTAACCATTTCCATACTCCAGAAGCATTCTTGCTTTCTCCACATCTAATTCATCATCCAGTCCTATCCACTCTGACCCCCATATATCATTCACTTCTATCTGCACTGTGATCACCCAGTCTAAGCTACAATTAGCTTTCACATGAATAACTGGAGTAACCAAAATAATCTCTAGGCTTCCACTTCAACTCTCTCCAATCCAAACAGAACCATCTTCTTAAAAACTAAACTGTACTTTCTTGTCATTCCCCATCTCTAACCCCAGTAAGCTGTCAATTATTCTCAAGAGAAAGGCCAAATTTCCAAACCTGGTTTTCAAGGCTCTAAATCTGTCCTTTGCCTGCTCAAGCCACTTTCCCCATTCCTGATCTTGCTCCAGTACACCGGTTTTTTTGCAGTCACTCGAACATATTATGCTCCCTCCTGGCAAATTCCTACTCATTCTTTGGGGTTCATTCCTAAATTATGCTTTTTTCCCCCACACTCTTTTATTACACTCTCACAGCATTCCGAGGTACCTACGTATTTATGCAATTATACACAAGTATACAATCACAAATGGTTATAAACCCAACGAAATTAAAAGCTTCACAAAGGGAGGCACTATTCTACCTGGTTCACTTCAGCATCTGCAGGTAAACTAGATCTAGCACACAGCTCGGGCCCAAATATTTAGATAAATCCAACTGAGGTAAAGAGAGTCATAGTCCACTAAAAATCCACAAATTAAAAAAAAATCAAGTTCTAACTTACATAGTTGCCCATTTTGCTTCAACACTCAGCCCACCTCGTTCTCAAAAACTCAGACCAAAATCAGATACTTCAAGGTTTGCAACCCTCCGCAACTCCGGCTTTCTCCTCCCGCCCCGACAAAGTTCCAAGTCCAAACTGAACACATCCTAGCACCTGAAACGAGCTGTAATCTGCTTCTTGCCCTTGCGGGTGGCGGGTCCACGGTCCACCCGGGGAAAGTTGCCTAATCCGGACACCCAGGCTGGGAGCCTGAACGCTAGCCCGCGCAGCAGTGACGCACGTCGGCCGAAGCACTTCGTCAGCTATGAAGCCACCAAGCCTAAGGCGTAACTTTTAGACTTCTCAGAGGCAATTCAAGTCGCGCGTCCCGGCCCGAGGGGCTAGTCGCGCGTCGCAAATCTTCAAACGCCCTTTGCAATCACGAAGTAATTACCAAAAAGACAACAACCCCGGCGTCTCGCCCTTTAAAAAACACCCCCAATCAAGGCTGACAGGGAGCTGAGTAAATCCTCGCGAGAGTCACCGGCTTCCCCGTTTCCTCCACTCGGCTAGCTGGACCGGAAGGAAGGCGGCACTTCTCCGCCCCGGGCCTACCTCACAAGACAGCGCGGCCCCAGCTGTGACCAATCAGCGCGCTCATTGTAGGCCGCGGCACGGAGGGCCAATGGAAAGTCGCGGCGCGCGCAGAGCTTCCCTTCTTCCGCACCGGCCCCCTCCCTTCCGCCCGCCGACTTCCACTCGGCCTCTGGCGGAGGAAGTGATGTCACAGGCCCCATGTGAGCGGATTGCAACACATGCAGCTGCCTGGAGAGAGGGAGCCGGTGTCCTACGTCAGAGCCGCCGCCGCGGAGCCGCCGCCGGGGAGGAGCAGCCGCTGCCGCCCAGGACTGGGCCCTTAGGTAAGCCGAGGGAGGGAATAACCAGAGACCGCCGCGGCGGGCTGCGCGGGGCGGGAAGAAGAGGGCCTCTCGGGGTGGCAAGGAAGGGGGCCGCTCTGCCCCAGCGGCGGCGCTAACTCTGTGGTCTTGGTGTCTCCGGGCCCCGCCGGGCCGCTCTAGGGAGGAGGAGGCGAGAAGATGGCGGACGACCCCAGTGCTGCCGACAGGAACGTGGAGATCTGGAAGATCAAGAAGCTCATTAAGAGCTTGGAGGCGGCCCGCGGGTGAGCGCCGCGTCCGGCCCCCCCGTGCCCTCTTGGTTCCCGGACCCCTCAGGATGGCCGCCCCCGCGCCGCATGGCCGGATGAGGAAAACCAGGCACTAGTCAACTCCCGCCTTCTGGATCTCTGGGTAGTAGCCCCCGACCCAGGGGCGAGGGTCTGCGCGGTTGGCCCGAGAGGGGTCTTTCCCCTGTTTCGGGGTAAGGGACCCCGCTCCCGGTGCTCGAACCACTTAACCCCCCCTCGTGGGAGGCCATTGCTACTTTTGAATCTCTCTCAGGCCCTTGAATCCAGCACCTCCTTCTTCGACTCCAGGTGCTGCCACTTTATTCGGGCACTTTAGGAGAAAGGGCTCGGCCTTCCTTTCCGAACGCCGTCCCTGATTACCTCTTCTTCCTTCATGTTTCTTACCTAGGCCTTATTAAAATGGCCTCCCCTCCCGTTTTTCTGAGACTCGAGTGGGTGAAGTTTGGATGGGACAGGAAGATGATGTGGTCAGGGACAACCTCTTTTTGACTTCCCCCGATATCGCTGGGTCTTCCAACTCTACCCAGATGACTTCCCCCAAGTCCTCTAATTACCCCCGGAGCTTCCTGGTTTTAGCTGTTAAAGTACCCAACTGTAAAATGAAAATGCCAACATATGCGGGGTCGGTTAGAGGGGACATTTTGGTTGTCGGGGTGTATATATCCAGGAGAAATCCAGATTATGGGGACGTTGATGTGAACTGTTAACAGGGTCGTTTTCCGCCTCTCTCTGGAACTTTCAGGGATAGAGGTACCTGATGTACTAGTTCTTGTTGAAATTCAGAACTGAGTTAGTTGGGCTTTGAGTCTCCTTTTGTATATTTTGTGGGAATGTTAGATTGAAACTGGCTGTATATGTTCTTTTTAAGTGAACTAAGAATTATTTGGGGAACGTGTGTCAGGTATTCCCATTTTCTCACTTTATTTTGTTCTTTTCCCAGCTTTAGGAACTTTTTGGTTACAGGAAGTGGCCCATAAAAAGCATTTGGAACATTACATATTTGTCTGTTTGAGCATTCTTAGAATAGCAGAGCGCCTTGCCCCAGGCCGTTTTGAAAGTTTGTTTTCAGCACAGGAATTGGACATTCTGGTTTCCAGTCCAGGTTTGTCCTTGATTGGTTGACTTACAGTGATAGGATTAATCAAGCTTTTAATTGTTGCTGTATGAAATAAGGTGTACTTAGTTACACCAGAAGCATAGGATTAATAATTGGTTGTGCCACTGTGTTTTGTTTTTACTAAATTAGTGACCTGTTTGCTTGAAATGAAGCTTCTGAAAGTTTGGTTCAGTGACTTGGGCTTTTGCTGACTCCCTAATGCAAATTGAAGGTGACAGCTTATTTCTTATTTAAGTTTGTTTCTTTGAATTTAATAAAATTTTCAGGCCTATTTAATAATCTTACAGGAACTTGAACCCAAATGGTTCTGTGCCATATGGTAGATTGAATAATTATTCCCCAGGTGTGAGCATATTATACAGGAGGGGTAATACAGGTCATGACCCATTATGTCTGATGCATTACTAGGAATTAGCTAGCCATTGATGTAGTGTTTAAAGTTGGATATGACCTGTGGATTTGTTCTCTTACTACTTTAATTTGGAGGCAGTTTCACACATTAGAATTTGCATACATTATGTTCTCTGAAGAACTCCAAGATAAATTAATGACTGTAATTTGTCTATTGTGTGAGTGTAGTAACATTGAAAATAACATTGCATGTAGTAACAGCATTCCTTTCTACTGCTTGATGAAGGAAGTTAAGTTTTAAATTTGTTCCTTGCCATGTTACCTAGCCACTTGAAACTTTTAGTTCCTCTTTAAAGCTTTTATTTTAATTTTTTTTTTTTAATTTATTTCTGAGAGAGAGAGAAAGAGACAGTGTTAGCATTGGAGGGGCAGAGAGAGAGAGGGAGACACAGAATGTGAAGCAGGCTCCAGGCTCCGAGCTGTCAGCACAGGGCCCGACGCGGGGCTTGAACCCTCGAACCGCAAGATCACGACCTGAGCTGAAGTCGGATGCTCAACCAACTGAGCCACCCAGGTGCTCCCGCCCCATCCTCTTTAAAGCTTTTAAAAGCTTTATCCCTTCGATTAGCAAACTTCAGTAAAGTTTAAAGCCCCCCAAAAATGAGGCTCTTGGAGACAACATTTCAGTGGTCTGGCTTAGACTATTTTAGTGTATGTACAGTGAGAAATATTTTCTTAATGCTAAAATATTTTAAGGAGAAGTGTAATGACATTTAAAGGCAAACTGAATGACAGAATGAATTTGTGTACTGGTGTTGGGGGTGTATCTGTGGGTATAAGGAGAAAACTAAGGTGTTCAAGCATGGTTATGAGCACTAGATAGTGAAACTTAGTGGTGGATTAATAGAATTGTTTGCAAAACAAGTTTTTCCTCCTCCCAGCAGGGCAGAATTCTGTGCATGAAAATCAGATTGGTTTGAGTACTTAGAACACTATTTCAGTTAATCTTTGCAGAAAGTATCGACACCATTTGATACCCAGGGCAGCTGAGGCTGAGAGGTTTAATAACTTCGTGTCTAAAGTATAGCAGAGCCCAGGACTTGAACCAGTATATTACACAGTGCAATGGGTATATTAAATGTTTTCAAAAAATATAAGGCTGGATTGACTCAAATTGTAATTTAAGCTCTAACAGACTTTTTATATGGTCATATCTGTGGAAGAGCATTTAAAAGAGCCAAAATGACTACAATAGGGAACTTGGCCAGAGTCTTCTATAGCCCACATCGTATGTAATTTTCTGAATTGAAAGAAATATTATTCCTATAATTTAAGTTAGCTGAAACATACTTAGTATGAAACTATTTAGTGTTATATAAGTATAGTTGAATGTTAGTTTCTGTGTGTGTGTTAACGAAATAATATGACACTTCTTTTGGTATACGTAGTCCCACTTATTTTTTTTTTTTTTTAATTTTTCTTAATGTTTTATTTATTTTTGAGAGAGAAAGAGAGAGAGATAGAGTGAGCAAGGGAGGGTCAGAGAGAGAGGGAGACACAGAATCTGGAACAGGCTCCAGGCTCTGAGCTAGCTGTCAGCACAGAGCCCGACATGGGGCTCGAACCCACGAACCGTGAGATCATGACCCGAGCCGAAGTCGGACGCTTAACCGACTGAGCCACCCAGGCGCCCCTACGTAGTCCCACTTAAAGTTAGTAGAAGTTCTTCCGGGTTTATGATTCTCACCATTGGCTTAATGAGGACAAATGTGTACGTAAGCCAAAACTGGAACTAGAGCCATGTGAATGGAACTGTGCTTGTGGGTATTCTGGGTAAGGAAATAAAGCAGGTGAAAGACAAGAAAGGTAGGTGGGAAATTTGGCGGGGGGAAAATACGGGGGGGTGTTCTCCTATTGTTTTCTGAACTAGAAAGAAGTAGCCCCAGAAATAACGATGGAAGCTTTATAATTTTCAGGTAATAAAATCATTGCCAGAGCCTGTTCTAGCCAAGGACAATGGTACATGTGATAGACAAGGTTAATTTGGGCTAAGTTGCATCTGTAAGTGTTAGAATTTTTTTTCATTTATCTTGATGAGGGAACTTGTATATTTCAGAAGTAATGAAGGCTCAAATAACCATGTTTGAATATCTGCATGGTTTGTAAACTTTATTGGGGTCTTTTGTGGTGGTCTTTGTGCATTTTTTAATCTTCCTGTTTAGTTAAAAAAAACAACTTGTAGATATTTTGACTTTGAAGGAAATAGAAATAATTTGGCTATATACATGACTGTCTTTTCTTTCCCAAAATAGAGCTTCTTTTCTGCTCTACTCTAAGTAGTTCTGAAACCAAATTGGGAAGGGAGTCCCATGTCAAGCACTTCTCCAGGTCTTAGAGGATAACAGCTGAGTGTCCTACAGTTTAATTCTAGTATTACATAAACTTATCATCTGATCCCATAAGGTTCATTCCCACAAGACTGCTCCCATTTGTGGTAAGTCTGGGCTTTCCCTGCTTATGACCTATAGGCTTTAAATTGGGAGCTTAATGATTTGCTAGAATGGCTCACAGAACTTAGGGAAATACTCTACTCACATTTACTGATTTATTATAAAGGATACAAATGTAGAATACTTAGGGTTAGGTCCAGAAGCATCTGAATATAGGAGCTTCTGTCCCTGTGGATCTGGGGCATACATCCTGGGTTAACCAACCCAGAAGTTGACTAAATCTTGTTCAAGAGTTTATAAAACTTAATCTGCAGATTGTCCCTCCTTCCATGCCCCAAACCATACCCAAAGGTATTAATAAAGTCTGGTGTGCTCCTTAGAGACTCTTATGAGTAACAAAACCCTCCTATTGCCCAAGAAATTCTAAGGGTTTCAGAATCTTTGTCAAAAGCCATGAACAAAGACCACATGTTTCTTATACTGCACAACCCCCCATTTTTTAAAAATCTCTACAGAATTCCTTACGTTGGATTAAAAGTAATTTTGTGAGATTGTTGAACAGGATTTTTTTTTAACATTATAGACAAATAATTTGGACAGGTTCTGAATTTGAATCAAGTAAGGTATATTAAATGTGTCTGAATACCTTCCCAAAATGAAAACTGTTGACTAGTAGAACCTTCACCTAAATGATACGTGGAATTTTAGATTTTTTTTTTTTTTTTTAAGTTCTTCCTATCTTTAAAGGGCTGGTTATAACAAAAGCGATACCAAAACATTCAGACTTTTAAAGAGGATTTGGTTTTTTCTCGTTTTCTCTTCTGGGTACATAACCCCCAATTCCAAGCCAAGTCAAAGATATTAGTTAAGGGGGTGGTAGCCTTCATTCACTCCTAAGTGTCATAGGTTGTCTGCCTCAACTCAGAACTAGTTCTAATAGCCAGTTGTATTCAGAAATAATGTTCTTTGCACTGTGAACCTAATGAACAATTACTGTCTTTGAATTTCATTTTCTGACGGATTCCTCATTGTAATAGCAGATGTACTTATCCTTCTAGAAAAGGAAGGCTTATTGTAAACACACTTCTAGCCAAGCAAAAATGTCTAATTAGAGTAACCTTTAAAGCCAATTGTAGTGTGGATTATAGGTGTCCCCCGCCCCAGCACACACATATACACAGACCAACTGGACCCTTTTAGCAGACAGCCGTTTTTCTTAAAAGCTTAGAGGTTGAGGGTGTGCTCATTGTGGCCCCTTGTGCTGGATGTTCTGTTGTGAGAAAACTTAAATAAGCTTTGGAGCAGGGCTGAATGGTCTTAACAACCTTTTGGAAGAGTCCAAAAGAGAAATCTGCCTCTTTTCCCTAGACCCATTGCTGGAACTAACTTGAGAGTTTGAACAGCAGAAATTTCCTCAGAGTCTGGCATATTCTCCATGGATTTCAGATAGAACCTTTTTATAGGATACGTTCTATAGGTGTCTCTTAATTCTTCAGCAGCCTTTTATCTTTTTGTTTGTTTAATGTTTATTTATTTTTGATGCCAGAGTACACGAACAGGGGAGGGAGAGAGAGAGGACAACACAGAATCCAAAGCAGGCTCTAGGCTCTGGGGTATCTGCACAGAGCCTGACGTGGAGCTCAAACCCACAAAGCACGAGAGCATGACCTGAGCCAGAGGCAGCCGCTCAATCCACTGAGCCACCCAGGCACCCCTCAGCAACCTGTTACCTTAATGAGGGGGAGAAGGGATTAGAGGGCTTCAAGGCTCTTTCCAGCAGGTTGGAAATTAGGAGGTTTCTTGTGGGCTCTTTGCTGAAAGAGCATGAAGTTTCCTTTGATAACAGCTATATCTAATGCCACTAGACACACTTTAAACCTTTGTCTGCTGTGTATTAAGAATGGAAACTTAACCTTGTTTCTTATTTTTGTCATTTTCTGAACAGATATCTCTTCTTTCTCTGAATATCAGTGAATGAAAATTAAGAGAAATAATTTTTTGCTTTTCCTCCCCCAAAACATAATGGAGTTTTTACTACCCATAATTTCATTATTCTCTTAGAGATAACAAAGATGAAAACAGATTTGATTCTTACACATTGATCATGTTTTCAGTGCTTTAATCCAGCCCTCTCTTTCAGTCTCCTTAATTTGTATGTGATTGAAAATTGACAAATTTCAAACATGAAGTCTCCCAGTGCATGCTTTGTCTTTTCCCCTTCCTATTCAGTTCAGAAGACTTGACATCTTCAGATGCCTGAAAACTGGTTCTTATCACACAGATAACTTGGGGATATTGGGCCTGTGCTTTTGTTTTCACATTTTTATTTGATCCTCTAAGGTCTCATTTAGAAGAATGATCCTTGTCCGGGGCGCCTGGGTGGCTTAGTCCGTTAAGCGTCCGACTTTCGCTTAGGTCCTGATCTCACGGTTCGTGGGTTCGGGCCCCATGTCGGGCTCTGCTGACTGTCAGCTCAGAGCCTGGAGCCTGTTTCAGTCTGTGACTCCCTCTCTCTGACCCTCCCCTGCTCACGCTGTCTCTCTCTCTCTCCTAGAAATAAATAAAACATTTAAAAAAAAAAAAATGATCCTTGTCAAAACAAAAGTTTTTTTCCCTGCTGTGTTTCTGGCCCTCTGAATTAGATATTTCTCCAAACTCACACCTAGAGTTCTAGATAAGTAAAAATTGAAGCCTACAAATGCATTTTTACTATTAACCAGTTAGCTTACAAACTTAAATGTCTGTAAATTGGACACTGGACATATTGAAAGAAATGTGTAATGCTCTGAGAACATAGTCTGACTCAACAATCCTAAACTGATGATATGAACCATTTCCAGATCCATGTTGGTAAGTACAGAATAACACAGTACATGCTGAAGAGTGGTGTGCTATAAGCAGATGATTAGGATCTACAGTGAGGTGTTAGACATTATTAGAAACCAAAAGAGGTTGTATAACTACTCAGGCAGATTTCGTGGGCAAGACAGGTATTGTCATAGAATGTTACCTTGGGCAGTAGTAGTATTTGGCTGATACAGTATCTTCGATACAGTGATAGAGTGGAGCCGTAACTCATCTGCAGCTTTGAAATTGTAATTGAAATTCATTCTTGATTGAAAGCCAGTTAGCCTAAAATTAGATCCAAGAGCTTTGTGTTGGTTGATGGTTGGTGAGCTGTCAGGGTATTGAAATAGCGCAGAGCATTTGTGCATGTGTGCCTTGTTCGTAAAGTTGGCATGACAGAGCTTAAGACAGTCCCAACAGTTTTCCTTCAACCTAAATAAAGTTTTGTTTGCAAGTAATGAAAAGTGCTGATCCCCAAACATTAATTCTTCAATACCTCTGGATATTTTTAGATTTTACCAGAAAAGAATATTCTTCCTTTCTTGGCTACCCCTATTTTCTGGCATCTTCTGGCCTTAATAACTCCACCTAAGCAAGGAGAATCCTCAGGGAAGACAGGGTTAGAGGTTCATGGCTGAGATGTGTTTTTCAAAAAACTAGTTTTCGAATGATGAGTTGACGGGCGCCTGGGTGGCTCAGTCAGTTAAGCATCTGACTTCGGGTCAGCTCACGATCTCACAGTTGGTGGGTTCAAGCCCCGCATCGGGCTCTGTGCTGACAGCTAGCTCAGAGCCTGGAGCCTGCTTCAGATTCTGTCTCTTTCTCTGACCCTTTCCTGCTCACACTGTCTCTTTCTCAGAAATAAATAAAACATTTTAAAAAAGAAATTTAAAAAAATAAAGATGAGTTGAATAGTATACATTTTGGCTCCTCACAGTAGCTCTGTGAGGAAACTACTATTACGTGTCATGGATGAAAAAACTGAAACAGTGATAATTAGCTTGCCTGACATCACAACCCATCCTAGTAAGGGGCAGTGCTGGATTTTCTGTTCATACTTTCCTGGCTTCAAAGCCTGTGATCCTATTATACCAGGCTCTTGCTCTTTAATTGCCATTTCTTTGCTAAATAGAAACATCTCCCATCCCTTCTGAAAGGAAGACTCTTGTCCAGGGAGATCTGCATTTTACAAGAGGGAGCAGTTATCCTGAGACCCAGGAGCAAAGATAAAAGGAAAACAGACATGCTATTTGCAAATCAACCCAAGGAAGAACTTGAGTACCAAACATATTTACTCTTAATGAGCATTGCTAGTGAGGGAAATAACTTGGTTTTAAATCCTTTCCCAGAATTTTGTTTTGTGTATTAGAACAGTAACAAGAAGGCATTGGCTTTTGTTTTATGAGAAAAGTATTTACAGTGGTGCTAAAGAAACATAGGTGAACTATCTCATTTCTAGGATCCCATGTCGAACACTGGTGCCTAATGCTGGTTGTGATTGATATCTCTAGGCTTTGCCTTGATGTAAGAATACTAGGGAAAATTTCCAGCTTCTGCTGCTCCCTGGTGGAATATTCCACTAGATTAACTTTGTGAAGTTATTATAATTTTTCTTTTTAAAGCCAAATAAATGCCTGTAATTGTAGAAAAAGTAATACTACATCAGATACATACATTTTTGTTTTGGGTGACTAAGTAATTGTGCTTTTGAGGATAAAATACTAAAATGGTCCTTTGTAAACTTTCTGCTGGGGAAAATTTGGAGACATGTGAGTTATTCTGTTCTCTGTTAGAAACTGCTTTAATGTCTCAGTATATTCAGATCTTAGACTTTGTCCCATCTGGTAATGGCTTCTGACCGACCCTAATGTCAATTGCATAAACCAGTTTCAGGTAATTCTGTTTAGTCTTTGGAACAGTAATGGAATCTTCCCTCTTAGTTTGGTATTCTCTGAGCTCTTTAAAAAAGCAAGCCAGGGGCGCCTGGGTGGCTTAGTCGGTTAGGCGTCCGACTTTCGCTTAGGTCATGATCTCGCGGATCGTGGGTTCGAGCCCCGCGTCGGGCTCTGTTTTGACTGCCAGCTCAGAGCCTGGAGCCTGTTTCAGTCTGTGACTCCCTCTCTCTCTGACCCTCCCCTGCTCACGCTGTCTCTCTCTCTCTCTCTCCTAGAAATAAAACTTTAAAAAATAAAAATAAAAATGAAGCAAGCCAAACCCAGTGCTTCTCGGCCCTAATTACATATCAGAATTGATACTGATTCTATTTGAATCATTCATTCTAAAAACTGAGACTCCCTCTTAATCAAAATCACCACCACCCTCATTGTCCCTATTCAGGAGTGATGGAATCACTGTGGAGGAAGGGGAAATCTTTTGTTTCTGAGTATTTGTTTTGCTCCTTTAGAAAGTTCTCCAAGGATTCAGGGTTCTCATGCAAATAGGTCACTATGAAACATGGGTTTTTTTCTTTTTTTCCACTTACCGTTCTAAAATGTTCTTGAGCATTATTGATGATGCATCTTGATAAGATCTTTACAAATGAGTGCCTAGGTTTTCTTTGCCAGTCACTCATCAGAAGGCACCTTGAATCCAAAGCCTGGAATTCTGAGACCTAAAGTTAACCACATCCCATAGTCCAAGCTTTGTTGTGATTACTTTGCATTTTCTTCCTTAAAGACATTTCAATTCTGGTACTTCAGGTGACCTTATAAATGTTTTTGTGTTAACAGTGCTCAGGATTCATGAAACCTTGGATGAATAACTGGTGGCACTATGATAACCTCCGATCTTAGGAAGAGAAACTTTTCCTTCAATGATCTATTTGAGACTGAAGGAAGGAAAAGCTGTCAGCTCTTTATTTAAATTCCCTTCCTTCCTGAGTTTTGTCTAGTTTTATTTACTGTCTGCATTTAGTCTATTTACAACTACTACTTCCTTCTGTGTCCCAAATATTTTATTTCTCAGAAGTTAGTCTCTGAAAGCATTGATGCACTCTTCTTTTATAAGGGAAAATGCCCTTTAAGGAATCTAAGAGCAGAAGCCCTGTGTGGCACATTGTTGTGTATTGTTTGTCTTGCTTTGCCCAGTTTTTGCAACCTCCATGTGAATCATTGCTGTACCTCATGATACACTAACTCTTAAATGAGAGCCTTTTAATTTTTGAAGAAGATATAGTGACAAAGCAGACCAGTAGGTGAAAACTCTTAAAATTTAAAAAGGTTGTAGTTTGCATGGGTAGCCAGCAACTTCTTGTTCAGGTTACTTTAAAATCAAATATTCCGCTTCCGTGGGGAACCTGGGTAGCTAAAGGTCAGTTGAGTATACAACTCATTGATTTTGGCTCAGGTCATGATTTAACAGTTCTCAAGTTTGATTTGAACTCTGCATCCAGCTCCAAACTGATAGTGCAGAGCCTACTTGGGATTCTCTCTCTGCCCCTCCCCTGTTCTTTCTGAAAGGAAAGGAAAAAGAAAAGAAAAATTCAGTTTCCTTGATTTTATTTTTGTGTTTACACAAACTGGTCTAACGACCTTGATTGGCTTGCCTTGGGGGTAAAATGAGCGGTTATTTTGTTTGGAAACTTTCCTGGAAAAACTTAAATCTGCTTCTGTTAAACCTAACCAAAAAAATTCAGATAAGGGGTGCCTGGGTGGTTCAGCTGGTTAAGCATCCGACTTCGGCTCAGGTCATGATCTCATGGTTCCTGGGTTCCAGCCCTGCTTCAGGCTCTGTGCTGACAGCTAGCTCAAAGCCTGGAGCCTGTTTCAGATTCTGTGTCTCCCTCTCTCTCTCTGACCCTCCCCTGTTCATGCTTGCTCTCTCGCTCTCTGAAATAAATAAAACATTAAAAAAATTTTTTTGAAATTCAGATATTATGAAGTAATCTTTAGATTTTAAAGCACAGGCCATCCACTTAATAAAGATGATTTCAAAAACTTAAGGTGTTCCCCCTCATGTAGGATAGAGAGACATAAAGCGGAAACTGGTGAAAGGTAATTTTTTGAGCATCGATCAAAATTCAGAGTGAGTAGGAGGCCAAAACTAACTTTCAGGTAATGTTTCAAATTTAGCAACTTGGGAGAAATCTTTTTCTTTTTCTTTCTCTTTTTTTTTTGGCAAGTTACATTTCTGAATTACTTGAGTGGAAGCCTATGGCAAGATAATATTCTTAAGTGTCTTCTACTTTTTCCTCTCTAGAATGTTACATGAATATAAGTGTAATGTTGGTTGTCCAACTCTGGTGCTATAACAGCAAAGTTGCTTAATGAATGCTTATCTTCTTAACCTATCTGCAGTGGAAAGTAAATAGCTGCTTATCTTAAGGTCATTGCTTTGTCCTCTGCATGATTATCTCGCTTTAAGGATTTCCTTCAGGCATTTTAGGTTCACTCAGTGAATTTGTCCCAACATCCTCTTTAGCCTTAAATTTTCTATCCTTTGGGGTCTGGTGCCTGTTCATTTCCTGAGCTGAGCCTTCACCCCTGCTATCCTTGGAGCCCCTTCTCATTCCACTCCCTACTGATTGCCTCCTTGCTAGTTCCATCTCCTAGGAAACTACTCTGTAAATCAGAGCACGTCAGCTTTTAAAAACTGAGCCCTTTTGAGAAATTACTCCTTTGGTCCCTAAAGATTCCGGGAACCCATAGGGTAGAGAAATAAGCTCTCTTGAGAATTGTTAATCTGAAAATAAGCACAAGCTAGTAAAGCCCATCTTAAAACTTCTCATACATCTTCTTTTATCCCCATTTTGTACATTTTCCTATTGTGCATGTGCATAAATTGATAGCCCCTGTGTAGAGACAGGTAGGTGGCAGCTACAGCAGAGACCATGTTTGAAGTTAAATTTATGTGTCTAATGTTTCCAGCCCTTACGAAAGCAAACTCCTCTTCTCCTCCTTAGCCTATAGTGTTTGACATAACTCCATAAATTATCAGAAAGGTTCTTGGGAAATTCCTGTTTAGAAACCTAGCAAGATAAATTATTGAAAGAAAAGCAGTTTGTTACAGTTGGTTGCTTAAAAATAGGATCCAACTAACTCAGTGACTGTAAAGAGCTTTTTTTTTTTTTTTTTTGTAATAGAAGATAGCAGTTTGTTTCATTAGGGAATTCTTTTTCCATCCAGTTCAGAAACTGGAACATGGCCACAGGTAGAATTGTATGTAGAATTTTTAATTTCTAGGCACCTATTTCTGGTTTAGACAAATTTCTTTTATGTAGTTGTGTTGTGAAAATTAAAAGGAAAAACATTTTAGAGAGTGATACACCTGACTTAATATGTGTTTGTGTGTGCATGAGCAAGGGATTGTCCTGCAGCAGGTCTGTTTTATGGTAATTTTGATTGTGTTTGTGATGCCAAGTAAACCTGCTCCTCATATATTTGCTTGCTTCTCTGGTTTGGCTAGAATACTTGTTCCCCTATCCAAGGGGTGGCAGCAGAGCACACACTATACCAGATACTGTCATTTGTCATTGATCAACTTGTAGTTCATTGAGGAAAGTACCGCAGAGGTTATGAACTGACCTGGGTTTTAAATAGAAACCCCAACAGAAACAGTACCAGTTTCAGAGATAGAAAATAAGCTGATAATATGAACGTAGTTATTTTGATAGTTGGAAGGGCTAGATAGGCACCTTGTCTGCTTATAGAGAAAACTTACCTGACAAGAGAACCAAGGGATTTACCAGTTAGGAGAAAACTTTAAAAGGGCAAGGTCTTTTGTAAATGAGATCCCTTTCCAACATTAATACTGGGGAAAAACAAATTTGTGGATTAATTTTACTGAATGAAGATATTTTTCCAGACATCGTTACATTTCAAATACCTATGGATAGAGGTTTTCTCTAATTTTATTGTTGGTCCCCCTCACTAAGCCCATTTGACTTGATGTTGTACCCATTTTTCTTGCCATCTTCCACTGGAGACTGGATATAGGAAATCCTGCTATTAAAGTTGGTGTGTTGGGCTATTGGGCTACTGTGAAATTAATGCAAGCTCAGTAATGAGGAAAACATTAAGGCATTTCTGAGTCTTCCTAATTAATCTAAAGAGAGCCCATACTTATATCCTTATGGCACTAATAACTACTCGTTAAGTTTGTCAGAAACTTTAAAGCCATGATCTGTACAAATCTCAGGAAGTAACCTTAAAGACTCATTACATATCAAGTAGAAACCATTTGTAAGATAGCACATTTTTAACATGCTTCATTTCAAAGAATTTTTTTAATATTTACTTTTTTTTGGAGAGAGAGGTAGAATATGAGCAGGGGAGGTGGGGGAGGAGACACAGAGTCCAAAGCAGACTCCAGGCTCTGAGCTGTCAGCACGGAACCTGACATGGAGCTCAAACCCAACATGCTTCATTACATATCAGATCAGCTTTTGCCTTCAAAATATAAATTGGCTCCTGTTTCAGATTCTGTGTCTCCCTCTCTCTATGACCCTCCCCTGTTCACGATGTCTCTCTCCCAGATATAAATGGGCTCAATTTATACTGTAGCTATTATTTAAAAAGCCAACTGTTAGATTTGGGGCTAGTAATTTCCTATATATGTATATTATAGATGTGATTCTTTTCATATTGCTACTCATTCTCCTTATAAAACGGATAATTGGGTTTTTTTAACATAAAATTATCAATTGTTAATTTAGTAAACACAAATCATTTCTCAGGAAAACCTTTCTTTGAGTTTTTAGTAAGCTGTCAGGGTAGGAGACCAAGTGACTTTAATGTAAAGGAATTTCCTGGGCACATGGGTGGCTTACTTGGTTAAGCTTCCAACTCTTGATTTCAGCTCAGGTCTTGATCTCAAAGTCATGAGAGCCCACTTCGGGCTTAGCACTGGGGGGTGGGGCCAGCTTAAGATTCTCTTTGCCTTGGTGTGCTTGGGTGGCTCTGTCAGTTAAGCATCTGACTTAAGCTCAGGTCATTATCTCATGGTTTGTGGATTCGAGCCCTGTGTCAGGCTCTGTGCTGACAGCTAGCTTGGAGCCTGGAGTCTGCTTCGGATTTTGTGTTTCTCTCTCGGATTTTGTGTTTCTCTCTCTCTCTCTCTCTCTCTCTCTCAATCTCTCTCTCTCAGAAATAAATAAAACATTAAAAGGTTTTTTTTTTTTTAATTCTCTCTGCCTTTCCCCCTTCCCCACCAATCTCAGAAAAAGGAATATCCTGTTCTAAATCTTTCCCATGGATTTTTTTTCTTTTTCTTTTTCTTTTTTTTTTTTTTTTTAATTTATTTTGAGAGTGCTGGAGTGCATGGCCAAAGAGCAGAGAGAGAATCCCAAGTAGGCTCTGTGCTGTCAGCGCAGAGTCCACTGGGGGGTGAAACTTAAGACCATGACCTGAGCCGAAATGAACACAGCCCAAACAGTCAACCAGCTGAGCCACCCGGGTGCCTCATCCCATTAGGCTTTTTAAAAATAGCTTTATTGACATAAAATTTATATGCTGTAAAAACTGCTCTTTTTTAAATTTTTATTTATTACTGTTGTGTGTTGTTTTTGTTTTTTTTTAATAAAGTAAGCTCTGCACCTAACACGGGGCCCAAAGTCACAACCCTGAGATCAACAGTCACATGTTCCACAAACTGAGCCGCCCAGGTGCCCCTCTAATATTTTAAATAGTAACTTTTCCTTGCTGTTTGGATATTGAAGAGCTAATTTGCATTTCCTAAACTTGAGAAGAGAGATGAGAAAAGCATCTAAGGAATACAACTTACAGGAAGATTTTTTTATAAAGGAGCCACCTAGAGTGAAACACCTCCCCGCCCACCATGATTTTAGTGTACATCCGAGTTTGAGAACTACTAATTTTTTTAATGTTTATTCATTTTTTGAGAGAGATAGTGGCGGGGGGGTAGGTGGCAGGGGAGAAGGAGACACAGATGGAGGCTCCAAGTTCTGAGCTGTCAGCACAGAGCCCAAGGTGGGGCTCAAACCCATGAACTGCAAGATCATGACCTGAGCCAAAGTCAGACACTTAACCAACTGAGCCTAAATGCCCTGAGAACTGCCAATTTAAAGAGAATGTGTGCTTTAAATTTTTGTATGTTGTAAATAAACGTACAGCTTTTGTACCGTGGCAACGTAACACACACAATAAAACTTAACTATGTTGGCCAATTTATGTATACAGTTAAGTAGTATTAAAAATACATTCACATTGTTAGGCAATCAGTCTCCAGAACTCTCTTTATCTTACAAAACTGAAACTATGCTAAACATCAAACACCCTATTTCCCCTTCCCCCCAGTCACAGCACCCATTGTTCTTTCTGTTTCTGTGAATTTGACTACTCTTTGATTCCCAGTGGAATATACACTGTGTATATCCTTTTGTATCTGGCTTATTTCTCTTAGCATAAATTGTTCAAGGCGTATACAAATTGTAGCCTGTGTCAGAATTTCCTTTAAAGCTGAATAATACTTCATAGGATAGATGGGCATAGGAATTCTAGCCATCTTCTGGCTGTTGTGAACATTTCTCTTCTAAGCATTAGTGCATAAGTATCTGTTTGGTTCCCTGTTTCACTCTTTGAAGTATATACCCAGAAGTGGCAATGCTAGATCATGTGGTAATTCTGTGTTTAAATATGTGAACCACAGCCCTGTTTTTATCCATGCTGTTATTCATAATGGCTGTATGATTTAACATCACTAACAAGGCATAGGTTTCCAATATCTCCATGTCTTTGCCAACACTTGCTATTTTGTTTTTTGATGGTAACTATTTTAATGGGTGTGAAGTATTTTTGTGTTGTGATTGGCATACCCTGATTAGTGATGAGTTCATGTTTTGATAATGTAGTTTTGTGTTTGTTTCAAGTAGAAGTAGAAATATTTAAATGAGATCTTGGTAATGTCTTGAGAATGTGTAGCTGAAAAGGATGTTATTGACATCAGTACTGAGGTTACACAGAGGTTAGTGGCTGCTCGAAAGGGACCTCCATGTGGCAAGGCTTTGATAGTAGTGCCCTTCATAATTCAGTTTGGTGTCCTGGTTTTTAATTTTAGAAGCTGGAGTTTGAGCACTCCAAATTGGCCAGTTTCTCAATATATGGGGGTGTGTGTCTTAGATTCAAGAATGATTAATACGGGGGCTCCTGGGTGGCTCAGTTGGTCAGGCAGCTCTTGATCTTGGCACAGGTCATGATCTCACAGTTCATGAGATTGAGCCCCATGTTGGGCTTTGCTGACATGACAGCAAGAGGCCTGCTTGAGATTCTCCCTGCGCCCCCCCCAAAATAAACTTTTTTTTTAAGTGATTAATATGTAAGATACATTTAGAGATACACCTAGAGTAGCTGTGTGATTTCCTAATTGGAATATTTGTTTGAATTACAAGATTCTGCTTTCCCATTATCAGTTTCCTAAGGGTGCTAAACTAGTAATTTTAAATTTTCATGGTGAGCCTAAACTCTAAAGAAAAGGGGAGACTCTATGATATTCAGTTGTTACTTCATCTAGACTTTGTAAAGATTTGTATCATTCTGTGGTGGCTTCTCCCACTGAAGAACCACCACATTCCAAGCCTCTACCATGGACTCTCTGTCAGATTCCAGCCTGTTGTCACCCTCTTATGAAAGCTCCTCTCTTTGCCCTTGAATAAAAAGTTGTTTCCCAAGAATCCCTTAAAGTGCCTTATTACTTTTTCTTTTACCTAGCTAAAATTGATTCAAATAATTGAGTACCTACCATATTCTGATCACTTGTCCTAACTCTGTGCATACTTTGATTACACTGGAGTAGTTAGTCCCTCTCTTACTGATCACTTTGAGAGTGATGTATTTCTATTTTAAGGCGATTTCATTAGCTCCCTTTAATAGTGATAAGCATGAATTTAAACTCTTTATTTATGTGGTACTTGACCTTGTTGTAATGTTACTCTTTCTTTCACAGCAATGGCACAAGCATGATATCATTGATCATTCCTCCCAAAGACCAGATTTCACGAGTGGCAAAAATGTTAGCAGATGAGTTTGGAACTGCATCTAACATTAAGTCACGAGTAAACCGCCTTTCAGTCCTGGGAGCCATTACATCTGTACAACAAAGACTTAAACTTTATAACAAAGGTAATCTAGAGTTTGATCATTTTCCTCCTCTACTGTGTTTTGGTATATTTTCCACTTTGATCCTGCCATGATGCTTTTAGTCACTATTGTATCTTTTTCAGATAGCCATCAGCAGTGTACCTTTGGCCTTGGAACTGCCCCCCCCCCCGCTTTTTTTTAAATTTTTCTTTATTATTATTTTTAAAAACTTTTACATTTATTTTTGAGAGATAGAGTGACACAAAGCATGAGCAAGGAGGATCAGAGAGAAGGAGACACAGAATCTGAAACAGGCTCCAGGCTTTGAGCAAGTGTTCAGCTGAGAGCCCAATGCAGGGCTCAAACCCACAAACCATGAGATCATGACCAGAGCTAAAGTCAGGCACTTAACCAACTGAGCAACCTTGGTGCCCCTCTTTAATTTTTCTTTAAAGTTAAGTAGTAGTTACTTAAAGGTTTAAATTCTCCTTTTTAAAACATCACAAGTATTTTTAAAATTAGAAATTTCTGCTGGAGAGATTTACAGATATTTGTGCTTTATTTAAATTATGACTTAAAGGAATCAGGGACATGGTGTGCCTGGCTAGCTCTGTCATTACAGCATGTGACTCTTGATTTCAGGCTCCTGTTGGTTGTAGACATTACTTAATAAGTCTTTAAAAATAATAAAGGAGCAGGGACAGTAGACTACTGGAACATTTTCTGTTGAGGAAAATCAGCTGTGGATTTAAGTAGAGAAATTGTGTGTTTTTTGCAGTACCTCCAAATGGCCTGGTTGTTTACTGTGGTACCATCGTAACAGAAGAAGGAAAGGAAAAGAAAGTCAACATTGACTTTGAACCTTTCAAACCAATTAATACATCATTGTATTTATGTGACAACAAATTCCATACAGAGGTAAGAAATTCAGATACAGTATTTTCATCATCCCAGAAAGAAACCCAGTATCCAGTAGCATTCATTACCAATCCTCCCCTCATTCATACCCTCTAAGATCTCTCAGCTCTAGGCTACCACTGATCTTGTCTGTCTCTCTAGATTTGCCTATGCTGGGCATTTCATACAATGGGTGGATTTTTGTGACTCGTTTCTTTCACTTAGCATCAGTACATCATCCTTTTTTATTACTAAATAATATCTTCTACATTTGATTTATCTGTTCATCAGTTTATGGGCATTTGTGTTGTTTCCACTGTTTGGCTATTAGGAATAATGGTGCTCTGAACATACATGTACAAGTTTTTGGGTGACCATATGTTTTCATGGGAGGGTAGTGTATATACTTAGGAATGGAATTGTTGGGTAATATGGTAACTGCTTAATCTTTTGAGGAATTGCTACACTGTTTTCTAAGTCATTGTACTACAAGGCTGGCCATTAAAAAAAAAAAAATTTACTTTGTGACACACTGAATGACCATCATTATGTTTGAAGAAAGTGCTAAACTGGGTTTGGAGAATTGGTGAGAGGTGAAGAAATAATCACCTATCTCTCCATCTCTCCCTATATACCCATGATACTTGCCTATATTCTTGCACCGTTAGTTTTCAGTTCACAAATTATAAAATCTTTAGGACTGTAAGAGTTTTTTTTTTTTTTTTTTTTTGTATGAAACTTTTGAGTGACATAACTGCCATAAGATAAAATTTAAGGGTGGAAAGGAAATCTCATTAGAGTGACCTAAATCAGTCAACAGTAGAACAATCAGGAATTCACAGCTGGCTCCTAGTTCAGTCTTTTGCTTTTCATCGACCTAGGGAAAAACCTCTACAGTGGAATTAGAACTGACAATTGTCGACACAGTTTACATTGGATGATTTCTGCTAACTTGACAGGAAGTCCAATTCCAGTTGGATCTTGCTTGGTTCGTTGCATAGATGGTTGAGACTGTTCTCTTGGCTATCTTGCCAGCCTCCTTCTGGTGAAGGCTTCATTGGAAAGGCTCTTAGTTACCATGTCCCACTTACCTGCATCTGGTTACATGAAATACTTTAGATCTTATTAAACAGTACCTGGTACTCGTGTTATGTAGCTTTTATTAAGCTAGCTTCGTGGGTATTTCTAAATTAACTCTTCCAGGTACTGTTTAATCTTGCTAGCTTTGTTTATTTTCGCTTCAGTTGATAGGTTGGTAACTGGATATGAATGTGACATGCTGTACAGCACAATTTATGTCCTATTTAATCAGGATAATTATACATTCTTATGAGGGATAAGTACTCCCTGATGAGAATTATTGAATTAATAATTCAACTAAATTAAGCCACCTAACAGATCGTGACAAAATGGCACAACATTCATGTTTTAGTGCTAATTATCAGTTATGGTATGATTAAAGATTGATAACTAATGATTAATCTGCTTTCTGGTCACTTCTTAAAGGGAACTATTTTCTTCTTTAGTTATGATGGGAAGGGTATTGGGGTGCCTGGGTGGCTTAGTCGGTTAAGCGTCCGACTTTTGCTTAGGTCATGATCTCGCGGTTCATGGGTTCGGGCCCCGTGTCGGGCTCTGTGCTGACTGCCAGCTCGGAGCCTGGAGCCTGTTTCAGTCTGTGACTCCCTCTCTCTCTGACCCTCCCCTGCTCACACTGTCGCTCTCTCTCTCTCCTAGAAATAAATAAAACCTAAAAAAAAAAAAAAAGATGGAAAGGGTATTTCTTAACTCCAAAGAAGTCTGGCACCTAGCAACTAGTCATCTACGGGGTGTGCAGATTCTGTCATGAAAACTCTTGACCATCTATATGGGTTCCAGGACTATTTAAAGATTTGCTCTTTGCAGAGGCAGAACTGTGGGCATATTATTATAAGCAAAACTTGAAGAAGGATTTTCCCCCAGAAAAACTCCAAATCATTATCGATATAATCCCTTTAAAAGAAAATTGAGTTGCAGGGGCGCCAGGGTGGCTCAATCGGTTAAGTGGCCAATTTTGGCTCAGGTCATGATCTCAGAGATTCATGAATTTAAACCCCACGTCAGGCTCTGTGCTGCCACTTCAGAGCCTGGAGCCTGCTTCAGATTCTGTGTCTCCCTCTCTGTCCCTCCCCCACTCACATTCTGTCTCTCAAAAATAAAAATTTAAAAAAAAATTTTTTTTAATAAAATTGAGTTTTAGATCCTGATATCATTAAAGATGTTCAAGAAATACATGTTAAATTAAACATTTGAAACCTAGATCTTTTTCTAGACTTTCTGGGTTTTCTCCTCATGGACTCCTACTCTAGAGTTGACTTACAAGATATCCTTGTTTACTATAATGAATACTGCCTGTTAATGATGGGGTAATGCAGAAAATCAGCTGTTAGAGATTAGCTTTTTTTGTGTGCTGTTTTAGAGTTTGGACTTTTAATTTGAACATTATGTTCCAGGGATTACCATCAGTCTGAATCAAATCAAGGACTAGATTGAATCTGAACCCTATATTTCTCTTGGTTTTCTATTCATGTGTCCAGGTCATTTGTTGAAAGGCTTTCTATCAATATTGTTGGGGGTTTTTTCCCTGCATCAATTCAAAATTGACCATATGGGTTACATATTTATAGCTACAGTCTGAATTATTCCATAAAATGGCTTTCCTGTAAGTACTACTATTCTGGATGGGGTGAAAGGGCTTGTATGTATATCCTTTGGGATTTTGTCTTGACCCTAACAAAGGATTTATTGTGTGGTACTTCTGTTTGCTTTTCAGGCTCTTACAGCACTACTTTCAGATGACAGCAAGTTTGGCTTCATTGTAATAGATGGCAGTGGTGCGCTTTTTGGCACACTCCAAGGAAACACAAGAGAAGTTCTACACAAATTCACTGTGGATCTCCCAAAGAAACATGGTAACACAGGAAGAGAACACAAGCCCATTTTGTGTATAGCAAATAGTGTAGTTGACCCCTGAACAACACGTATGGGCCCCAACCCCTATGCAGAGTTGAAAATCCACTTAGGAGAAATAATCCCAAGCAGGCTCCATACTGAATGCGGAGCCTGTCGCAGGGAACAGTCTCATGAACTATGAGACCATGATCTGAGCCAAAATCAAGATTGAGTCAGATGCTTAACCAACTGAGCCATGCAGGCACCCTCACACACACACACAACTTTTGACTCCCCCAAAACTTACCTACTAATAACCTGTTGTTGGGAAGTCTTCCCATTAACATAAACAGTTGATTAACACATTTTATATGTTAATTATATTTTGTACTGTATTATTAAAGTAAGTTAGAGAAAAAAATGTTAATAAGAAAATCATGAAAGAGCAAATACATTTACAGAACTGTTTCTCTGTGTTTATCAGAGAAACTCCATATAGAAGCGGACCCTCACAGTTCAAACCTTTATTTTTTAAGGGTCATCTGTGGGGCACCTGGCTGGCTTACTTGGTAGAGCTTGCAACTCTTGATCTTGGGGTTGTGAGTTCAAGCTGTACACTGGGGGCAGAGATACTTTAATAAATACAGTATTATTTTTAAGGAGGGGTCAACTGTATAAGGGGGATAAATCCAGATGAAGAATGATGCTCACAGATGAGAAGCATTATGAAATGACACATGACTCATTGGTGCTTAAGATTCTTGTTTTGATAATTGATATTGACTCTGAAAATGTGTATCAGTTTGTGCCAAACAGTTAAAAAGAAATAGTAATTTTTCTCTTTGTCTTTTTGTTGGGTAATGGCATGATTAGTTTTTTAGCAACTTATTTTGCACTTCTTAGTAACTACTCATTTTTCCCCACTTTTTGTGTCAAAGGTAGAGGAGGTCAATCAGCCTTGCGTTTTGCTCGTTTAAGAATGGAAAAGCGGCATAACTATGTTCGGAAAGTAGCTGAGACTGCTGTGCAGCTGTTTATTTCTGGGGACAAAGTGAATGTGGCTGGTCTTGTTTTAGCCGGATCAGCTGACTTTAAAACCGAACTAAGTCAATCTGATATGTTTGATCAGGTAAGTGAGAAGTAGACATTCTGTTTGTTAAGTTGCTATTCTGGGGTTTTTTCTCCTTGAAAACCAACCATTTTTAGATAAAATCATTATGGTCTGGTGGCAGCTCCTGCTTTAGTGAA
Organism: Hyaena hyaena; assembly: GCF_003009895.1. Lineage (NCBI taxonomy): Eukaryota > Metazoa > Chordata > Mammalia > Carnivora > Hyaenidae > Hyaena > Hyaena hyaena. The sequence continues at coordinate 845,270 of NW_024081356.1, read as the reverse complement.
TTGCCATACTTGGCCTCAAAAGGCAGTATGATTTCAAAGAAAGTAGGAGCTGGTTTTTCTGGTCGTCTTCTGTTTTATTCCTGGAGGTAAATAAAGCTTTGAAACTCCCAGTAATATGACAGAATTGATTAGCCTAAAGCACTTAGTCCAGAAAGATCTTTTGGTCTATGACATGGACTCAGGCATAAGACATTCCCAAAGTGCTCTTCTGGAGAGGGAGTAGCGTTATATGGTAGAAGTCTCACCACAGAAGTGGTGGTGTACTCTGCCAGCTTATGGCAGGAACCAATTGTCCTCTGTTTCCTTTACAAGAAACCTAGTCTTGTTGGTGATTAATGAGTTATCAGGTCTAATCAAATGTGTGATGTGATATGATTGGCTGGGGAAGTTACCATTGACAGTGTTGCTCACTGAGACCTCTTGAACATATTGGGTATGTTCCCCATCTTCTACCTCTTTAGACTTTAGTGTCTTGCATGCCATTAAGAAGAAGTGGGTCTTGGGAAAGGGGTTTTGAAGTACTAATGATGCCTTTTTTTTTTTTTTTTTTAATGTGTCTCTGTGTATGATGTCAGAGGTTGCAATCAAAAGTTTTAAAATTAGTTGATATATCCTATGGTGGTGAAAATGGATTCAACCAAGCTATTGAGTTATCTACTGAAGTCCTCTCCAACGTGAAATTCATTCAAGAGAAGAAATTAATAGGTATCAGTGAAATGCAACTTATTTATTCTGTGACATGTTTTTGTATGTATATTTGTATGTGAGTAATTATTTATGTAACAAAATGCTGAAAAGGTAAGAGGAAGATTGAACCTTTGTATTAAAAATCTTTCTCCGTGGAATCATTAATCTTCCTTTATTCATGAGTTCTAGTAAATGTGCTTCTATTTCTACTCTTTTTACCCTTTGGCAATAGGAACCAAACTTCAGTCTTCACATATCCTTTGTAATGCAGTGGTGAATAGACCAAATTAATCTGGCCATTGGGGTGCCTGGGTGGTTGAGTCAGATAAACATCAGATTGGGTCTTGATCTCACGTTCCCTGAGTTCCCTGCTTGGGTCTGCACTGACTTTTAGCTCTTACTCATTTTTAGCTGTTTTTTTCTCTCTCTTGGATATTTTTATTTTTTTATCTTTTATTTGGAGAGAGAGAGAGAGAGAGTGTGTGTGTGTGCACGCGCACACGCACACACACAAGCTTAGGAGGGGCAAAGAGAGAGGGAGAGAATCAAAACAGGCTCCATGCTGTCAGAATAGAGCCCAACGCAGGGCTTGGTCCCACAAACTGAGATTATGACCTGAGCCTAAACCTAGAATCGGACGCTCAACTGACTGAGCCACCCAGCCACCCCCTCTCAGATTTTGAGCAAGAAAGTCTGTTTCGACAAAGGAAACTTTAATATATGTGCTTCTTCACCTGTCCCTCATCACAGGACGATACTTCGATGAAATCAGTCAGGACACGGGCAAGTACTGTTTCGGAGTTGAAGATACACTAAAGGCTTTAGAAATGGGAGCTGTAGAGATTCTAATAGTCTATGAAAATCTGGATATAATGAGATATGTTCTTCATTGCCAAGGCACAGAAGGTATGAGAATTAGAAAGTTAAATAACATTACTTTTGACCTCTATGTTCTAGAAACTTGGGGTGGAAATTTGGGAGAGGTGACTTCAGTTTGCATAAATTGTTTTCCTTGAACCGATAAATGTCTGCTTAAGACTGTTAAATTGCCTGAGGACAAAAACTGTATCTTGAATGTCTTTGGTGTTTTACTTATGGTAGGAGCAGTGTACCTGGTAGACACTTAGTGCATGCTGATTAATATGCTTATGAAGAGAAGGTTGATAGAATAAGTTCGGAAGAAGCCCTTTTGTCTAACCTGACTTACCTCATGGGACTTAAATCTGCCAGTATATGAAAAAAGGTTAACACATTTTTTTCCCCCAATACTATAGAGGAGAAAATTCTCTATCTCACTCCAGAACAAGAGAAGGATAAATCTCATTTTACAGACAAAGAGGTATGTGATTGTTTTCCTAGTTTGGTGATAAATGCAAGTAAAGGAAATCCGTTTAAGAGCACTGGCAGCTAGAGTATCAGCTTTCAGATACCAAACTTAATACTCTTGGCAGTAGGGGGCAGTGGGAGGTGGTCACCTCTTTGGCCAGCACAAATGGCTTATGGTTCCTCAAATTCTGAGTTGAAGGGCTTTGCTTTCACAAGGTTGCTCTAAAAAGCAAATCTGGCTGGTCTCTTCTCGGCTGTTAAATGAGTGCTGCCTAGAGACACTTTACAACACCCTGACTTCAGAAACAACAACAGGACCTAGAAGGTGAAAAACTGCTAAGTGTGTGTTGACATTTCATCATTGAGCCAAAGCCCGAGGAGGAATGATACTTGAAATAGAACTTCTCTGTTCTCAGAATTATGTCCCTAGAAATCAGAATTCACATAGAAGCATGCTACACACACTTAATAAAGAGGGAGAAGGAGAACGATGGTGGGTGGGGGAGCTAGGGTGGCTAAGTCTTGATTATATCCTAATCCCATTTTTTTCTGTATTTTATGGTCACCCTTGCAGACAGGACAAGAACATGAGCTGATTGAGAGCATGCCCCTGCTTGAATGGTTTGCTAACAACTATAAAAAGTTTGGAGCTACGTTGGAAATTGTCACAGATAAGTCACAAGAAGGATCCCAGTTTGTAAAAGGATTTGGTGGAATTGGAGGTAAGTGGCAAATAAGAAAACTAAACTTATAGCCAGGGTCTCAGGTCAAAGCTTTTCCTGGCTATCCCAAAATCAAGTTATGAGATGAGGTGTGCTTATCCAACGAGTCAGGAGGTTGAGGGCAGGACATGGTTGCAGGTTCCTTGGTTGGGACTGTTTTTTGTTTTATCATCATCTCTTGGCTTTCTGTACTTCGACAAGGGAGTAGGGCTTTTCTTATTGAAGTGAACCCTCCCCATTCCAGGAACACCGTTGATTTACTCTTTGATTTGCTTTCCTAGGTATCTTGCGGTACCGAGTAGATTTCCAGGGAATGGAATACCAAGGAGGAGATGATGAATTTTTTGACCTTGATGACTACTAGGTAGTCGACCTGGGTCCGGCAAAACGTGCCTCACCCTCCAGCATCCAACCCAAGGAGCATACCCGTGGTGGAATCCAAACAGATCCCTGCCTTACAATTGGAACATTTCCAGAACTTAATCCATGAGCATTGGATATTGAAAAGAAAACCGAAACAAAACCAGACCCAACCCTACACTTTGGTTTGTCATGGTGTCAGCGCAGCAGCCTACAACTAAGTTCCTAAAATGCCACTTTGGACTAATTTAAAAAAGAATCCCAGTTTTTACTTTTACTCGATGGTGAAATTGGTTTGCTCTTGTATTTTATGAAAAAAAAAATGATTTTTTTAACCTTCATACATAGAATCAAAAATACTTTAACTGCTGTAAACCTTCAAAAGTTAATAGAAATGAGATCATACTGGTTTGTTTCTTATTTTGATTGGAGAAAATTGCTGCATTTCGCAGTGACCCATTTACATGGCATTCTCAGCTTAGACTGCATAAGAAGAAATACATGCGGTGAAATGTTGGAACCATTTTCTCTTGGTCTCTGTTTAATGTTGAAAGGGTGAGCTAATAGGCAATTTCAACTTCACTCCCTCACACTACTCCTCCCCCTCGAGACTGTCAGTTTCAAGGATGCAAATTGCATTGCAAAGTCAAACTGACACAGGAAGTATTTGGGCCAATGCACTGTTCCCTTCGATCCGTTTTGCAGGCGCATTTGTGCCCAGGGTTTGGGAGCCCTTAGCATCAGTTGCATTGACAAGGGTTCCCATAATCTTAGCCTACTAGAAACCAGTTTGGGATGGATCTGATGGGGCTTATGTGCTATTGCTGGGATTGGGAGAAATAAAACATGCAATTTAAGTGGAAGCAAAGAAATTTAAAGAATATTTTATTTTGCTTGGGTCTGTCCTTGGTAAAAGGGAGGTGGTCGTGTTTTCCTTGTGTTGGATGGCATGAGATTATGTGAATGTTTTGATTTTTTTTTTTCTTTTAATGAACTGCAAGGTTTTTCACAGGAACGACTGACAAGACATGTATGACTGTGCATGTAACTATAAACCCCTGACCTCCTGGTGGGGTTGGAGCCTCTGTTTCAAATATTGGACTTACAAGCACCTCTCATATGAGAAATTATGGGAGGGGGGTGGGAAGGGCAGGGGTGGGAAGGGATGGGACACAGCTTCTGGCACCAAGGACTTAACTATTGTTGGATCCAAAAGTGGGCCTGAAAACCTGAAGCTCACGCTTCATAGCTGGGTTCTAAGTTGGACTTGACCCCAGCTGACATGCAAGGTCATGGCGTGCCCGAGGTGGTGACAGTGAATAAAGTGTATAGGATGTGCCCAGTGGTAGCAATGGAAAAAAGTATACCAAATGGACTTTGAAGGACCAAAGGTTTTAAAAGTCAATTGGTATCGTTCCCACACTGATAAGAGTAGTGGGGTGCATTTGGTTTTCAAATTGGGTACTTTTAACACTTTAGTGCCTGACTGCTGTTCTTCACTGACTTGACTCAGTCACTTGTAGCTTTATTGGTCTGAACCAGCTCCTTGTTCCCAGGTTGCAGACCTGCCTATCGTTCCAATAATCCTGTTTCACTTGAATGAAGGGAGTATGTCTTAAATGTAAAGCTTCTGGTTCTCACACTGTATACTCTTGAGGTCCAAATGACTGTCTTTCAATGTATATAACCTGATGTCTCAACCCCTAGTGAGAAGAGTCCATTCTTTGGTATTCACCAACGTGGGAGGCTTCACCGGAACAGGCTTTTGCTTTGGGCTCTGCTGTTTGTTTGCAGAACACCCAAGAGCTAGTAAACATGCTCTCTTCACAGCAGTACCTTAGGGTTTTGCCATTGTAAATGGGTCTAATGTGATATGACAAGACCAGAGAAATTGGATGTAAATTTACATTTTTGAATATGCTTGTTGTTTCACATGATACATTTAGGGTATGCAGCTCCTTTTGTAGTTTTTATTTTTACTATTTAAGTTTGGAAATGATGCCAAATTTTTGTATTTCTTTAATCAATGTGTTCTCTTTGGTGATATATATTGCATTATATATTGATGTGTGTATCAATATATACTGATATGTATTACACTTACACATACAAACACGTAAATAAGAGGGGGTGAAAACGGTAGCCTTTGCATTCTCTATAGCCTCTACAGAGAGATCCTAAGCAGCGAAATCTTGGTGTTGTGATGTACAGAAATGGAGAAGAGTATTAAACCATATTTAAGAATACACTTTGTGTGCTTGAGATTCTTTAGGACTGTTCCTTGGCAGGTTCTGCACCATGGAGACAGTATAAGTAAGATCTCCAAGGCGTGTGTTGAGTGATGGCTATTAACTTTGCAGCCTCAGATATTAGTTGTCTTTGTTACATTTGCCTATGGAAGGGTATATGCAAAGGATGCCTGAGGTCAAGATTAACATCAGAGGAAGTTCAGGTTGCTGGGGCGAAACTAATTTGTAGCTTCCCTGATTGTACATGCCCACCAAAGGGAAATCTTCCCCCTTTTAAAAAGTGGTTTCTAGTATGTTATCCCATGTAGCTCAACATTTCATGGAGGTAGACCGTGTGCCCATTTTACAAGTGATGGAACAGGCCAAAAGGGGTTAGATAACAGCCCTGTAGTGGTGAAGCCAAATTTTACTCCAGGCCTCATCCCACGGTTGATTCTCTGTACATCTCATCACCTTTGGATGGTCCAGATGGAAGAGCAAAAACTAAGCCTCCTTGATCTTGCATCCCTGGTGCTGTATAGGAGAGTAACAAATCACCTCATCCAGGAGCAAGCCTTCTAGGTTGGGTCAAGAGAAGATAATTTTGTTTTTCCCAATGATTTATGTGCTTAGAGCTCCTAGTTGGTGGTTTAGAAAGCCTACTTAAAAAACCAAGGTGTAAGATATGATTTGCCTTCTCCATATTTAAGAAAATGTATTTAACAAAATTGACCAGTAATGGTACTTTTTAGCATACTTTTGCTCATTTTCCAGCAGATTTAGAGAATAGCCTTGATGAAACCAAAACCAGTCACCCTCTGGGAAGGGCAGACATGCCTGTGCATGGTGGAGGTATATAATTTTTCCTCCTAATGCATCTCTAGGTGCTGTCTGAAGTCAAAAGTTGGAAGGCAGCACACTGATGCTGGGTGTGTGGGCTGTTGTGTTTGCCTGTCTGGGCCTGCAGCGCTTGCCATCTTTTGTTCTCTGGCTCTGGTTCTCATGCCGTGACGCTCCCAGACAGGCACACTGGATTCAGGGCTGAGTGCCAAAGTGGAATTTAAGCCTCATGCCAGCTTCTCCCGTTTTGCCAATTTGAGTGACTGCCTGCTGGGACTTCCACCTGCCAAGTCCCATCCTGGTGGGACTGTGCCTCCAGGGACATAGGAAATGACCAGCCAACGAGTATAGAAGCACTGGATGCCAGAGTTGCTGAGGACATGGCTGGACAACAGGAACTAGAAGTGAAAACATTTCATTTCCAGGGTTCTCTGCTAACTAATTCCTGGCTATGGATGCGGTTTCAGGTATAGTCTGAAATTGCTTGGGAGGGTCATCCTGGGGCTCACTGAAGAGCCCAGGTCAAAGAGTCCACTTTTTAGGACAAACATCTCATTCTGGCTTTGCAAGTAGTTGGCCTTGTGATTTCAGGTAAGTACCTTCCTAACCCCTCAGTTTCCCCATCAGGGTAAGGAAATCTGTAAATGTAAAGAGACTTTACAGCCCTAAAGCCATCAGGACAGCATCATGGTGAGCAAATAGGACTTCTGAGTGGGGTAGAAATCCTGCCTGTCAGTGACACTTTGTCAAGTTAATTTCTCTGAACAGCAATTTCCCTACCGCTGTAATAAAGCCTACTCCATAAGGATTGTTAAGGATTGAAGGCAGTTAAGGCATGTGAAATGCATAGTACAGTGCCTAACACTTTGCAAAGGTTCAGATGGGAGCTGCTCTGATGCTCCCAGCACTACCAGCCTTGGTCCTCTGCAAGTAACTAGGGTAAGTTTGCGCTAGCAACCACCAGGTGGTGCCAGAGTTAAGGATACTGGCTGTGGGATAAATTTGTTGCATCTGGTGGGGAGATTTTTGACAAGATCGAACAGCTTGATTACCCTTAAAATATCAAGAAAGAGGACAAACTACTGAAGGATGTAGGGATGAGTGAACATCAAGGAGAACTCAAGAGTCCATGAGGGCTTTGAGCTACCAATCTGTAAAATAACTACAGTCCCCAACACTGGTTGAATAGTTACAACAATGCTGTGTCATATGCATCACATTATTTAATCCTTAGAAAAGCAATCAGGTGGATATTTTATATCTGCACATCCAAGCTCATAAGCTATAAGTGGTAAAATTTGGGACTCAAGTCTAATTGGTTACAAAGCCAAAGTAACTGCAGGTCATTCCTCCCTTAAGAAGGGAGAGAACGGTTGCTGGTACCGCTAGGAAGATATGTGGTGGGGCGCCTGGGTGGCTCAGTTGGTTGAGCGTCCGACTTCAGCTCAGGTCATGATCTCACGGTTCGTGGGTTTGAGCCCCGCGTCGGGCTCTGTGCTAACAGCCAGCTCAGAGCCTGGAGCCTGTTTCAGATTCTGTGTCTCCCTCTCTGACCCTCCCCTGCTCACGCTGTCTCTCTCAGAAATAAATAAAATATTTTAAAAATTAAAAAAAAAGTTATGTGGACTCACCTCACCAACTCTTGTGCTTTCAGAGACAACCAACAGCTTAGATTCATCTGGAAGGCACCCATCTAGTAATTCTGTCCTTCCCCCAACACAGCATTTTGACTGGTCAACTCAGCACAACTACAGTTGAGGATGGATAAAAGGGGATACCTTGGATTCTGTACAAGATCCCTATAATTGACCCAACACCTGCAGAGAAGAAAGTATACACATAATGGAATTTCTCAGACTAGGGTGTCTGCCTCTGCTCTTAATATGTCATCTGTAGGAAAACAGAATTGGAATGTGGACTATAGATAAAAGTATTGAGTCAGTGTTAAATCTCTACTGTGGTTATGTAAGAGAATACCCTTTTTCTTAGGAAATAATATATTGAAAAAGCAAGGGATTTTTTAAAAATGATGAATTCATTAAGGAAAATTTTGAAATTTCAGAAATGTAGAAGAAAAACAGCATCATTTAAACTATCTTTAACAGTTTAGAGTTATCATGAACATCCATTATAGTATGATAATGAGTGTTTAGGTTTGAACTGGTTCACAAGATATTTAAAACAACTTTGGTTTGAATCTTAATTCATTGGTTTTCACTGAGAATTTCGGTTTGACTCAGAAGTCATCATTTAGAAGTTCTGCTACAGCGTTTACAGCTGAGGAGAAATCCTTAACCAGTCAGCCAGTGCGGCTGGGGGACTGCCTGAGAGTTGGGCCCAGACTGGAAAGGAGAGCAGAAGCAGGGCTAGGAGAGGAGCTACTATCACGTGACTCAGAGATAAAATCACTCTGGGATAGGGGCCCTGGTAGAGCTTGTGACTCTTGATCTCAAGGTTGTGAGTTCGAGCCCCATGTTGGGTGTACTCTCTACAGAATAAAAAAATAAAATCTTAAAAAAAAAAGGGGGAGGTTGGTCTGGTACTCATGGATGGATGAGATGAGGCAATGTGAAGAACGGGGCTTCTTGGGGATGACCCCTAGCTTAGTGAGCAACCCTGGGCATGATGGGAAGGAGGCAGAGTTGTACTTGGGAGCCTAGAGCCCTTTCTCAGGACAACAGTATCATTAGACAGTCCAGTCCTTATCTACAGTCACATTTAAACAGCTCTTCTGTTGCTCCATACTTTCACTTCTTAAGGAACCATAATTTTACTACTTGAAGGGGACCTTGCTATTCCAATACCCTCATTAAAGACAGAAGAAAGCTGAAGCCCAGAAAGCAACACAATGACCTGTCATGCTTGTGCAGCAAATCAGCAAAGCCAACATGAACATGTGATGTTACAGCTCCAAATTCTTTGCTCTTAACACATGGATGGTCTTGTTATTCTTCATCAAAACCCCATCCTCCAGGGTGCCTGGGTGGCTTAGTCGGTTAAGCGTCCAACTTTCGCTTAGGTCATGATCTCACAGTTCGTGGGTTTGAGCCCCACGTCAGGCTCTGTGCTGACTGCCAGCTCAGAGCCTGGAGCCTGCTTCAGATTCTGTGTCTCCCTCTCTCTCTAACCCTCCCCTGCTTGCGCTGTCTCTCCTAGAAATAAATAAAACATTAAAAATTTTTTTTTAAAAAAACAAACCCATTCTCCCCCTTGTTAAGGATGAGGAAAGGGAGGATCAGAGAGTGGCTTGATGCCAAAGACAGCTGGGAGGGTGAATGTGGCCAACATTCAGATGGGGTTATGAAAGTTGTTTTGAAGTCACTTCCCTGTGAGTCAGGGTTGGCTTGAATGTGTAGATGAACTTGCTTCTCCAGCCCCCAGGGTTCCAAATTAGCCCCATCTAGGTTTCCCTCTCAGATTTCCAGCTCTTCTATTCTGCTGAGACCCTGCCTGGGCTCAGCCCCTTCTACCCATTTCTCCATCTCCACACAAAGGAAACCCAGCGAGCAAATCCACTTCCCAGGGAACCCTGAAGACTAGGAAAGGAGAATGGAAACTTCAGAGAGGCTCTCTGAGGAATGACAAGGATCTTCTAAGGTAAAGGGATCAGGGATTCAGGGATATTCAGGGATATTCAGGGATATTCTGCTACTTGGGAAGGTAGGTGGGAGATGGGAGCTTGGTTTAAGGAGGAAAAATCATGGAGTGAGGTGGGGGACACCTGCCCCATGTTACATGGCTGTCCAGAACCAAGTACATTCTCAGCCTAGGCTCCCCAGGGGTTGGAATGGACCAACCACCTCATGATACAACCCCTACTGAAAGGCCTGCAGAAGAGGACTCTTTAAGTAATATGGCAGGATGTCATCTAGGGAAGAGGAGGTCAAGTTCCTCTAGATGAAGGTGCATTTCAGTGCTCAGCACTAGAGGCCCTCCCTTGAACCGTGTCAAAATCTGATTTTGAAAAAAGGTAGCACCGAAAAGGGCTCTGCCTCTCTCTAGGGAGCTGAGCAAAGGGTCTCAGAAACCCAGTCTCCTTAGCTAGGCCCTAACCCTGCCCTTCAGGAGCAGAGGCAGTGAGCAAGGAATGACAGAGGGAGGAGTGTTAGAATATAAGGGTCCCTCCCACATCATCTAGGAGTGCCTGACCCACCTGGAAGCAGCAGGACAGCTTGGACAGATGAGAAGTGAGTTTGGGGAGGCAGATGGGTTGGTCCCGTTATCAATCCAAAGACCAGGATGCAACTTAGATTTCAGGACACCGATGTTTTTCATCTTCCTATCACTTTTTTTTGTGGTCTATTTATTGAGGTATAGTTTATAAACTATTAAAATTCATCCACTATAAATTTAGTTTAATGATTCTTTGGAATAAATCTGTACAGTTGTGCAAACAACATAATCCAGTCTCCATCACCCCAAAAAGTCTTCTGTGCCCTTTTGCAGTCAATCCTGATCTCACTCCCAGCCTTGGCCAATCACTGATCAGCTTTCTGTCTCCAAATTGCCCTTTCCTAGAAACTCTATTACTGGACTAGTATAATATGCAGTCTTTCTTTTTTTTAATTGTACTTTCTAGTTTATTTATTTTGAGAGAGAGAGCGAGCACACGCACGCGTGGGGAAGGGGCAGAGAGAGCGAGAATCCCAAGCAGGTTCTTCGCTCTCAGTACAGAGCCCATCCGAGACTCGATCTTACGAACCATGAGATCATGACAGGAATCAAAACCAAGAGCTAGATGCTCAGTCAACTGAACCACCCAAGCACCCCTATGTAGTCATTTATATGGTCATGCTTCTTTGACTTAGTCCTTCCATTTAGATGAATTCTTTAGATACATCCGTGCTGTTGTATATATTTGTTCCTTTTTGTTATTTAGGAGGATGATATAATAAGAAATGTATATTTCAGGGTGCTCAGATGGCTCAGTCGGTTACGCATCCGACTTTGGCTCGGGTCACGATCTCATGGTTTGTGGGTTTGAGCCCCACATCATGCTCTGTGCTGAGAGCTCAGAGCATGCAGCCTGCTTCAGACTCTGTCTCCCTCTCTCTCTCTGCCCCTCCCCTACTCATGCTCTGTCTCTCAAAAAAAAAAAAATGTTTAAAAAAGTTTTTAATTATTTTTTAAAGTCTATTTTTTAAATAGTTTTTAATTATATCTATTTGGTTTCTGTCTCCATTTCCAGGTATACAGCTCCTAAAACCCTTGAAATTTGCATAGCGTTAAGAATGTTTTGTATGCTAATGAATGAATTGTTGGCCTCTAGATGGCTTCAGGATGGACCCTGGTTGGCAGAAAGGCTCGTGATTACAGGGTTGGAACTTTCAGTCTCAATTCTAAGGATGGGAAAGGGACTGGAGAGTAAGTTAAGCGCCAATGGACAATGATTTAGTCAACAATGTCTACATGATGATGCTTCCCTAAAAACCCCTAAATTATGGGGTTCAGAGAGCTTCCAGGTGGTGAACATACTGAGGCACTGGGAGGACTCCTTGTAATTCTATATGACTCTGAGGATCAACTTTTGCATTTCAGAAAAAAAAAAAAAAAACCCACTGGAATTTTGATACAGATTACACTGAATCTGTAGATTGCTTTGAGTAATATTACCATCTTAAAGATATTAAGTCTTCCAATCTACAAATATAGCATGTCTTTCCATTTATTTAGGTCTTTAGTTTCCTTCAACTGTTCTCTGTAGTTTTCTGTGTACAAATCTTTTACTTCCTTGGCTAAGTTTATGCCTAGGTATTCTTTTGAATGCTACTATAAACAGAACTGTTTTCTTAATTTCCTTTTTGAATTGTTCATTGCTGATGTCATTCTGGTTTTCATTTGCATTTTCCTGAAGACTAATGATGTTGAGAATCTTTTCATGTGCTTATTGGCCATTCATATAATCTATTTTGGCAGAATGTAATCTTTCATTCTTTTTTTTTTTCTCCAGACCTGTTTATTCTATTCCAGTGTTTTAACTGAAATACAGCTGACAGACAATGTTACATTAGCTTCAGATTTACAACACAGTTATTCCAAAACTCTATAGTTATGCAATGCTCACCACAAGGAGAACTACCATCTTAATCTTTCATTCTTTTAAATTTTTTTGAGTTTATTTATTTATTTTGAGAGAGACAGACAGAGAGCAAGCAGAGAAGGAATAGAGAGAGGGGTAGAGAGAGAATTCCAAGGAGGCTCCTCACTGACAGCTCAACTCGGGGCTCCAATTTACAAACAGTACGATCATCACCCGAGCGGAAATCAAGAGTCGGACGCTTACCTGACTGAACCATCCAGGACCCCCTTAATCTTTCATTCTTAATTTCCAACTCTTAATCTCAACTCTGAGTGGACACAGGGAATCCCCTCATCTCTTGGATACCCTTATTTCCTTCTTCTCTTTCTCTTTATTTCAAAAAGTACTTAACAAGTCGAGGGACATGATAGGTCAGGAAGTTAAGAACACAGGGAATGGAACCAGATGGCTACTGTTCCACTCTGCCACTTACTAAGTGCATGACCTTGAGCATAATTTAATTAACCTTGCTTAATTTCTCTTTCAATTCATTCAAGTTTAACATAGGGTATTTTGTTAAATAAATGGTTTATTTCCATTTTGTTACATAATATAAGTGCCTACCCCAATCAAGCACTGTGCTAGACCCTACATTACAGTCAGGAACAAAAGACACACAATTGCCAACCCACTGGGTTTCCAAGCTAGTGGATCACTCCAATGAATGTGATATCCTTATTACAATTAACACCTGAGAAAGAGTCACATATGACAGTCTGTTGCATAGGACTTTGATCTGGCCAGAGAGTTCAGAGAAAGCTTTTCTAAAAACACTGATGCTTGAACTGAGCACAAAGGAGTTAAGTAGGCAAAGAGGAGAAAGAATATCCCAACAAGTAAGAACAGTTGGGAGGTGGAGAGTACAGTTGAGGAGGGAGGTGAAGAACTGTGTGGAAGAAGCTCAGAGAAAGAGGAGACATGCAAAAGAATATGAAACTAGAAGAGAGGCCAGCAAGCACAGAACAGGGTAAGCTTCAAGGCCTTGCTGAGAATTTGAAATTTTATTCTGAAGAATATGAAAAGCCATTCTGGGTTTTAAGCAAATGAAAACTCAGATTTGTTTCTCAAACTTCAAATCTGTTTCATATTTGAGAAGAGAGCATGGGGATGAGTACTGGAACACTTAATATACAAATAGAACATTGTTCAAGACATATAAGCCATGAAAGAGAGGGCTTTAAGAAGAGATGATCAGGAGCACCTGGGTGGCTACGTCAGTTAAACGTCTGACTTCATCTCAGGTCATGATCTCATGGTCCACAAGTTCCAGCCCCATGTCAGGCTCTATACTAACAGCTCAGAGCCTGAAGCCTGCTTTGGATTCTGTCTCTTTCTGTCTCTGTCTCTCTGTCTCTCTCTCTCTGTCTGTCTGTCTCTCTCTGCCCTTCCCCCACTTGTGCTCTCTTTCTCTCAAAAATAAATAAAAATATTTCTTTAAAAAAAGAGAGATTATCACATACAAGTCAAATACTGTTGAAAATTACTGAAGGAAGAAGAGGACTAAAAAAATCTACTAAAGAAACAAGAGGTTCCCTGGTAACATCCGAGGAGCCCCCAAACACCACTGCTCAGCCCTCAGAGCCTTTCTGCCATCTCCAGCCCCCATGGCTGCTGCCTCAGGACTTCCTCTCTCACAGATGAGAGCAGGTCTTTCTCACCAAGCTTCTGAGGATTCTCTGGACGCATTTCTGGCTGGCTACACTAGCTGTGCCATGGGCTGGCCCTGGCCAGGTCAACCACGTCTGCCCACCTCATCTAGCCACCTCAACCATCTATCTGCTTGGGAGCCAGAGGTAGCTACTGGATGCCAGCATAAAAGCAACCCCTTGCCATGGCTAAACAATACTCTGAATTCAGATACCAGTTCCTATCACAGCTCTATCACTTATCAACATCTTGGTGAAAGATACTTAAACAGTTTTCACTTAACAGTGAAGGGGTGCCTGGATGGCTCAGCTAAGCCTCAGACTCTTGATTATGGCTCAGGTCATATCTCACGGTTTGTGGGACTGAGCCCCACATCTGTCGGCACAGAGCCCACTTGAGAGTGTCTCTCTGTCTCTCTCTGTACCCCTCAACCACTCACACTCTCTTTCTCAAAAATAAATAAATAAATATGACAATGAAGCATGTATCAAGTACTCCACAAACAGTAATGACTATCATAGTTTCATATTCATTCATCAATTGTTTATGATGCCAGACAATGGGGCTATCGTAGTCAACAAGACAGACGCATCCATGTCAACAAGGAGTGTGCAATCGAGTGAAGAACCTAGTCAAGTAAAAATCCGGTGCTCTGATGAGAAAGTCACAGGGCACTGGGAGAAAGATTGGGTAGTGGTGGGAATAAAAATCGCACCCAACTCATTCTTGGTAGGGAGGGTTTGGTTTTCCTTTCAGCAAGATCACTTGTTACAGCCTGAAGATGGCATTGGTGTCACTGACAAGAGAAGGTTTGGTTCCTGTCCTTAAAGATAGTAACTTGGTTGAAAAAGCAAGCACAAGAAAACAATTGAGAAGAAATATTTATATACGTATCAGGTGACCATCATACTGGGTGTCACACCTCAGCTTATCAGTTCCCAGGTTCCAAATATCCCCACCTTAGATAGGCCCAAGTAGTAATCTCACTCTCTCAAAGCAGGGAGCAGCCCAGTGCCCCTAATGCTTCATAGGGCTTTCTGAGGCTCAAAGCCTTGTCACCCAGAATAGAACACAAGACCTGCCCAGCAGAGGCCTGGGGTTCCTGTAAATTCTGTAGCTGGAGAGGAGGCTGCTGGAGCTCCCTGGCTTCTCTCAGGCCTTCCCCCTCTGCTAGGCTCAGCTATAAATAGCTAGCTGGTTTCCAGCAGGGGATCTCCCAGCCCCAAGCAGGAACAAGCACCGCCTTCTCACCCTGTGCTGCCCTCAGCCTGGAACAGAAGAGGGTGGTGGCTGGAAGGGGGAAGGAAAGGAGGGGAGGGCAGGAACAAGCAGCACACAGAAGCTGGGCTCTGGACTACATTACCCACAATCCCAAACAGTAATTGGGAAGAGGAGGCTGTTAGGAGCCTGCAGCCTTAGATAGGAAAACAAGGCCAGAGGAATCCTAGGCCCTGGGGGTGCAACCCAGGCCCTGAAACTCAGTTTGTTTGTTTTCCCAAAATCTAACCTCTAAACCCTCAGTCCTCGTGAGAGATCATCTCCTCTCCATGCATCCGATTCACAGGCACTCAACCTAACTGGAGTCAGAGAGACCAACAAAGCACCTTATCTTTTGGCCTTACTCACAGGTATGTGTGTCTGTCTCTGTGTCTGTGTGTATATCTGTGTGCACGTGCGTGAGCATGCGCGCACACACACACACAATATACACACATGTGCACAACCAAAAACTTGGAAGCCTGTGAGTGATCAAGTCCAGAGGCTGCCTGGTGACAGAAGCCCCTTTCAGGGCATATTCTGACTCAGCCTCAAGCTCTGAGCTTTTCTTTCCCTGCCTCACCTGAAGCAGAAGAGTCAGGGTCTCACAGGTTGGTCCAGCAGAAAGCCTGTAGCTGATGATGTGCTGTACTTCTGGAAGAGCTGGAGAATGGCGTTTTAGCTGCTGCTGCTGGTTTGGTCTGTGCTGTGTTCTGGTCCCTCCCTCTGACCTGTGCTCATCTCCAGGCAGGCAGATCAGGGTAACCACTTGGCTGGACCACGTTTAAATCTCTGGAGGTGCTCTTGGAAGGGCCTGTGAGGACTTGCTCGTTCCTGCAGTGGATAAACCAGAGTTGTCAGGCTGGGCAAAGGCCATTCTTGGGGGTGGGGACACCCAATGTGCCCTGCTCCAGACCTCAGCCCCACTGCAGCTGTATGCCTGCCCCAGCTCTGGCTGCCCCCACATCATCCCTCCAATTTTCTCCACAGAGTCCAACTATTCATGTAGAGTTCTGGGCCTCACAAACCTCCAGACCACAGGGAGCATAGTGTCTTAGGGGCCCAACCTAAGGTCAGGGACCCCTGTCCAAGGTGAAACGGCAGTGTAGCTGGCCTAAAAACAAGGTCCCTTCCCCTGTTTCTCCTCTCCCAGATATAACTCCCTGAGCTAGGCACCAGGAATGCAAAGAGGAGTAAGATCAAATAGCAGTCGCAAAATAAAAAGGTGTATAATACTGTGTTAAGTGTGTAACATGCCTATGAGCTGAAGGTGGTAAGGATTTTCGGAAGGCCGCGTGTCTCAACCAAGTAAAGGATGAGTAGCAGTTATACCACAATGGTGTGGAAAGGGCAATCCAGGCAGGGCCAACAGCTTGAGTAAAGGCAGGAAGGCCCAATAAACAGCAAGGGGGGCGGCAAGGACAAATATCAAACACCCACTTGCGACACACAAGGGGGGTACCGAGGGAGGAGCGGTGGGCCCTCACACGGTGGTTCAGGAGTTTGGCCTTCAGGCTGGCAGCCGCGGAGGGATCTCCAGCAAGGCGTGCTGTGTTCAGAAACGGGAAGAGGGGGGGAGGGGGCGCAAAAAAAATGAAACCGGTGGAGCCGGCGGGACGCTCAGACCTTCTGGGGATGGAGGAAGGCACCATAACTACATACAGACTCCTTAGTCCGCCTGTCCGCGTTTACCTCAGCCAGGCCCGGCCACGAAGAGGCCAGGCCGCGCGTTCCCTGCGCCGCCAGCCGCCCCCTTCTTGGCAGCGGATCCCCTGGCCGCTGACTCCCGCCCACAGCCGCCGGCGGGCCGTCTGCCAGACGCGCCGGGAAGGAAACGCCTTGTATGGGCCTAGAACCGGGAGGAAGTGCCTTGTAGGGCCCGGGGAGGAAGCGCCATACATGGCGAGGGGCGGGCGGCGGCGGGCCGGGGGCTGGCAGTGTGCCCGGAATGGAGCGCGCTTCCGGCGCCGCGCTGCGCCACCCCCGCCGCGCGCCTGGGCCTCCGGGCCCCTCCCCGACCGCGGCTATCGCCCCCTGCCCAACCCCTCCTCCTCCACCGCCTTTTCAGGCGGGAGCCACAGGAATGGGGCCGCGGGGGGGGGGGGGGGGGGGGGGGGGGGTGGGGGAGGGGAAGGCGCAGGGGGCTCTCGGGGGCCGGCGCGGCGGGGGATCCACTCGGGCTTAGTAGCCAGGCCGAGCCGAGCTGGATTCCCAGCTCCACTCTGCCCTCGCTCTGTGACCTTGGGCCAGGCGCCTTCGTCTGAGTCTCAGATTCCTCTTCCGAGGGTTGTAGGGATAAAATGAGAGGATACCAGTTAAGCACTTCCTCGAGCGAGCCAGGACCTCAGTAGCAGTTCTGTCACCCCAACAATTGAAGGAAGGGGGGGTTTCCCAGTCACCTGAGGCCAGTGTCCCTTAAGCCCCGCCCCCGCCAACTCCTGGGGAGCCTGAATGAAGGGCTGTATGGGAACTGACGGCTTCAAAAGAAACCGTTCCAGAAGAAAATAGGGCAACTTTAAGGTGTAGAGTTTTACCTTCGAGTCTGAGGTTCACATTGAGAGGGTTCCATTACCAGCTTCGTCTCTTACCAACTGGTTGACGCTGGGAAGATACTTAGCTTCCCTGAATCTTAATTTCCTCATAGGTAAAATGGAGATAATAATTTCTGATTTGCAAGGCTGTAATGATAATCAAATGAAATGGAGCCTGTGTGTAAATACCGTTCCTGACGTGGCGTAGATGCTGAACTGATCTCCATTCCTCAGTTCCCTATGCACTTTCCCAAATGTGAGGTGGGAAGAGATATGAAGGGCTTGAGTAGTTGGCCATTCTACTGTCTTCTTTGGCATCTCTGGGGCTTTATTGCCAAGATATGATACCTTTGCTAGAAGTGTATGTGTGGCCCTAATGCTCCCCTTTCTCACTTCATTCACCACCCAAATAACCTGTCTTCCCTGCTGCTGCTCTTCTCTACCTACTCCCAGAACATAGGTGACCTAGACAGTCTGGCAAGGGCAAAAAGAACTTATAGGAAGTTGAAGTTCCCATCACAGTCAGAAACTGGTATCTAGGACACCATCCCCTCCCACGCCTGCTGTCAGTACCACACCCACACATTTCAGCAAGAGATGGGTATCAATCTCAGAAATACATTTCCCAATCCTCCCTTGCCCCTGCCCTGCCCTGATCAGTTTTGCCTGTCCTGGAGTCCCACTTAAATCTAACCTGAATCTTCCTGCCTTTCAGTCGAAGCCCCATCCTGCTGAGCTGCAGCCCTAAGAGGTTCCAGGCAAGTTTGTGGACACACACAATAGATGTGTGTCACCCACGGCCTTGTTTCCTTTCATCCTTGTTGGGCAAGGAGGCTGTTGTTGGCATGGTAACCTTCCCTATAAAAGTTGCAGCCCTCAAGGATGTTTTTCAATTCCAGCAGGGACATAGCTCCTTCCCTGCACTGTAGATCATTGTCTGACATGTAGCTGTGTCATTCTGGCCTCCTCCAGAATGGGAACATGGTGTTGGTGGCACAAAAGGTGGTCTGGTTCACTGAGGGCAACAAAAGGCTTAAGGCAGATGCTGATTGGATCTCTGAAGAACAGGTTCCTTCTGTCCTACATGTTGATCCTCTGCCACCCAGAGAAACCAGTTCTTTTTTTTTTTTTTTTAATGTTTTCTTTATTTCTGAGAGAGAGAGAGAGAGAGAGAGCGTGAGCAGGGGAGGGTCAGAGAGAGAGGGAGATACAGAATCTGAAGCAGGCTCCAGGCTCTGAGCTGGCTGCCAGCACAGAGCCCAACGCGGGGCTCAAACCCACGAACTGTGAGATCCTGACCTGAGCCGAAGTCCGACGCTTAACCCACTGAGCCACCCAGGCGCCCCCAGAGAAACCAGTTCTGAGGCCCAGAAAATTTAAGGGGCCTCTTGAGATCTCTTAGTGAATGGTAAACACACATCTTCACTAAAGTCAGACACTCAACAAATGGCATAAGGCCCAGTGCTTAATTCTGTAGAATAAGCTGATAAACCAGAAAGCCTCCAGAATCTAGTGATTTCCTTTCTCCTCAGCCCTCTGTGGAATAAATGAATATTTATCAACCATTTCCTGTGTTGCAATTTCCCATACATTATTTCAATTAATTCTTCCCACATTCCCTATGAGACAGGGATTAGGGCACTCATTTTACAAATGGAAAACTGAAAAGAAAGATTTTATGCAACCTGACCAATAATCACATGGCCATGGAGTGGTGGCATCAGGACTTGACCCCTGGTCTTCAGATTCCCAATCTCACACTTTTTACTAGATCTTGTGTTCCTTTGGTATTCACTACCTTGCTACTGAGAAAGAAATCCTTCCCCCAGGATCCTAAGCCACTGCCCTTCTAGGTCCACAGGAACAAAATGGGCATTGGCATCAGTCTCCATGGCCATGGGGTCCTGTGTGGCTGAGTGGCATTGCAGCAGCAGCAGCAGCAGCCGCCTCAAACTTGAGGCTTCCCCCTGCCAGCTGCCTTGTCTCCGTCATGGAGTTTCCCCGGTAGAGGGCAAGCTGAGGGAAAGTGGTTCCCAGCTGCCAGCTTCGTCTAGGCAAAATTGCATTAGAGCCAGCCCCGGCTTCCCTCAGTCCCTCCAGAGTGAGCACATTCAGCTCCCCCGCAAAAAGGAGGGGGAGAGAGACACACAGAAAAAAAGGAAACTTCCATTTCTTTCCCTGGCTGGGAAGCACTTGGCTTCAACCTGTCACTCATCTTGTAAGTGGAGAAGATTGATACTGATCCTCTCGAGATTATAGAAGCCTCTAAAATGAACCCTTGGGCAAGAGCTTTGCCCTGGAGAGACATTAGTAGGAAAGCCTGGATTTGACTGTGGTGGGAGGGAAGAAGCAGCAGGTCTCAGGAGGGAGAGAGACTCCTGGATCTCCTCATGGTCTCCTCATGTGCTACTTAATGGGTATCATTTTTCTCTCTGCAAGTCTTATGTCCAAAAAAATGAGAAGAGTACTGGCAACTGGAACATGGTGAAGAAGAAAGCAGTAGGAGGAGGGCACTATCAGGTAATGACCTCACACAAAACATAGGAAGTATTTTTATTAATGTTTATTTTATTTATTTTTGAGAGAAAGCATGAGTAGGGGAGGAGCAGAGAGAGGAGGGCAGGACAGAGAAACCCAAACACTGTCAGCATAGAGTTGACATGGGGCTTGAACCCATGAACTGTGAGATCATGACATGAGCTGAAATCCAGAGTTGGACGCTTAACTGACTGAGCCACCCAGGTGCCCCATCATAGGAAGTGTTGATAGTGTTAATAGTGGTTAATATTTATTTAGAGTGTGCCAACCATGCTTTATTTATTATCTGAATCCCTTCCCTCAGGTAGATCCTATCCCTGTTCTGGAGATAAGGAAACTGAGATTTATGAGCTCCTCAAAAGCAATAATGGGAGTGGATCAAGCACTCTGTAGATATTATCTCATATAATCCTCACCACAAACCAATGAGATGGAACCATTATGCCCATTTTCTACAGGTGAAAACTGAGGCTCAGAGAAGTAGAGAACTTGTCTGTGATCACTAAGTGCTGTAAGTGGCAGAGTAAGGATTACAGTTTGATGTGTGACTCTAGAGCATGTGGGCTTGACTACTTGGCCTTGCTGCCACTGAGTCTTCTCCACATCTTCCAGGGCCCCTGCTCACATAGGCTGAGACCACAAAAATCTGCCCACACCTACATTTCTGTAGTGCTCGCCACACAGGCAAAAATCTGGCCAGGAATGTTCACTTGGTTTAGTTCAGACTTGCCACCAGAGTATTTCTAGGGTCTAGACAGATGAGCCTTGGTAACATGGCCCCTGTGTCATAGGGCTCTCGTTATATCCAATCCAGATTTCCAAGGTAAGAAGGAACCTTGACAGGGCTTCACTACCTTCCCCATGCCTTGACATTTATGGAAGAGATGCAAAAAGGTAAACTGAACGGCCCTTGGGAGGTCTCCTTAATGTCCAAGGGAGGTGCTTTTTGGAGAAGAGGCTGGAGAACCCAGCAATCAATCAGGGGGACCACAGAGTAGCAGCCTCTCCAGCTAGGCGGGCTCCCAAGGGCCTCTCCCAGAGACTCCTCTGCCTCCTTACAGGAGCCAATTCCACTGCTCCCACCCATGCTGCAGGGCTGTGAGGATGGGAAACACTTGGAATCCTGAGTCAGAGGAAAGATTCCACTTCACTTTCCCTGGAATAGCAAATCAAGGATGCAACAGTCAGTCTATGTAGAGAAGAAGAGGAACTGGAAAGTGAGAAAGTATAGTACTCATTTCTTTCCCTATCATCTCTTTTATGTTTAAAATGTTTTATATATGTATTTTTTATTCCATTTATGTCTTTTTTATGCATGTTCACTGCAGAAAATACATGTGATGATAATAAGATTTATTAGTATGAATGTTCCTCCATTTTTTTTTCTCTCCTCTTGCCCATTCACCAAATGTTTTCCAGCTTAGAATCCAATCCCACTTTCCAGTTTAAAGAGTTTCATCTTGGGGCACCTGGGTGGCTCAGTTGGTCAAGTGTCCAACTTCAGCTCAGTTCATGATCTCACAGTTTGTGGGTTTAAGCCCCACTTCAGGCTCTGTGCTGACAGCTCAGAGCTTGGAGCCTGCTTATGTTTCCTTGTCTCCCTCTCTCTCTGCCCCTCCCCCGTTCATGCTCTGTCTCTCTCTTTCTCAAAAATAATGAACATTAAAAAAAAATTTTTTTTAAATAAATGGAGTTTGAGGGGCACCTGGGTAGCACAGTTAAGTGTCCGACTTTAGCTCAGGTCATGATCTCACAACTCGTGAGTTCAAGCCCCACGTTAGGCTCTGTGCTGACAGCTCAGAGCCTGGAGGCTGCTTCCAATTCTGTGTCTCCTCTTTCTGCTCCTCCCCTACTTTCTCACTCATGTGCTCTCTCTCTCTCTCTTTCTCTCAAAAATAAATATTTAAAAAATTTTTAAAAATAGAATTTGATCTTGGCCAGACCAATTTCTGGATCTTTTTAAATGAAGAATCAGAAATGTGAGGGAAGGAAGGGTGGGCATTACTGTTTGGAGAGAGACAATGAGACATAGAGCCTGAGAGGTTGCTACAAGGAAAAATTTGGGCAGAGAGGCTAAAATGATCTATATAATAAAGTACAAGTGGGAGCATCTGGGTGGCTCAGTCAGTTGAGTATCTGACTCCTGATGTTGCCTCAGGTCATGATACCAATCAAGGTGGTGGGATCGAGCCCTGTGTCAGGCTTGATTCTGAGCATGGAAACTGCTTGGGATTCTCTCTCTCCCTCTTTCTCTGCTCCTCCTCTGCTCACACACAAGCACACCTGTTCTCTCTCTCTCTCAAAATGAATAAATAAACTTAAAAAAAAAAAAAGAACAAGGTAGGGGAAGGAGAAGGCAAAGAGATGGGTTGGAAAAGGAAAAGTAGGAGGAATTTTATCAAGTATCACTGAGGAGCACTAAATTAATCCCCTGTAATTCCTCAAGTAGATATTGAAATACCATTTTTATTCTCTGGCTCTAGGATTATAATTCTTTATTTGTAACTCCACCTAGAGACTTGACCATGTAGGGGCCCAGAATTTATTAGGGTTCTATACAGGAAATTATAAAATATCATTATTTGATAAAAGAAAGAAAATAGGCAAGTATTTATCCTGACCTTTTTTTTTTAACAACTGTGAATTTTTTTTTTTAATTAACAAAATTCTACTCCTAGTGCAAGGCTCAAACTCATAACCCCAAGATCAAAAGTCATATGCTCTACTGACTAAGCCAGCCAAAGAACTCTTAACAACTTGATTTAGTCTAAATTCTTTACTGTCAGATTCTGGATAATAAATGCAAATGGAATGACAAAATTATAAAATCACCATTTTGTAACCTCTGTGAGAGCATGGATTTAGACAAGGACCATCAATAATCAGGGATTCTACTGGGTGAAAGATTGAAGGAACTTTTTAATACCAATAATACTTGAAGCCACCAATTAATTTTAACATCACAAAAAGAGACCACCCAAGAGAACTAAAAACATGTTCACATAGAAATCTGCACATAACTTTCATAGCATTAGTATTATTTGTAATAGCCAAAAGTGAAAACAATCCAAGTGTCCATCAACTGATGAATGGATAAACAAAATGTGGTATTTCCATGTAATGGAATATTATTCAGCCAATAAAAGATACGAAGTATTGATGAATACTGTAATGTGGATGAACCTTAAAAACATTATGCTAAGTGGGGCACCTGGGTGGCTCAGTTAAGTGTCCAGCTCTTGATGTTGGCCCAGGTCATGATCTCCTGGTTCATGAGATCAAGCCCCACATTGGGATCTACACTGAAAGCATGAAGCCTGCTTGACATGCTCTCTCTCCCTCTCTCTTTGCCCCTCCTCTGCTCATGTATGCTCTCTCTCTCAAAAATAAATAAGTGAACTTATATATACATACTAAAGTATTTACACATGAAATTACATAATTCCAGAATTTGCTTCAAAACAATCCAGTTTGTACTGGCAAAGGAAGGTGGTAGAGACAAAACTAGACTTTCTGTGAAATGATACTTGTTGAACTACTTGATAGATACAGAGATGTTTATTACACTATTCTATCTTACTTTTGTGAATGTTTAAAACTTAAAAAATATGAGACTTACGGGCCACCTAGCTGGCTCAGTTGGTAGAATATGCGACTCTTGATTTAGGGGTTATTAGTTCCAGCCCCACGCTTGGTGTAGAGATTGTTTTAAAAAATAAAATCTTATAAAGTATATATGATACTTGGATTATCCATTAAATTGGAGCATATTAAGAAATCCTATCTTCTTTGAAGGAAAATGAGCTGAGATTGAATAGTTGAGTTTGAGATGACCCATATTTTATTAAAAGCTGAAATTAAAGAACATGTATAGAATCTGAAGTGACCAGCTCAAATTATTGTAATAATTACTGTTAATTTTGCAATAACTAAACTGCAAAGACACCAGGACCCTCCCAAGGAGGCAGGAAGTAATACAGCCTTTCAAACACCAAGAAACACAGTCATACCAAGTTGTTGATCTTCTCTTTAACAACACCTCAGTCCTTCTTGCCTCTAGGAAAAGTACAAGTTTCCAAATCTAGCCCTGACCTGCCTTTCCAGCCTTGTTCCCTGACCCTCCTCTCCTTGCTTCCTGGCCATACCACCATTAATTCACTGGTTTCTGAACACACTGACTCCCTTGCCTTATGTGCAAACCCTCCTGTGAACCCCCAATCTTTCTTTCACTCCCTTAACACATGTCTTCTTCTCTTTGACAGAATTAGTCATTCCCTGTTCCATATGTGCCTCTAATACATCACACTGTAAGGTACTTATTTATGTTCGAATCTCATCCCCACCCGATTCTGTGCTGCCCCAGACTCTATCTTGTTTATATCTACATGTTCAGGGTCTGACATAAAGTAGGTATTGGATAAATGCTTTTGGATAACAGATGGGGCCTGAAGGAGCTCGTAGACTTTGGATAGTGCGGTGCTAAGTGTGGCCCCCCAAAATTACCCAGACCTGCACTCTTCCTTTTATGTGCCTGCTAAGTTGGGACACAACAAAGCAAACAGTCTGATCCAAGAATAACCAACAAAATCACCTGGTTAATATCAACTCAGTAATAAGCAGAAGAAAGAAATTTAAGAGAAAGGCTCTGAGCCTATGGTATGCATGAACTGTATATTGAAAATGGGAAGGGGCCCCTGGGTGGCTCAGTTGGTTGAGCCTCTGACCCTTGATTTTGGCTCAAATAATCATCCCAGAGTTATGGAACTGAGCCCTGCATCTGGCTCCACGCTGAGGGTGGGGCCTGCTTGAGATTTTCTCCCTCTTTCTCTCTCGCTCTCTCAAAAAGAAAGAAAGAAAGAAAGAAAGAAAGAAAGAAAGAAAGAAAGAAAGAAAGAAAGAAAGAAAGAAAGAAAGAAAGAAAAAAGGAAACAGCGGTAGAGATAATTCAATGGTGGGTTAAGATTTTAAGGGCTCTCTAAGACATAGTTGAGAGAGTTCAGAGAGTTAATAAAATAACAACTCTTCCTGATTTTTATAAAACCTACAGCCCTCCAATTTGGAAGCCAGCAGTGGCTCTCTGGTATTTGCATTCTGCCAGTCCCAACAGATGACTCCCCTACAGGGAAACAGGCAACTTGTATCCACACAGCAAAGGCCCTAGAGCCCTAAAATCTCCACAAAATCTCTTTTTTTCTTTAGCACTCTTTTTTAACACCTTACAAACGAAGAAGCAGATTACTGCAAGGGGAGAGAATACTCTCTCAGAGGACCTTCATGAAGACCTGTATGTACATCACACCAGATTCTAAAAATTATTTGCTTAGTTGTATTTTTTCATTTTCTTTCATAAATAGAATGATTTTCCTTTTTCCCTTTTCTCAAAGATTTTATTTTTAAGTAATCTCTACACACAACATGGGGCTTGAACTCACAACTAAGAGATCAAGAGATGCACAGCTCTACCTACTGAACCAGCCAAGTGCCCCTCTTTTTTACATTTTTATCAGCTTTATTAAGTTGCAGTTGATATGTGTGCATGTGTGTGTGTGTGTGTGTGTGTGTGTATATATATAAAGACACTGTGAAAGTGTATAGCATACAATGTTTTGTTTTGTTTTTTAAATAAGCTCTATGACAACATGGGGCTTGAACTCATGACCCTGAGATCAGGAGTCTCAAGCTCTATTGACTGAGCCAGTCGGGGACCCCTAGAATGATTTTCTTCTGCTCAGAAGCACCTGGGTGGCTCAGTCAGTTAAGCATCTGATTCTTAATTTCGGCTTAGGTCATGATCTCACAGTTCATGAGATTTAGCCCTGCATTGGGCTCTGCACTGACAGCACAAAGCCTGCTTGGGATTCTCTCTATCTCTGTCCTTCCCCTGCTCGCTCACTTGCTCTCTCTCTCTCCCTCAAAACAAATAAATAAACCTAAAAAAATACCTACATATTTGAAAAATAAAGAAAAGTATAAAAAATGAAATACAAAGTTTCCATAAATCCATTAGAATTGGGATACCTGGGTGGCACATTTGGCCAAGCATTCGACTCTTGATTTCAACTCAGGTCATGATCTTAGAGTTTGTTTCTGGGCTCCTCTCTGACAGCAGGGAATTTGCATAGGATTCTCTCTCTCTCTCTCTCTCTCTCTCTCTCTCTCTATGCCCCTCACTCTCTTGTGCTTGCTTTCTCTACCTTTTTCTCAAAAATAAATAAACTTACAAAGAAGTAACAACCATTAACATTTGATGTATGTGTGTGTACATGTGTATATTTTATAAAACTAAAATCATGCCATATAAAGTTTTATACATTTTTTGTCACTTAGTATTATATTGTAGGCAGTTTTTCAGATTAATAATTATTTTAGAACATGATTTACAATGACAGCCTAGTAGTCCATCAGATAACAATTTATTTCAGCCATTATCCATTGGACATTTATATTGTTTCCAGTTTTTCTTCATTGCCAAAAATACTGTAATTAACAGCAGTCCCAGAAGAATTGCTAGGTCAAAGGCCATGAACTTTTATAAGGCTGTTGGTGTACATTGTTGAATTACCCTCAGGACAGCTTGTACCAGTTTATCTTCCTTCCACCAGTGTGTGAGTTTCGTGTGTCAAAGTGAAAAAGGTAAGAGTTTCTGTATTCCTCACAATGAGCATATATTTGTAATCAGGAAGAAAATATATGTTTTATTTTAAGAAAAAGAAAAAACACATTGTTTTCCCATAAGATAGTGGTTCATGGGTGAATAACTTAAAAAGAACAGTTTTTTGAAGGCTGACAGTTGGGTCTGAGGAGGTTGAAAAACGTGTTTCTGGATAGAACCAACATGCTTCTGAGAAGAAAATTCTAAGGACCTTGGCAGTCTCATTGGCCAAAAATGAAATCTGGCTTTGAAGAGAAAGAAAGATGATTCTTAGGAGATAATTCTGGAGAGTCATCACAAATCTGAGGGAACAAAATTCTGATGCTACTGAAATAGGACTGGAATCATTTACCACTCCAGAGTTTCTGTTTTATAGAGACTTGGGGGCAATCATAAAGTTGTGTTTACATCATTCATAGAAGATTGGAAACACTCACCAAGGTACTGCTGGCCTCATCACTGATTTGGGAAAGTTTATTAAGTCAGGTGGACCTGAGAATAATGAAGAGTCGGTTCTGAGAAGACAGTTTGAGATGAACAATTGGTGTTGAGATGACTGAAAATTGGTTCTGATAAGGGAACTGGAGTTATTCACTGTCTCTGAGAAGCCAGTGTGAGGGAAATCAAAGCTGGTTCTGAAGAGAGTCAAAGGTGATTGGCAAGCTGGGATGGGTATATTTCTCTTTCTCCCAGACCCCTGGGAGATGCTCCCAGGTAGCATTAGTAGATGTTCCACTAATTTGTTGAATAAATGAAGTACAGTTTGGTTCTCAGGAGTCTGGTTATTGGATCTGAAACGGTTCTAGGGTGAGAAGTTGGTTCTAAGGAGAGTTTCAGAGAAGGCTAAAATCATTTTCTCTGAGGAACACACCCACTGCTGGTTCTGTGGCAACTCAGCTTCCAGGTTTGTTTGGGAAGTGAGGAGGCATTCTAACCCAGGTGGGCAGGCTGATTTACCTGGGTCACAGAGATGGGACAAGACACTCCAGCATAGACTAATTTCCATGAATTTGCTTCCTCAGATTTTTAAAGTCCCTTTCTTCAAAACGAGTCCCTAAGTGCGAGTCTTAGGAGGGCCTCCACCCCACTACCCTAAGGCCTGCTCTTAGGTCTCCAGCTCGCAAATTAGCCCCACAATCTTAGAGGGCTGTGTCCCCTGAGCGGAGGATCTTGTCAGAGCACAGGCCAGGGCAGGTAGCAGGAGAGAGGGCCCAAGACGTACACCCTCAAGGAGGGAGGACAGGTCTGTAGGATAGAATTAACATTGCAAAGCCCACTTGGAGAATGGGCACTCAAAGACAAAGAAAGAAAAGATTTTTTTTTTATAGCTTTTACTTTTTTTAAAGTTTATTTACTTATTTTGAGAGAGTGGATCACGAGTGTAAGTGGGGGAGGGACAGAAAGAGAGGGAAACAGAATCCCAAGCAGGCTCTGTGCTGTCAATGAAGAGCCTGACTTGGGGCTTGATTTCACAATGGTGAGAACTGAAACGAAATCAAGAGTTGGATGCATGGGTGCCTCGGTGGCTCAGTCAGTTAAGTGTTTGGCTCAGGTCATGATCTCTTGGTTCATGGGTTCGAGCTTCACACAGGGCTCAGTCCTGACAGCTCAGAGCCTAGAGCCTGCTTCAGAATCTGTGTCTCCCTCTCCCTCTGCCCATCCCCTGCTTGTGCGTGTGCTCTCTCTCTCTCTCAAAAATAAATAAACATTAAGAAAAAAAGAGTTGGATGCTTAATCAACTGAACCACCCAGGCACCCCAATAACTTGCACTTAAAATTTTTTTAATGTTTATTTATTCTTGAAAGAAAGACAGAAGGTGAGGTGGAGAGGGGCAGAGAGAGGGGGAGACACAGAATCCGAAGCAGGATCCAGGCTCTGAGCTGTCAGCACAGAACCCAAAGCAGGTCTCAAACTCACCAACTGTGAGATCATGACCTCAGCTGGAGTCAGACACGTAACAACTGAGCCACCCAGGTGCCCCTCATTTGTTTTGTTCCTTAAATTTCACATGAGTAAAATCATATGGTATTTGTCTTTATCTGACTTATTTTGCTTAGCATAATACACGCTAGCTCCATCCATCCACACCTTTGCAAATGGCAAGATTTCATCTTTTTGATGGCTGAATAATTTTCCATTGTATGTATATATGTATGTATATATATATGTCTTCTTTTTTAATGTTTATTTTTGAGAGAGAGAGAGAGACAGAGCATGAGTGGGAGAGGGGCAGAGAGAGAGGGAGACACAAAATCTGAAGCAGGTCCCAGGTTCTGAGCTGTCAGCGCAGAGTTCAATACAAGTCTTGAGCCCACAGACTGGGAGATGGTGACCTGAGCCAAAGTCAGACACTCAACCAATTGAGTCATCCAGGCGCCCCTGGAAAGGATAACTGTTAAGGATAATTTTCTAAAATAAGTAAAGCCACCTCTCCTCACCCTAACCCCAACACTTATCCCAGCAGGCAACAAGTGCCAATTTATCAGAGTTGAGAACACAGAGCCTCAGCTGCCCTTTCCACTCTCTGGCTGTTCCTCAGTTCTAGGCTCCTTGGGTCCAAAGAAGAGAGAAAGAGAAGCTATAGTTACATTACCTCAGAATTGAGAAGTGGAAATTTGGTAGGATAGCATTTTTGACAATCAGTGAGTGAGTGAGGTCTGTATTCCAGAACACCCACCCAGGAAAGAGCCCATAGGATATATGATGACATGGACAGATAACTTCACAGGACTGGTATCCCAGGCAGCTTCCCACACCATTTGAGTTTGGCTCCTTCCTCCTTATGAGGTAGAAGTGCCTCATCAATATGTAGCCCACTCTCCACCAGGTACCTTAGAGAAGTATCACCAAGGACTCATGTACATTTGCCAAGCTGAATAAATAGCAACAGGATACGTTGCTTAGCCCCAGATGTCTCATTACCAGAAGGTATAAATGAATGGGAGGGAGTTTGAAGTAGGGCAATAAAAATGATGAAGGGTCTGGCTTTGTTTACATGAAGAAAGATTAAATGAAGCAATTCTTTTAGGAGGCTGAGGTTTCACTATGTGACTGTGGGGGAAGGTGGGGGATTATTGCTTCTAGTAACAGGGAGGTGAGTAAATGGGTACATGGTGGAAAGAAGGAGCCAGAACAGGGGGCTGTGGAGTAAATGGGATCACATCCACACAAAGACTTGTACTGAGGTGTTCATAGCAGCTTTATTTATAATAGCCCCAAAGGGAACCAACCCCAATGTCTATCCAAAGGTGAAAGGGTGAACAAATTGTCCTATAGCCATAGAGCGAAATACCACTCAGCAATAAAAAGTAGTGAGCTATTTATGTAAGCAAGAACATTGATGAATCTCAAAATAATGATGCTACATTAAAGAACCTAAAAGAGCACATACCAAATTATTAAATTTCTGTGAAACTCCAGAATATGCAAACTGATCTATACAACAACAAAAAAAGCAGATCAGTGGTTGCCTGGGGACAGGGATGGAAGAAGGAAAAATTTCCAAGGGGCACAAGGGAAGTTTTGCAGGTGACAGCTGTGTTCATTTATCTTTTTTTCTTAAATATTTATTTATTTAAATAATCTCTATACCCAACATGGGGCTCGAACCCATGACCCCAAGGTCAAGAGTTGAATGCTCTTCTGACTGAGGCAGCCAGACACCCCCGATATGTTCATTATATTAATTATGGTTATGGTTTCACTTGTGAACACGTATATCAAGACTTCATCAAATTGTACAGCTTGTTGTATATCAATTGTACTCTAAAAAAGCTGTAATAATAAATAACCTAAGCACTGAGGAGAATGGGCTTGTTGGAGACAGCTCCTCAAAAGGGAAATGAAATAGATTTACTTGCAACAGAGAAGGTAAGCTGCCAACTTGACTAAAGAGAACTTTGTTTTAAATGTTTATTTATTATTTTTGAGAGAGACAGGCAGACAGAGGATGTGCAGGTAAGGGGCAGAGAGAGAGGCACAGAATCTGAAGCAGTCTCCAGGCTCCAAGCTGACAGCACAGAGCCTGACGCGGAGCTCAAACTCACAAACTGTGAGATCATGACCTGAGCTGAAGTCGGATGCTTAACCAGCTGAGCCACCCAGGCTCCCCTGAAGAGAACTTCTCAAGTAAGCTTTGCCTCAAAAGGTTTTTCTAGGTTCTAGCAATGGGAAAAATGGGAAGAAAAATCACTGCAGTGGAGGGCTAGATTTGGTTTTGGGGGGCAAAAACCTGGATGCTAACAGGTAAAATGTTGAAACCTTGTTTGCTTGGTGCCCGATTCTTTTAGACTTGGCCTCATTTCCTTTAGGACCACTGGGATTTCACTCTGCTCACTCCTTCAGTCTCAAACTACACAAAGTGTGGCTGAACGAGGTAAAACAGCAGGGATGGGGAGAGAGAGGGATATTGCAGGAACTACCTTTGGCCCTCTAGTACCCATTCCTGCTTCTATTTCTTCCTAGAGTTGGAGGTTTCAAGACGGGGTAGGTAGAAGGATGACACCACAGACAGCCTGACAACCAAGCTAAACTCTGCCTTTCTGAGTGCTTAGAATCTTTCCAAATGGATGAGTCTCAACATTCCCAAAATTCCAGAGAAAAGAGTACCTCTCAGGTACTAGAAAGAAGGGTCAAAGGTCCTTAAAATCAGTTTCTTTTTTTAAATTCAGAATCTAAACCTATCCTAGCTGGCCGAGTTTTCCCTGCCCCTTCGCTTCTTCCACCCCACTCCTCTCTGTCATCCACATCCTTGAAACCACAGACAATGTCCCCAGGTAGCAATCAATTGTTCAACACTATCTGGGTCCCTTCCTAAATCTCAGCCTTTATGATAATAGAGCTTTTATCAGCACTGCCCTGTGCCCTTGGTTTCAGATTTCCCTGACAGGAGTAGAAGTTAAAATAAATACTTTCCTTTTTTTTTTTTTTTTTTAAATACTATAGGACTACAAAATGGGGCAAATTTCTGAGTCTTGCCCTATTTCAGGTATGCAGAGAAGCTTGAGTTTCAAGTGGCAGAATCCAAAGGAACCCTGGTGACACGACTAATAAAAATTAGCTGGCAATCTTGACAGAACTTCTCTACAAACCATCTGCATCATAATTGCCTGACAAGTTTGTTGTCAAGACCAAGTCCACGGGGCGCCTGGCTGGCTCTGTTGGTTAAGCGTCCGACTTTGGCTCAGGTCATGATCTCATGGTTTGTGGGTTCGAGGCCTGCATCAGGCTCTGTGCTGAACATTTACTCAAAGCCTGGAGCCTGTTTCAGATTCTGTGTCTCCTTCTCTCTCATCCTCTCCTCCACTCATACTCTGTCTCTCAAATATAAATAAATGTAAAAAAAAAAAAAAAAAAAAAAGACCAAGTCCAAGCCCCCATCCGAGACCTCAAGAATCAGATGCTCTGGGAATGGGGCTTTGGAATCTGATTCTAATGCATTGTAATAACATAGGAGATTTTCTGCTTTAAAGGAAGAGAGTTTAACTTTGCTCCTTCTTATTTTATTCTTGCCATGTCCCCCCACCCCCACTCTCGCCTTGGTAATCTGGTGAGAAATGATTAAGAATGTGTTACAGGCATAGACTTGTGTGTGTTCCTGGGCCTAGAGTGAGATGGGGAGGGGTAGGTGGGGCTGGTAAAAGGTGTGTCAATGTAAATACTGTCCCATCAGGACCTGGCAATTTTTCCAGGAGGCTCACAGAGATGTGACCTTAGCTGGAGAAGGTGGCTTGGTTGCTCCTGCTCCAGACTGAGGAGTGTGGTATCATGGGAAAGGGCAGAGTTCAACAGTGTTGGTGGCTGAGGGCTAGAACAGAAGAGAAAGAGTAGGTTTAATGCCAGGAGACTGCTGGAATTTCCCTGGCTCCAGAAGTAGTCTGGGTAGGTAACCTGGGAGATCCTCAGAGGGAGAAGGAATGGAGGCAGGTTAGACCTCACCCTCACTCAAGGCCTGATAACCACACTGGGTATAGAAGATACTTCATTGTTCTTGACCAGGAGGATCAGAAGTTGACAGGATCCAAGGCGTGGGAATT
This sequence comes from Hyaena hyaena, assembly GCF_003009895.1. Lineage (NCBI taxonomy): Eukaryota > Metazoa > Chordata > Mammalia > Carnivora > Hyaenidae > Hyaena > Hyaena hyaena. The sequence continues at coordinate 812,367 of NW_024081356.1, read as the reverse complement.
CCAGGACATCAAATCTATTGTAACCAAATGACCAATGGTTGATAGTGTCTGACCCGTTCATAGAAGACTCATATCAGGAAAAAAAAAAAAGAAGACTCACATCAGGGCTGAAGGTAGTGCTTGCATTCAGTAATCTATCCATTCATTCTCCCAGGCAAAAACTCACTAATACCCTCCCTAGGTCACATACAAAAAAAGTCAGTTGAGTTGACTCCTACTAAGCCTTCCCAACTCATTTGTTCCACCTTTCCTAATCTCCTGGGTGGGTTGGGTGTCCTTCTTCTTGCTCTCAAAAGCCCCACACTTGTCCATATTATATAACATAACACCATGTTATAATCTTTGGTCTACATTCTGTGTTCTCAACAAACAGTCTACATTGTTGTGACCAGCTCAAGGCCTCTCACAGAGAAGAAGATGCTAATAAACCCATAAGAATTGCTCCCGCCATGATTGTGCACCATCAGGGAGCTGGGGCTAGGGAACCTAGCACCCCAGGCCTCCCACACAATGGGAACAGACTTGGGGCACCTGGGTGGCTTAGTCGGTTAAGCGTCCGACTTTTGCTTAGGTCATGATCTCGCGGTTTGTGGGTTCGAGCCCCGCGTCGGGCTCTGTGCTGACTGCCAGCTCAGAACCTGGAGCCTGTTTCAGAGTCTGTATCTCCCTCTGACCCTCCCCTGCTCACGCTGTCTCTCTCTCTCTCTCTCCTAGAAATAAATAAAAATATTAAAAAAAAAAAAAAAAAAAACAATGGGAACAGACTTGGTCTGGATGGGAAACTTAAATACCAGGCCAGCCTCCTGCTCACTCTGCTTTGTGTTCTGGACGCTGCCAAGGATCGCAGCTCCAGCTGGCAAGTAGTTAGATTTCTTCCTGGAAGGATTCTTGGCTTAAGAACTGGCCCTCGCCTCTTCTGGACTTCTTCGACACCCTCAGGTTTCTGGGGACATGGAGGATGGGAAAGAGAGGCTGAGTCAGTTCCAGACTTGTTACTCCTTCCCAAAGCCCTCAGGCCCACCCTTTATCTCCTCCAAGTATATACGGCAGGAACTCCCAAGAACATAGGGGCAGGGTTAGCCAAACATTTGGGGCCAGGAGAATAGCACTGCCTCTGGGCACTCATGTTCCACTTTTTATTTTAATGTTTATTTATTTATAAGAGAGAGAGACAGACAGAAAGAGATAGAGCATGAGTGGGGGATGGGCAGAGACAGAGAGGGAGACACAGAATCTGCCAGGCTCCAGGTTTCAAGCTGTCAGCACAGAGCCCAATGTGGGGCTTGAACCCATGAACCAGAAGATCATGGCCTGAGCCAGAGTGTGGTCAGACACTCAACCAACTGAGCCACCCAGCCACCCTCATGTTCCACTTCTACCTGTAGCCATCTTCACCTTTAATTAACGAAGTTAAAGCTCCAGTCTGCTAGACTGAGGAAGCAGTCCAGTATCTAGAAAAGACCTACACAGTTCTCAAAGAATTCACTCCTCCAGTGAATCACACAGAGGGCACAACTCCGACTAGAATTTCCATGTCTCCAGGGAGCCTGGCTGGCTCAGTCTGCAGAGCATGTGACTCTCGATCTCATTGTTGTGAGTTCGAGCCCCATGTTGGGTGTAGAGATTATTTAAAAATAAGATCTGTTTTGGGGCACCTCAGTCAGTTAAGCGACTGACTTCGGCTCAGGTCATGATCTCGCCGTCCGTGGGTTCGAGCCCCGAGTCAGGCTCTGTGCTGACAGCTCAGAGCCTGGAGCCTGTTTCAGATTCTGTGTCTCCCTCTCTCTCTGCCCCTCCCCAGCTCGTGCTCTGTCTCTCTGTCTCAAAAATAAATAAACTTTAAAAAAAAATTTTTAAAATAAGATCTTTTTTAAAAAAAGGAATTCCCTTGTTTCTGTAAAAGCCCTTCAAAGCCCGCAATAGAGATGGCTACAAAAGGGCCACTCCCTCTCCCAGCCCAGGAAACACGCACCCAACTGCAACTATTTTATTTTCCTTTTAATTTTTCTGAAGGATATACACCACATATCCCATGGGCAATAAAGCGCATTCAATGTGTTTATAAGCCAAACAGTCACTTTGTTTAAGCAAACACAAGTACAAAGTAAAATAAAACCACAAAATAATGAACTGCATGTTCATAACATACAAAAAATCGCCGCCTACTCAGTAGGTAACTACAACATTCCAACTCCTGAATATATTTATAAATTTACATTTTCAGTTAAAAAAATAGACTTTTGAGAGTTCAAATTTTGTTTTAGATTTTGTTTTCTTACATTCTGGAGAACCGAGGCTCAGCTCAGCCCTCTTCCTTATTTTGCTCCCAAAGCCTCCCCCGAATCATCACTCCCTGCCCCCCTTAAGGCTAGAGGTGAGCACGTCCCTCACAACGGCACGGCACGAGTCAAGCTGTCAGCAAGGCGCAGCACACAAAAGGCACCAAGACGTGAAACTTCTTAAACTGAAAGGACGAGAAAAAGAACACTTTCCAAAAAAAAGAAGAAAAACCAAACCATATTTTGTCACATGTGAGAGTACAGTCGGGCAATATTTACAAAAAGGTTAACGGAACATCACTCTGACACATGCTCTGATTAATATCAAGGACTGCTGTTTCAAAAAAAGCTTCAAACTTAATCGTCACAGCATCATCACAAAATAAAGGATCACCGTTGGTTTGCTTGGCTTTTCTTTTTTTTTTCCCCCCAAAGTGAGGCCCTAACTCCAAAGAATACAATAGAATATGCAAATTATCTTCACATCAAGAGTACCCCAAGAAAAACAAAATCCATGGCACAGACACTGTACAAGGGTACAGGGCTGGGCTCTTAGGGGCCCAAACCCCGTTTTGCCAACTTGATTTTCTAGCATTGAAGGGACCAGGGGGTCAGGCATAAGATGGAGATGATACTGAAATGATATATCCAAAATCCATGCAAATCAAGTTCTTTGGAAAGAGGTGAAGAACTTGGACATGGCTGTTTCAGGCAGCTGAAGTCAAAGGGAGTAAGGGATTGGGGAGGAAGGGCAAGTGGGCAGAAAGGATTGCAGGCCAACAGACCTTCCAGGCCGACCCTGGGGTGGAGTAGAGGGGGAGGTTTTGGCTCTAAGAACCTCCATCTCACCTATGAGAAACCCTTCCTTGGCCATCTCCTCCTGCTGTCCTTTAAGTCTCTTGTGTTTCTTTTCCTCCCTTTTCCCCTTTCCCCCCCTTTCCCTTTAGCAAATTTCAATTGTCCTGGGAGAAAAGGTTGTTGTCATGTCCGAAAGCCCTGTAGAGGCGCTGAAGGAGTTGGTGACAGCTGAGGAAGGGAAGCTGCTGACTTGGGTTGGGAAAGCCGGGGGAACAGAGGAGTAGGTGGTGGCCACTGAGGGTGAAGGGAAGCCACTGTGCACAGGGGATGGGTAGGTTGAAGAACCGGGAGAGGAGTAGGAGGTGGGCACAGGTGATGGATATGAGGTGGTGGCTGGGGACGGATAAGAGGTAGTAACTGGGGACGTGTAGGAGGTAGCCACCTGGGACGGGTAGGAAGAGAGGGAGGTGGCAGAAGAAGAGGCCACAACACCTTTGTCTGCCTTTTTGTCCTTCTGCCGCAAGTGGATCTTGGTATGCCTCTTGCGTTCATCACTCCTGGCAAACTTTCTCCCACAGATATCGCAGGCAAAGGGCTTCTCGCCTGTGTGGGTGCGGATGTGGGTGGTGAGATGGTCACTGCGGCTGAAGTTGCGCATGCAGATGCGACACTGGAAGGGCTTCTGGCCAGTATGGATGCGAATGTGGCGGGTGAGCTCATCTGAGCGGGAGAAGCGGCGGTCACAGGACTCCACGGGGCAGGCATAGGGGCGTTCGTGGGGGGGCGTCTTGCTGGGCCGGTTGGGGTACTTGCGCATGCGGCTAGGTTTGATGAGCTGGGACTGGTAGGTGGTGTTGAGGGCCTTCAAGTCCTGGGAGCCCGACTGTGTGGCAAAGGCCTTGATTGTAGACAGTGGAGTGAGAGAAGGCTGCTGGGTACGGCTTTCCAGGCCTTGGAAGGGCTTTTGGTCTGGGGTGCCCAGGCCCAGGTCCCCCTGCTGTTGTGGAAACAGATAGTCAGGGATCATGGGGACCTGGAAGCTACCCTTGGCAGTAGGGTAGGCAGGAGGCGGGTACTGGAGCGCTGCGCCTGCAGAGCCTGGAAAGGCCTGGCTTTGTGGCTCAGGGAAGATGTCAGTGTTAGGTGTGGGGAACGTGGGTGCCGCTGAATAAATGGGGCTGCTGTCATTGGACTGTACTGCACAGCTCAAGGGTGGGCTCTGAGAGGCAGAGGAGGAGGAGGAGGCTGCTGGAGATGGTGCTGAAGATGAGGTGGCCGGTGGGTTGGTCATGCTGACGAGGCCGCTGACCAGGCTGAAGAGGGGCTCAGGCCATAAGGTGTTGCCACTGTTGGGTGCAGGCTCCAGAGAGAAGCGGCCAGTGTAGGTGATGGGGGGCAGCCGGGTAGTTTGGCTGGGGTAACTGGTCTCCACCAGAACCTTCTCGTTATTCAGAGAGATATCAGGAAAAGACTCTGGCAAGAGAGAGAGAGGGAGGAGACCTGGTTACTGGAGAGCAATCACTGGAGGACGAGGACCTGAGCTGCCAGGCAAGAGGTCGGGCTGGCTACCATTGACTCCTGAGGTGGTTAATAATTGATAGCAGCAGATTGCAATGTTCCTGGACCCGCTCCAGCGGCAGAGCCCATTTCAACAACAGCTGACGCAAATACGGAGAATCCCCCTCCATTGCAGCTCACGGCGCTCCGCAGCGGCGGCTGCGCCACGGAGGGATTCCCGCCAGCACCCCCTCCGCCGCGGCTAATGCGCACCCCCTACCCCAGGCTGCCAGGATATCCCTGGGCACGGGTCATGGCCCTTCCTTGGGCACAGGCGGCAGGCAACGCAAACATGTTTGGAGAAAGGGGGGCGCAGCCCTGCTTTTCAAAACATGCCCTCCCCCCTCCACCCACCCACGCAGCCCGAGCTCTCCATCCAAAACAGAAGCTTGCTCCTCTGCGCACCGCTAGGGACGAGGAGGGTGAGGGTGAGATGGATGTCCCCAGTTATCCCTCTAGCACATGACCCTGAGGATGCGAGGAAGGGAAGGGAAACCCCACTTGCATCCTGAGGTCCAGGAGCACTGCTGCGGTGAAGGGGGTGCTGCAAGGCGGTGGAGAAGGACTGGATGCCAGGATGGAGAAGGGGCTAATCTTCGGCGTAGGCCACCGCTTACCTGCGGTCAGGTGTTCGTAGGGCTGCTCGCCCGCCTCCCCCTGAGGGTTGAAGGCGCTGCTGCTGCTGGCGCTGCTGCCGCCCCCTCCACCTCCACCGCCCCCGCTGCTGCTGCTGCTGTTACCGCCGCTGCCCTCCGAGGCCCCGGCGGCACCGAGGAACTGGGGAGCCCCGTTGCTCAGCAGCATCATCTCCTCCAGCTTAGGGTAGTTGTCCATGGTGGGCGAGTGAGGAAAGGAGCCGAACGGGTCGGAGATCTGCAGCGGGGACATCAGCTGCATCTCGGCCTTGGCTGCGGCCATCCCGGACGGACGGGCTGGAGAGCTGGTGTTGGGGAGGGTGGGCGCAGCCCGGAGCCGTGGCTGCGGGGGACACACTCTCGGGGGCCTGGCCGGGTCACATGCGGGACGCGGGGCACACTGTGGCGAGAGCAGGTGGGGCCTCCAGGCTCGCCCTCGCCGCCGGCCGGTGTGGACGCGGCGCTGCTACCGAGGCTGGGGCAGGGGCCGGTCCTGCGGCGGCGGAAGCTGGCGGCGACGGCAGCTGGCGGTGGCGGCGGCTCCCCAAGTTCTGCGCGCTGGGATCTCTCGCGACTCCCCAGATCCGCTTCTATTTGAAGGGTCTGGAACGCCGTGGGCCCGCCTCCGTCGTGACGTACATGGCCATATTTGGGAAGCAGGAAGCCCTAATATGGCAAGACCGGCCGGGGGGACCCGGAGTGACGTGAAGCCCCCTATCCCACAGCTGTGGGCACCGCCATCCCGCACCTCGGCCCCTGCGCAGACTCCTGCACCCTGGGCGCCTAGGATTCGAGAAAGCTTAGGACTTAAGCCTCGGCAGGGGACTCCCGGACTCAGGCTGCTCCGGAGTTCCCAGCATTGCCCCCGCCTCTTCCCTCCGCCTTCTTCCCTCCTCCCGGAGCCGGAAGCGGCCAGGCCATATCTGGCCGTCCCAAATAAGGCGCTGCCCAAATAAGGGTTGTTCCGGCGGGGGATCCTTCCTGCTCCTTATATGGCGTTTCCGGGTCCTTGCTCGCTGCTCCCTGGCTGCACCCCCCCCCCGCCCCCCCGGGTTCCAAGCCGGGAGCCCGAATGAGCGCAAGAGCTGGGGACGCCCAGGCGGAGGTCTCGGGGCGCGTAGCGCTAGGCGCACCGCAGCGCAGGCAACTCTCCAGCGGGCCCGGGCTGGGGAAGCCCGGGTCCGGGGCGGGGGCGAGGGCGAGTCGGCCCGGGGTTCTGCCACCGTCATCCAGGGCCCTCCCGCCCACCTCTGGGACCGTGGGAGCGGGGCGGGAGCTAAGGGGAGGAGCGGCTGGGCTGCCAGAGGCCGCCCAGGAGAGGCGGGGCATTGACCCCCCGGCCTTGACCAATGGCACGAAGCCTTTCCAGGTGTCATGGGGGAAACTGAGGCTAGGAAATAATCACCAGATGGTTCCCTCGGTCCTTTTGGGTTGCGGTGGGGCACCTGCTTCTCAACCAAAAGCTGGTGGTCCTTGTGGTGGAAGACTTTCCCACTATCATCTAGAACAAATGGAGGTGGGCAGGCAGTGCAGCAATCTGAAAAGGGGGCTTCCCTATGGGCTGTCTGGGGACCCCTGAGTTGGCACCGAGAGGACCTGCTTGGCGGCCTGGTGCTGCCCCCTGGAGGTCCCCTCTCCAGCTCAGTTCCCGGGCCCCGGGCCGATTGGGCTCTTCCGCCGGCTTTGGGTTCCCCCTCCCAGCTCCTGTGCTGGGCGCGTAGCCAGGCCGGGGGAGCCTTAGACGCAGTGAGAGCGAACTGAGCAGGCGCCGCAGCCTGGGCTCTCCCTGCAGTCCCTGGGGAGCCGCCACCGCCGAGGCGCCCAGACTCCGGGCGGGATAACGCGCTCCGGCTAAGGGCGGGAGGCCGGGGGTGGTTAGGCGGGAACGATTTTCGCAGGTCTCTGGAGTAGGACGCGAATGGGGAAGCCCTTTCGGTCCCATACCTACCCCCCGCATTTAAAAGCTCACCCCAAAGAAAATAGGGATTTCGAGAGGGGAAGGCTCCTGCTCTAGCTCTGAATCCAAGGAAGGTGCTGTTATTCTGAATTTAAAAAGAAAGCACAACATATGTGTGCGGAAGGAGGGTGCTGAGGACACAGGGAGAGACGGGGAAGGGGGATAGGTCTGGAGGGGGTGTCCCTGTGAACCCAAACAGGTTGGAGTCAGGGGTTTAAATGGGGAGGGGGACCAATAACTTTCTTGGGCGTCATCCTTCTCTACCTTCTACACACACACACAAACACACACGCCCACGCCCACGCACACGCACAGACACACATATTTTCTTATAAAAATCTATTTAAGGAATCTAGCAATGAACCCTATTTCTGTGTGCTCTTAGGTTGAGCTCCCCTACCCAAATGGCTAGGGCGTGGTGAGAGGCCCACTCCCAACGCCTACCCGTGTTGTCTATCGGGGGCACGAGTGATGTACCTCTCTGAGGCCTCCTGCCAGTCAGGATCAGATGGCCTGTGTCTGAATCCCACTCTCAGGTGGGGTATGTTGGCCAGGCTTTTTGTATCTCGCTTTCTTCAACTGTAAAATAGAGCTAATGTTAATGATACCCATATGGAAGAATTGTGAAAAACTGAAACTTCCATGAACTGACATCTCTCAAGTCCCAAAGAACAGTGCCTGCCTTGGAATCCCCAGTCAATAAACAGTGGCTATTGTTATTTTCAGGGGCTTTTGACACAGGGTCACCCACAATTCACCCACCCATCTTCAGCTTCCAAGCAAACTCCAGCGATCCTTTTCTGAAAAACTGTGCAGAAAGGGAGAAACATTCCAATTCTAACATAGGGGACATTGTCCTGAAGAGCTAATTCGAATCTTTCTTGCTGCAGTAGAACATTTCCTAAGCAGAATTTTCCAACCTTGCTTGTGTGACAGAATCACCTGTGGAACTCTGAGAGGAAAAAAAAAAGAAGTTATACCTAGACCTACTGAGTTACAATTTTTCTGAGCTTGTGAGTGCCAGAACTGAACTGAGCAGATTCCTCATCTTAGTTAGATCCTCCTTCTGTCCCTGGGGAGCTGCTCACACCCCAAGAGCACAGCCAGAGCAGAGCAAACCAATTTCCCTATGATTCTCACGTGGAAGTTGACCTAAGTTATCTTCAGGTCCTCGCTGAAGCTGGGCAATGGAAATCCTTATGGTCTATATCTTTTGTTTTGCATATGCAACATCAATTCCTCTCTCTTTTCATAATTGCTCCCCAGACAGTGGTTTCCCAAAGGAAACTCCAGTTCATGTGGCTGGAGGAAGACAACCAGTTCTAGACCTAGGAATGGGTATGTCACCCACACCTGGCCATCCATCTAGGATGCTCCAGTCTAGTACCATTCCATGTTCCTAGTCATAGCAACTGAGTCTGATGGGCACATGACCCAAACCAGGCCAGTGAGAATCACTTCTGGGATTTTTTTCTGGAACTCTTGAAAAAGGACAGTTCTCTCCTTGATGGCACTAAGCCAATGGAATATAAGCCTGGAGGCCATCTTGCCATGAAGACTGGAAAGCCTACCTGAAAATGAAGCCAATGCAGAGGAAAACATAGAAGGTTCTACCGACAGACAACAATTCTTTGGATACAGCCTGGGGTTTTTATTTTTTATTCTTTTATTTTTTAACATGTATTTATTTTTGAGAGACAGAGACAGATAATGAGCAGTGGAGGTACAGAGAGAGAGGGACACACAGAATCGGAAGCAGGCTCCAGGCTCTGAGCTGTCAGCACAGAGCCCGACGTGGGGCTCGAACCCACGTACAGTGAGATCGTGACCTGAGCCTAAGTCAGACACTCAACAACCGGCTGAGCCACCCAGGCGCCCCTGGGGTTTTAGTTATGCAGGCCAATGCATTCCTTTTTTATTTAATAAAATAGGCTAATTTCGGTTTCTGTTACTCACAATCCAGCAATTTCTGATTCATATACCCATTATCCACAACAAAGAACTTTTCTGAGGACTTTCTGTGGGCAAGGATTGGGAAGGCCTATGGCATAGGCCCCTGTCTCTAAGGAGCTTACCATTAGGTAGAAGGAAGACTGGATTCCATGTTGCAAGAGAATTGAGAATAGGAAACAGCCCTGTTAGCCACCAAATGTCAGTTGTACTGAATAACACAGAAGATAAGAGGAGGGAGAGATTCCAGGGAAAGGGGCGAAGATGATGAGGAGATTTTAGAGGAGAGAGAACATGACAAGGACCAAATGTTGCGGTGAGGAAGTGAAGCACTTTCAGGTCAGGGTTGGAGGTAGGGTGGCCAGGACAGTCTTTGTGTGGTCTGCCTGGAAAAAGATGGGCTAAGCGTCACCTGGGTGGCTTAGTTGGTTAAGTGTTAAGTGTCTGACTTTGGCTCAGGTCACAATCAGATGGTTGGTGAGTTGGAGCCCTGTATTGTGCTCTCTGCTGTCAGCTTCAGATCCTTTGTCTCCCTCTCTGCCCCTCCCTGGCTCACTATCTCTCTTAGAAAAATAAATAAACACTAAGGGGTGCCTGGGTGGCTCAATTAGTTAAGTGTCTGATTCATGGTTTCAGTTCAGGTCATAATCTCACAGTTTTGTGAGTTCGAGCCCCACATCGGGCTCTGAACTGATAGTGTAGTGCCTGCTTGGGATTCTCTTTCTCTCCCTCTCTCTCTGTCCCTCCCCCATTCACACTGTCTCTCTCTAAAAATAAATAAATAAGCTTAAATAAATAAATAAACCTTTTTTAAAAAAGGGCTAGGGTACAGAGGGTTTCGATTGGGAGATAGCAGGAAGTAAGGTTGAGTAAAACATTCATTTAAAAAAAAGAAACAAAAAACATTGATTTTTTTTTTTTTAAAAAAAGGGTTTATTGGCCCTTATTTGTATCAGAAGGAATTCTAAGTCTTGGCGATTCTGCAATGAAGAAAGCAGATGGAATTTTGCCCTCCAGGAAACTCCTATTCAGTGGCACAAGTAAACAGCTATGTAAATAAAAAGGATGATTTCAGATTATGGTAAGTAAAACATACTGGAGAGGTGAGGGAAGGCATCTCAGAGGAGGTGACATTTATGCAGAGACATAAAGGATAAGAGGAAACCAACTGTGCATAAAGGAGTGTGGTGGGGAGGGTATTGCAGGCAAAAGGAACAGCTGTGCAAAGGCCTCAGGAGGGAAAGGCTGTGATTAGGGCCTCAGGCTAAGCTATGGGCAGTGAGAATGTTTAGGGCTCAACTGTACCCCTCCACCCTCATCTCCCTATTCTGACCTCTAGAGCTTGTACAGAGGAGGAGGTGGTCTTTTCCACCCTGCTCTGCCTTCATGATGTAGGCCCCTGAAGAACACTGAGAGGAGCTGCCTCAAAGCCCCAACATACTGTGCAGACCTTAGCCCTCTCTGTGACTGGGAAACCAGTGAGAAGGAGGGCCTGAGAGCCTCCTCCCTGGATAGGGTTATGTTCTCAATCTGCCTTCTCAACAATACGACTGTAGGCATCTAGGTTATCCCCATTCTCCTCTGGTCTGTCTTCTGGGCAATGGCACACCCCTGTTTGTTGTGATGGGTAGGGGCTGGGGGAAGGCTGGAAGGCGAGGAGAAGATAGTGAAAAGAACTAACCCCTCCCAAGGAGTCAAATCTCATTTGGACTTTCGAGTACCTACCTAACTTGTGACCAACAACCCTGATGGGACAACCAGCCTGGGGCCTCATGGAAGCCAAGGTGAAGGTAAAGAAGACTCAGAGTCACTCCTGCAGCCTGACCTGGGATCCACAGGGCTTCCAGGAGCATTACGGAGAGTGTGGGACTCTCACACCTTGCATCTTGGGTGACTGGTGCCAGAAGCCCTGGCAAAGATGAAAGGCTCTTGGAGGGTGGGCAGGTCTGGGCTGCAGTCTACACTCTGACTTTCCTTGCAAACAGGAGAGGAGTAGGGCACAGAGGTGACAGCGGAACTGAGCTTGCCCAGGCCACCTGAGGTTCCAAGCAAAAACCAGTGAGAACCATCATGTCTCAGAAACTCGACCCATTGCTGAGCACCCTACATCTGTCAGAGGAAAACAAGCCCCTTTTTCCATTGCCACTTCCTCCTCCTCAACCCCTGCTACGTCAGCACCCACATGTGCTGCTCAGATCGTGGTTTGCCACTGCTGTGGCCAGCCTGGGGCTCAGGAAGTGACTCTCTTCAGTTCCGTCTGGGGTGCCTGTCACACTTTCCGATGGCTGATGGGCTCTGCTGGAAATATGGAGGGCCTGGCCTTCAATAGGTCTGGGGGCAGCTCTACTACCACTCTGTGAAGGGTTGTGAAGGGTGAGGAGAAACTTGGAGAGGCCAGATCTGGCAGGGGGTGGAGTGAGGGGACAGAAAGTGCACTGACAGAAGGAGAGAAATGAAGACATGAAGAATGACGAGGAAAGAAGAAAGAGAAAGTTCCCTCAGGGTGTTGGCGAGTGAAGCCATTGTATCTGCTCCAATTACAGATGGGGAAACTGGGTGCCAGAAGAGAACCCTGAGTCCTAAGACAGGTGGAGAAGGGCAAGTTCTCTCTCTTTTTTTTTTTTTAATGTTCTTTTAATGTTTACTTATTTGGTGGGGGGGCGGGGGGGGAGAGAGAAAGAGAGAGAGAAGCAGAAAGAGAGGGAGATAGAGAATCCCAAGCAGGCTCCATGCTGTTAGCACAGAGCCCACCACAGGGCTCAATCCCACGAACGGTGAGATCAGGCCTGAGCCGAAACCAAGGGTGAGATGTTTACCCGGGTGAGCCACCCAGGTGCCCAGAGCAGGGCAAGTTCTAAGAAGGGCTCATGTAGAGTGATGCTGAGGCCTGAGGCACAGGGAGACCCCTGGCTCTGAAGAGGGTCCCTGGCATGTTCTGGGTGGGATCTAGGAGCTGCAGGGAAGAGAGCATGGAGGATTTGGCCAAGATTAGGGGATCTGCCTGAGAGAGTTGGGGTCTGGGTTGCTGTCCTCAGAGTCTGGCAATGCGTTGTGTGCCAGACACAAGTTAGGCCTAAAATGGAGATACTGAGGCATAATAATTTGGCACAGAGTGTCTGTTATGGGCAGAGGGAGTGGACAAACACTGAGATAGGGCTCTCCTGGTCCTTTCTGCCTCAGAGTAACCTGCAGATGCAGAAAGACGCTGCTTTCCTTGGACATCAGTCCCTCTGCCCTGTGCTGTGTGGCCCCTCTCCCTGTCTTGGGGCTGTCAGGACCCTAGACTTATGGACAATCTGGCTTGTGGTGGGTTCTCTGCTCCCCCCATCCCCCAACTGAGTGTGCAGCAAAGCTGGCTGCAGAAATCTCTGGAAGCGTGTTGGGCAGGCAGAGGGAGGGGAGCGTTACATAAGAGCCCAGTGATGTGCAGGAAGTCTGGAGCAGCCTTTAGATGAGAGAGGCAGCGTTCCCATCCAGCCTAGAAAAGCAGGAATAGCAACGGCGGTTATTTCTGGCCCCTCACTACCGCCCAGCCCAGCGCCGGGGCTGCTCAGCTTCATGGTGGGTGAGCTTGGACTCTGCAGACCTGGTGGGAGGGGAAGGGAAGGAGGGGACAGGCAGCCCCTGGGGTTGTGCCACTGGGGCACTGGCCTCACCCTCCAAATACCAGGATGCAGCCATTAGCTGTGCGTGCTTGTTTCTTTTGATTCTCCTTAATCTCTAGATGCATTCTCTACCCCCACCTCACCCACAAAACATTTTTACAATGTGACAGGCTCTGTGCTAAACATTTGACAGGCATTTGTCTTCACAATACCTCATGAAGTAGGTACCATTCTCACTCCCATTTCATTGATGAGGAGGGGGGCTTAGAGAGGGCAGGTGACTTGATTAAGGTCAGAGAACTGAGCAATGGGGGAGCCAGGATTCCAATCCAGAACCTCTGTCTGAAACCAAAGTCATACCAAGAACAACACATCCTCTGGGGTCCCAGAATGAACTGGACAAAGCTTGCACCCTTTAGGGATTCTTGAGTTAAGTTGAGTAGGGCCAACAGACATGTGAACAGGTCATTTCAACAGTTCCTCATCAAGCATCTGCTCCTCTAAGCATTAAAGATACAAAAAGAAGTAAAAAGGTGACTCCCTCTTTTGCAGTTCATAGTATGGTGGGGGAGACAGACAAACAGGCAATTACAATAGTGTGAAATGTGCTATCGTGGGGGAAGCATAGTGATTGTGGGAGCCCCTAATCCATCTTCTACCCACTGAAGTGCTTCCCAGGCAGTCGGAGAGCCAACTGGCCATTTTGCAGGAAGCTGGGTAGGGAGTGCTGGTGGGGAGACCAGCCAGGAAACTATGTAGTCCTCCAGGAGAGGGGGTGAGGTCTGGATGCATCAGTACCAGCTATCACATACTCCCTTTAGGGGCTGCCCAGTCAGAGGCAGAGAGCAAGGATTTCCTGGCAGGCATCTCAGCCCAAAGGTGCATGCATCCCTTTTCCTTGGTACAGTGGCCGTAGGGTAGTGGGAGAGGCTGGAGGGTAAGGTCTTCTCTTTGTCCCTTCTCTAACTCTCCCTTTACTGCCACCCATATGGCAACCCTGTTTAGGGTAAAGTCAAAAGAAGTGACTGAAAAGGATGCTGGAATCCAGAACCAGGAAGAAGAGCTTCCCTCCAGATTATCATACTGATAAGAGGAGTTAAGAGGTAGGAAGCTTTAACTCCCATCCTTGGGAATGTCCCCAGAGGGTTTTTCTCTGTACTCCAGGCAGGAGCAGCTCTCTGTTCCTGTGAGTAAAGGGAGGAGGATCTTTGGAACTTCTAGGACTTGGTTTCCCTCTGATCATGCCTCAGAGAGAGCCATCATGACAAGGTGACAGTCTTCAAGCCAACAGTGGACTCTGTCTTCTTAAAAAAATGTCTTGTGGTAAAATATACATGACATAGGGGCGCTTGGGTGGCTCAGTCAGTTAAGTGTCCGATTCTTAAGTCCGAATTGAGTTTCAGCCCAGGTCATGATCTCAGGGTTCCTGGGATCGAGCCCTGTGTCATTGGGCTCTGTGCTGACAGCTCAGGGCATGCTTGGGATTCTCTCTCTCCCTCTCTCTCTGCCCCTCCTCTGCGTGTGCTCTCTCTCTCTCTCAAAATAAATAAAATAAAATAAAGATATTTATAAAATATACATACCATAATATTTACCGTTCTGATCATTTTTTTAAAAAGTAAACTCTATGACCAACGTGGGGCTTCAGTTCAGGACTCAGAGACTGAACAGTGAAGGCTCTGCGGACCCAGCCAGCTAGGCATCCCACCAGCTTAATAATTTTTAAGTGTACAACTCAGTGACATTAAGTACATTCACAATGTTGTGCAACCAGCTCCGCCATCCATCTCCAGAACTTTTCCATCTTACTAAACAGAAACTCTGTACCCATGAAATGAGAATTCCCCATCCTGCTCCCTCACACCACCCTCTAGTAACCTCTATTATAGTTTCTGTCTCGATGAATTTGTCTCTTCTAGGTACTACATGTAAGTGGAATCATAATATTTGTCCTTTTTGATTGTCTTATATCAAGCATAATGTTTTTGAGCTTCGTTCATGTTGTAGCATGTGTCATAACTTCATTCCTTCCTAAGGCTGAATAATATTCCTTTGTATGTATATACCACATTCTGTTTAATCCTTCATCTGTTGATGGACGTTTCGACTGGTTATTTATTTTGCATGAACAGAGGAGAAGCAGATAGAGAAGGAGAGAGACAAAGAATCCCAAACAGGCTCCAAACTGCCAGCATGGAGCCCCACACAGGGCTCGAACTCACTACCTGTGAGACCATGACCTGAGCTAAAACCAAGAGCTGGATGCTTAAACGACTGAGCCAGCCAGGCGCCTCTGTTTCCACCTTTTGACTATTGTGAATACTACTATGAATATTAGTGGGCAACTATCTGCAGACTCTGGTTTTATTCATCATCTACTTCAGCTATCACAAGAGGGATTAAAGTTAGATTTAAGAAGGACTTCCTGATTTCGTACTACCAGTGACCAAAGCAGCAGCATCTCCCTCTTGTCAGTTTTAATAACCACAGTCTCCTCTGCTTCCCTTAATCCCACCCCGAGACTGGGGGAATGCCCGGAATGGCCGCACTCGAATGGGAAAGAGGCTTAATAGGGGTCACTCTGGGGTCATAGCTGTGGATGGTTTATTTTTAGGAGCTGGGTGGTGAGGGTTTCATTGTCTTCGCTTGGGCTATGGGTATGTTTGCCACCACTCCCCACCCCACACCCAACTTTCTCCTTTCCCTGGCAAATCCAGGCTGTCTCCCTTTTTCTCTCCCAGGCTAAATTGGGAGTGTGAAGCTGCTCTTCTTCCCAATTTAGCTTTTGAATTAAAGTGAGAACTGAATGTGGCTGGAAAGCTGACTCCCATCTGTGTGTGTGTGAGAGAGAAAGGAGAGCAAATGAGCATGAGCACATGCAGGAGGAGTGAGAGCAAAGGAGGCTGATCTGGGCTGCTGTTTAGCGCAGACACCCATCCTCCGGTACAGGCAAACAGCTCAGCCAAGAGAGACGCTGAAGTTTGAAGGCCGATGCTTTTTTCAGGAGTGGAAAAAGTGCTAAAGGGGCATCATTCGAACATTCCGCAAAGATGTGCTCAGTGCTTATTGTGTGCCAGGACCCCTACTAGAGGCTGGGAAAACAGTGGTGAACCAGATAGACCCCATTGCCTATGCCCTGGCTTTCAGCTTGGTGGGGAAACAGGCAATGACCAAACGGGGAGGTGTCAGGGAGGAAGAGCGGGATGCCACAGGGACCAGGATGGGATGGGGCAGGGACGTCGCATCTAAACTGAGACTTGAAGTGCATGCAGTCGCTGACCAAGTGGAGCAGAACAAGAGTGCCTGGGCAGGAGGCACTGTGCACGCAAAGGTCTGAGTGTACCTAGCTTCTGCCAAGGAGGGCTCTGGCATTGGGTGAGTCAGGCTCAAGAGGGCCTAAGGGTTTCCACCTGCTTCTTCCTCTCCCCTCCCTTCTTCTGGGGACAACAAAACTAGATGACAGTGACTTGAGCCAGAGAAGCCTGGGAGCATGTGAATCCCTTCTGTTCATGCTCTAAGCAATCAACCTGGGTGACAGGGAACCTGCAGATCTCCTTCTGAGTTGCTGCTCAGAGAGCTAGACCTGGCAGCTCCAAGGAGGACATGGAACAGAGGAAATGAGATCTCTCTGTCTTGAGAGTATCAGGAAGGGTCTCTGCTTGGCTTAGCTTACCTGACTCTTACCAGGTTGGATGGAGGTTGCTGGCTGAGTCTTTGGGGGATCTTTCCTTGTCTTACTTGCTGGGAATAAGTCATGATTCTGGCTGAGACTGGAACAGGTTGAAGTCTTGGCAAAGAAAGACCCTCTCTTGGCGGAGATAGAAAAGAGCTCTCTAGGCAGCCATGCATTTCTCTGTCAGCTCTCAAATTCCCCACTGACAGGCACAGCTAAGGGATGCTAGTGTAAAACTCACCATCAATATTTCAGGCATCATTATTTATTGATCACTCATCTGGCTGGGACAAAAGCAGAGGGTAATTCATTAGGGATGCAGGACTGGTGAGGTCAGTTTGGGAAAGAGGTCAGGGAAAGGTAGGAGGCCCAACCTTGGAGGCCCAACCTTGGCTCTTGCAGAAATACCCTGGGATTCCAAATTTGAAAATTAGGGTCTTTTTTATCCTTTTTACATTTCATAGTGTGTGATATAAAAATAAGGGAAGGGGCAGGAAACAGGAAAACATGGACCTGGCCTGGGACTGCCACTACTGCCATCAGGGAAATCATACCCAGGGAATCCTGCAGCCAGGTGAGCTGCCCTCCCTGTGGGCCTAGCCTGTCCCTCCCAAGGTCCCTACCCCTTGCCACCTCTTGGGTCCCTCTCCTCACCTGACCTTGAAATTAGCTCCAGTAGCCTCTCTAGATGTCATTTCAGAAACTCATATTGGGTCCATTGGGCTTCAGGGCCCTTCCAGGGTCATCTTGGCAACTTCCCTGCTTCCAGAATGGTGCCTGATTCTCACCCAAAGGGAGTACCTGCCCTTTGGGACTGACATTCTCCTGGGGAGTGTACAGGGAGTGGACCCACAATCTGGGCTTAGGAAGTGATTGCTTGAGGCACCTGGGTGGCTCAGGAGGTTAAGGAAGTGATTGCTTGAAAATCCATAGCTGTTGCATGCACCTGCAAGGATGTTTTCTTCATGAACCTGCAACTCCAGGGAGTGGAGCATGAAGCATCCCGCTCACCAGACCTTAAAGCTGACTGACAGCAGGAAAAGATTCTCCCCTGCAGGGGCGGGGAATCCCACACTGGGAGTGAGGCGCGCCACCTAGTGGCCTTTTTTTTCCCCCCCTCCTTGCAGGCATCCCTCCTACCCATCCCTGTCTCCAGCCTAGATACTGGACACGTTCTCAGGCAGAGCCCAAATGGCTCTAATGCTTGAAGTGCCATCCTCTACCAGGCCTATCTCAGCTCAGAGAGGGAAAAACTAGAGGAATTTGGGAGGGAAATGGTCACAAAATGGCTGAAATTTAAGGCAGTGGGAAAGCCAGCAGTGGCCTGCCTCTCCCTATTAGAGTCTCTCCCTATTATCATGGATGCCTCTCATATGGAGACCATGGCCTAGAGCCCTCAGAGGCCCTCCCTCCTCTGCCAACCCCCTTTCCTCCAGGGTGAGCAAGACTGGGCTCAGCTCTGCTGATTAAGAAAGAGCTGGCACAGGCTGGAGCTGCTGGCTTTCCTCTGATGTCACAGCCTGGAAATCCCATTTTAAGCAGGTTCTTTGGGTGTGGGACACATACAAGAAAGAGAGGGAGAGCCAGATGAAGCAGTTCCAGCCCTGAGGACATTCTCTCCAGGGACCTCAGGTCTGGAGGACTACCCAGTGTCCCCAAGACGGTGGGACACAGGGCTAGACCTCAGCTCCCACTCAAAAGCTAGTATCTCTCGATGCCCACTGGGGACCCGGGCACTGATCCAGTGTCCTCCACACATCTGTTCTGACACCTCTTCCCCACTCCCCTGGCTTAGAGGTCTACTGACGAAGAGGGGAGAGGGCAGGTGGTCCCAAGAGAGAATGAGATAGCAAGATGTCACCTAGACCCAAATGTGTCCTGCCCGCCCCTCCAAGGAGCCGATCCCTCCATCTTTTTGTCATCCTCCATCTCTTCTCTCCTCCCCTGCACCACAGGGGCCAGGCCCTGTGCCGAGTTCTAGGAGACTGACTGAATGTTTCCATGGCAACGGACCAAGGAGCTCGGAAATCTGAGTATGTTCCTGTTGACACAGAGAAACCCAGATGTGCATGGAGAGCCTGGCAGCAGGAAATCTGGCAGTGACCTTCTTAGCAAGTGGTCACTGTAGGTGCAAGCGTGTATTTGTGTGTGCACATGTGCAATGGTGCATCTTTGTGTGTTATGCAGCAAGTGGGATTTAGGTTAGGGAGGGACTAACCTGGTTTCCTGGCCATATGGTAGCTGCTAGCATGAGACTGCAGCATCTTACTCTCTGGAGATCTTTCTAGAACAAAGGAGTCTCTCCCCTGAATTCTACCCTAACACATCCTCTCCTTTCTAGAGGAAGGGGCCAGTTTGCTCAGAGGCCAGTGGTGAAAGGAATGACCTTCAGAGAGCTGTTGACTGGAGGATTCCAAAGAAGATGAAAAGGGCATTTTACACCCCACCTCCACTGTGACCTCAGTTCAGGAGGTTCTTGGCTACTTTGGTCTGAGTGTGAGGCCGGAGAGGACATACCTCTGTGATGCCAGGGAAGGGGGAGGGAATTCTGCTGTAGGGGCATTTTGCCAAACGTGGGGTCCAGAGCCTGGGGCTAGGTCCCCACATACCTTCTGCCGCACTCGATGCTCTGCTTCCTTCATTTTCCCTCCACAAGGCTGCCCTGCTGTTTCTTCGCTCCTTGCTCCCCTCTCCCATCCTCCTCCCTGCCTTGCTCTCTCCCCCCTCCCTCTCCACCCTTTTCCTTTGTTTTTCTCTTCCCATGCTGTCTCTGCTCCTCTGCCATCCTCTCCCTTCTCTTGGACACTGCCTTTCAGGGCTCATCCCCAGCCAGTTGTTCCCCTTGGCCCCTGGTGGCTTTGGCTCTATCTCCCAAGGACTCAGACTCCATGCCCCACAGCCTCCTTCCTTGTCTTCTCCAACCTAGCCCAGCATCCCAGGGCTCAAACCTTCCCTCCTGGGGCCACAGGGACTGTCTCTTTGTCTCCAGCCCTCGGTGTCCTGTCATCCTTCTCTGTCTCCAGACTCAGACATGCACCATGAGGCTGGTTCCCCATCTCTACCTCTTTCCTCAGCCTTACCTGTCTCCTCCCTTCAGAGTCTCTGGCTCTCAGCCCTCCTCCAACATTCTTTAGCCTTTCTAGGCAGTGTGGCCAACCAATTCTGTGCCCAGCAGCCCCCAAATCCTATTCCCTCTTCCCTGGGAGCCTCATGGGGGGGGTCTCTGTCCTCAGAGCTTATACTGACACTTTCCATAAGGTACCAGGAGGTCCACTGGGAAAGGAGGTCTGTGGGCAGAATTCCAAGGGACAAGACAACCTAGAAGGTTAGGGTCTCTAGTCCTTCATAAGTCATGGTCCCCCCTACTCTTCTGGCTGTATCTTGAACCCCCAAACCATTTTCCCAGATGAACCAGCTCAAGCCTATCTCTTATCTTGGAGATCAGTGCTCCTGGATCTCAGTTTGACCTCTTCCCCCATCATTCCTATAGCTGAGGCCTGCTTTTCTCTTGAGGTCCTTCTCACCTCTGGACTGGAGGGGTAAGAACAAAGCACAAAGGCCAAAACACATGAGGTGCCAGAATTTGGTTTATTGGCTCATCCAGTGCCAAAGGTCCAATGGGCACTCTTTTCACAGAATTGGAAGCACTTTGGCTCCAAAATTTCTTTTCTTCTTCACACATTCCTCTTGAAGCCACGGCAGAAGCTGGGGTACAGTATGGGGCAAAAACTGGGCTAATAAGGGTCTGTCTGCTCACACGGGGCCCAGTTTGCTTGGCACAGGAAGTGGACTCTGGGGAAAAGGAAGATGGGCCCCCAGGTGAGGAGGAAAGGAGCTGGCTCAGCAGGGGCCTCTACAATGGGCCCTGAGGGGGTGGATCAGCCCAGCCCAAGAGC
The DNA here is from genome assembly GCF_003009895.1 of Hyaena hyaena. Lineage (NCBI taxonomy): Eukaryota > Metazoa > Chordata > Mammalia > Carnivora > Hyaenidae > Hyaena > Hyaena hyaena. Next base: position 792,017 of record NW_024081356.1, on the reverse strand, counting down.
AGGGCAGGAATGGGAGGAGGCGAAAGGGTATCAAAGGAAGAGGAGGAGGTAAGAGGCCCTCGGAGCCTCATTCTCTCTTGGGCTGAGGTCCTCTGAGGCTCTAGGAGTAGGAGGAAGGGCTGAAAGCGGGTAAGGGCCAGCTAGCTGTGGGGCTTAGGTTGGGGGGCGGTCACTGCTGGCAGGAAAGTCCTTTACCCAAAATCTCCCCAGCCCTAGGTCTAGAAAGATATACACACACACACACTCACACGCACACCCTAGAACCCCACTTCTTTTTAGTGGGGACATGTAGCACACAGCCCTACCCAATGCCCCCAGCTGCAGCTCTGGCCTGGCCATCCTGGTTATTTAAGCACACGCTAAGCCCCTGTCCTCCATTCACAGTTGTGGGCTGTGCCACAAGTTCTCAGAAGCCTTCCCCTCTCCCTCCCTGTCTCCCGGGTGCCTTCAGGCTCATCTCTGGTCAGTCTGGGCTGTGACTGTCCCCCCAGCCCAGAGAGAGCATTGGGGGGCATATTAGGACCTAAGAAAAGGGGATGGCCATGGTCTTCAGCAAGGCACTGGGTGGGTGGGGGCAGGACTGGAGTGGGAAGCATAGCAGTTTGGGCTCTAAGGAGCCCCCTCCTCCTTGGAGGTGGCTCAGTCTTCAGTAACTCCTCCATCCTCTACCCTTCACCCCCATAGCAGGGCCTCCTCCCTCTTTTCCAAGCCCTTCCAGAGGAGTGGTCACTGGGCAGGCACCAGAAACAGCCATCTGAGGGGCCCTGGGGCTGGAGGCATGTGGGTTACTGGCACAGTGCGCAGCCTCCAGAGGGGGGGTTAAGGACCTCAAGCCAAATCACCCCCACCAGAAGTCTTCTTCTTGGGCCGGGTCTTCAGTGTCTTGGAAGCCAGTGGCTGTGGGAAGGAGGGAAGAAGTCAGAGGGTTCAGATTGGGGTCACATCCCCTCCACATTTCCCCCTGCTCTGGCCTGGGCTCTTACCTCAGCTTTGGGCACTTTTTTGACAGGTTTGACCCTCTTAGGGGCCTTGTCTCCCATATCATCTTCAGAGGTCTCTGTCCGGGGATCTGTCTGGTTTGTGCTAGACCTTAAACTCAGGGCAGGGTCATCTCCTGGTTTGGGGGAAAAAGAACATGGGTCTGGTGGCTCTCCTACCTGGCTTCCATGCCCTTGTGGTCCCCCCTCCCTCTGCCCAGTCTTGGGTCCTGCCTGTACCTAAGTCCTCGATGGTATCCAGGAGGCTGCCAGGGTTGGGTCGGAGACGGCTGTCAGGCCCCTGCAGGGGCAGTGCATCCTCATCCCGGATCAGTGTCAGGTCCTGCATGCTGAAGCTTCGGAGCTTCTCTGATAGCACCCCCTGGCCCTAGGGTCACCACCACGCACCGGGAGAACCAGAGGAAGGGGCGGGGTGGAGATGGAGGTCACTATGGAGCACCGGGCAGCCACCGAGCTCAATGCTTTCCCCACACTGTCCTCACCCAGTCCTATGGCAGCACTGACAGGCTGGGGCCATACTTTCCCTTTGGACAGTTGAGGAAACTGACTCAGAGACTGGAAGTCACTTGGCTGGAAGGTGGTAGAACCAGGCCTAGAACTCTGAGTTGCACAAGCCCCAAACCATCATAGCACCAAGGACAGGGTAGATGCAAAGAGGCTCGGCCAGGGTGATGAAATGAGCTAGGTGGGGCCCGGGGAGCCTGGTCTGCCCCATCTCACCTTGGCAGCAGCGGTGACTGCGGCATTGGCAGCCAAGTTCAGGCCCCTCTTGCCCACCCTCATCATGGTCTCATAGCTCTTGTCTCGGGCCTGCGTGATGTACTCGTCGATTTCCTGAGGGGTGGGAGGGGAAGGAGTAGGAAGTGAGAGGTGGTCCCTGATGGTCAGACCCTGCCCTGCCCTTGTTCACACATGGACAAAGGCACTGCCTGCTTCAGGAGGTCAGGGTCCTGCCAGATCACTCCAGATTGTGGGGGCCCACAAGGAGAGCCAGGAATGTACATGGCTGCAGGCACTGGGCTGCCATGGCCTGGGGCAGGCTAGAAAGTCAGCTGAGTGGAGGCAAACCTTCTCCTTGTTGGACAGTGTCGGGTGCACGAACTTGCGGTAGAGTACGCTGGAGCCCTTGGTATAAGGGGACAGCAGCCATATCACAAAGGCGATCTTGAGCTCAAAGTAGAAGGGGAACCTGTGGGTAGAATAGAGGCAAGTGGCAGAGCGTGGGATAGGGAGTCAGGAGGTGAGCTGATCCCCTGCAAGAACTTGCCTGGTCCCCCACCTCTTAGTGCACTGGGGTTCCCATGTGGCTCAGGAGACTGGGCATTTCTTTTCTTTTCTTTCTTTTCTTTTTTTAATTTTTTTAAAATTTAAGTTTATTTATTTATTTTGAGAGAAACAGAGAAAAAGAGAGAGAGGGGGAGAGAGAGAGAGAGAGAGAGAGAGCATGAGCAGGGGAGGGGCAGAGATAGAGGGAGAGAGGGAGAATCCCTAGCAGGCTCCAGGATATTAGCGCAGAGCCCGATGAGAGGCTGGAACTTAAGATCATGACCTGAGCCGAAATCAAGAGTCAGATGCTCAACCGGCTGAGCCACACAGGTACTCCTTGGCATTTCTAGTCTCAAGGAAAATGAGAGGTACAGTTGAGACTCCAAGTGGGATGGTGAGAAGTGCCTCCAGCAGAATTCCCCTTGTAGTGGCTCTCCGCACACTTTTCTCTTGGAGTCCCAGGCCTCCCACTCTGACAGAACACTCCTGTTAGTCTGTCCCAGGGCTAATACCAAGGCGAGCTCTCTAACTTCCCAGGTCCACTCCTGGGTCTTTACCTCCTTCTCCTCCTGCCCTTCCTCCCACGAGAAAGACTGAAGCTTCTCCAGCTGTGCTCTGGATCTCATCCTTTGCTGCCATGACTTGCCTCTTGCTTTTAAGGACTGTTGTCCATTCCCTGGCTCCTTCTCCTCAGGCCAGACTCCTTCACGTCTCCTACATCCTCACAACGCACTTTCCTTTGTTTGTGTCAAGAAGCATCTATGCCAGGGGCACCTGGGTGGCTCAGTCAGTTCAGTATCTGACTTTGGCTCAGGTCATGACCTCAGAGCGTGTGAGTTTGAGCCCCCCTCCCCTCTGCTGGTTCTCGTTCTCTCTCTCAAAAATAAATATAAATAAACTTAAAAAAAAAGAAGCATGTATGCTCACTGTCCTCACAATTATCAATCCACTACTCTTTCCTAATCTAACCCCTAGCTAAATAGCTAGCTAAGTAGCTAAAACTCTTTTTCTCAAAGTTCACTTACAATCCAATGCAATCATCCTTTATTCTCTACCTCTCCATAAAACTCTCTTGATTTAGTGTTCTGTGCTTTGTTAGTCCTCTCTTCCAAGAGGCATCTGCTCATTCAGTAAATATTTTTTGAGCTCCTGCTGTGAACCTACATATAGGTGATTAGGATTCTCTGTCCTTCAAGTGTTCATAACATAGTCTAATAGTGCTTTGAAATACCAGCACTGAATGTCTATAAGATCGAATCATATGCCTAGTTAACATATAGGGAAACTGAGACCTACGAAGCTGTAACCTGCCCAAAGTCATACAGGATGTCTGGCAGAAGCAGGTTTTCTAAATTCTATTGTGGTGCTTCGGCTATCACCAGATAGAAATGTGGGGGTTGGGTCTCTTATTCTACTGATTAAGCCAGGCCTGCAGTGGGGGAGGGCAGACACCCAGGACCCCATGGAACCGTGGGAGGACTCCACCTTGGGTCTCAATCTTCTGTTGGGCTGGTGGGGGTAGAGAGTCTAAACTCTGGACCCTGCGATGCAGGGTGGGGATGCTGGACCTCACCAGGAAAGCACAATATCCGTGAGTGTCTCCGCTGTGGTGAAGAAGGCAAAGACGATCCAGTACATCATCCATTTCACCTGAAGGTACAGAGGGCTGCGTTAGACCAGGCCTTGAGGGAACACGTAGGACCCCATCTCTGCTTGCCAACTATGCTGGAGGTGTTGTGGGGAAGGGACACTCAGGACCTCAACTTTGCCTGTGGATCACACCAGGGCTGGGGGAAGGGAACACAAAGGAACTTCCTTGAAGTAAGGTCTCATTAGAGCTGAAGCACTGGCATAAAGTCACTCCTGTCTGTATTGTGACCCACTGTCCTCCCCTATCTTTGCCACGTGGGGTGGGTGGGAGATAAAGGTCATAAACTCACATATTCCTTCACGTTTTTTGTCTTCACGGCCTTGTAGGAAGAATAGGCTGGGTACAAGGTGCCAAAGATGAGCCTAGGGAGGCAGGCATGGTTACTGGTCCCCTCGGCCAAGAGCAGTGGCCTCTCCCTCCCAGCTCTGCATTAGTCAGTCCCTGGGTAGGTAAGGGGAGAAGGACAGAACTCCAGAGTGCCACATCAACTGGACTGGTGAACTCAGGTCAGTGGTTACGGCCAAAGCAGTTAAGCCTCAGGCGACAAGCATGGAGGTTGCCAGCCAGTGAAGGTGATGTCTCTTCCCTCTCTAGTTTTCAGTTTTTCTCCAGCCCCTTAGGTAAAGAAAGACCCAGATGCCAGAGGGTCCAATGTGTGTCTTCAGCAATGATCATTGGTTATCCGTATTGTGGGGAGTGGGGGCCTGGTCACTGCAACAGGGTGCTCCCTTCTCCAGATACTGGGCTCATTCACAGTCGTCTGCCCTTACCTTCTACCTCTGGTTCAGAGCCAGGCTGGGCAGGGCCAGGTCTGTAGGGGAACCTGATATCGTCTAACAGGGTACTCTATGTGGCAATCAGAGGTACCACTGTGGCCCTGGGGGCCCGGGGAACAGAGGGCACAGGGGCAGGAGGCCCTAAGAGGGGCAAAAAGGTTTATTCCCTCATATAAGCGCCCTTGGGACCAAGCTCGGGAGAGGGCCCTGGGCTCAAGGCCCTAACGGAGTACAACCTGGTAGTGATCCCATTAGAGAGACCATATATAAGGACATAGGTGAGGGAGGGAGAAGACTGATGTCTCCCAGGAAGCTCATCCAGACAAGAGAGAGGCAGGCCCTCTGAAGGCCACAGGGAGATATGAGGCCCGTGGATTCCCTCTGAGGTGGGATGGGGGAGAGGAAGGAGGGAGACTCCAGTGACAGGGAGCCAGAACACAAGCACATAACAGCACTGAATGGGAAGAAGTCAGGGGGAGGGAATTCTGGGGTGTCAGTCCCCCACGGTGGACTGGACGGTGAGGGGCAAGGTCCTGAGCCAGGGGAGGGCTTGACTGAGCTCCATGCAAAACCCCTGCTGGGCCCAGCCCCCTGACCATGTGTGGGTATTGCCTGTTCTCACAGGGACCAGCCTCATACAGGCAAGATACTTTCTAACAGACCTGTGGAGAAGAGGGGTGGGGGTGGGTAGAGTCCTCAAGGACAAAGTGTGGGGTGTGGGGGCAGGCTTCTCTCCTGGAGCCTGGGGGAGGAGGGACAGAGCTCCACAATGTGGCTGGCAGCCTGGAATGAAGGCCACCTAAGGCCCTCCCCTCTGTGGCTTTCACAAATCCAGGCTGAGCACACATATCCTCTCCCGGTTACCTCCCACACTTTGTCCTCCAAGCATCTCTGCTTCCCAGTACCCAGATGTCCTTCCTGGGGGGGCCTTCAGAGCTTGTGCCCTCATCTCTACTGTCCTGATAGAAGAGGGAGGAGGCCAAGGCTGCTAACTATGGCCCTAAGCAATGGAATGACGAGGCCCTGCCTGGTTCCCCACTCTTCCATTAGCCTTCTCCACGCAGGAAGATGACGGACCAGGTCTGAGTTGCTCCTTCAGCCCAGATGTGCTAGGTGGGGGAGGGGACATGCTGCCTCCCCTTCATAAATCAAGCCATGCTTGCCCAGCCCTAGGATGAAGGAAGGGGAAGGAACACCGAAAATTAAAAATAAAAGGGGTGGGAAGCCAGGCTTTCTATGCTCCTCTAATGCTCCCCACTCCGGTCCTGGGTCCTATACTTGCATGTCTTGTCTCTGGGGACCCCAAATAGGAACGATGTGCCTTTAGGTGACTCTGTTATATGAAGCCACGGAGCGGTCCATGCTGGGCTTCAACACCCCTCACCCTCATTCCCATTCCCCATCCCCCTCCCTGACGGCCGCGCCCCGCCACCGCCGCACTCACACCACCAGGCGAGAGATGATCCAGGACACCATGGCGGGGCCGGGCGGGGCGCGGGGCGGGGACCCGGTCCGAACCGAGGATGCAGGTGCCGGAGGTCGAGCGGCGGCAGCAGCAGGAGCCGCAATAGCAGAAGCAGCCACAGCAGCAGCCGCCGCGGGGGCCGCGGAGCGCCGAGCAGCCGCGGTTAAAGGGGAGGTCCCTGCCGCAGCGGCGGGCCGTGGGCGGCGGCGGCTCTTAAAGGGGAGGCCCAACGGCGGTGGCGGTGGCGGCGGCAGCAGTAGCAGCAGTGGCGCGCCCCCCTGCACCTGCTATCACCGGGCATGCGCCTTTGACCCTCAGCACCCTGCCTTCGTCTAATCGCTTGTTCATCTTTCTTGGATTCCAAGCCGTGGCTTGAGGTCCTTATAGGCTTTCATGTTCCATTCTGACAACGTAGCTCCCGTATCTTAGTCCTCCTCCTGCCTTGCCCGCATCAGGCTGAAAGGCTTAAATATTCTCCCAGGCGTATTAGCTAGGACTCATTGAGTGCTTACTGTGTCAGCGTCTCTGAGCCTAAGAGCTTCACATGCAGTATTTCATTGAATCCTCATGACCATTTCATAAGGCAGAGGTTATAATTATACTTATTTTGAAGATAAGGAAATGGGAAGCTTAAGGAAGTTCAATAATTCGCGAAGTTCAGAGAACCTCGAAGTCATGCTGCTAAGATATGAACCCGTGAAGTCTGCTTTAATCAGGCTACTTCTCCCATTGATGACTAACAAACTGTCCATCCTCATTACAGGGCCTGTAAACACAGCCACCAAAGAACTTAAGTCAAAGTTATAGCTGCACCTGTCCACCTCACCCCTTCTTGGCCATCACCAATCAATCCGTTTGTTGGAGGACCCATTCCCCACTCTGACCTGCTTTTTTATGTTGTCATTTGCTAAGCTTTGCAGGGAAACAGAGCCCATGCTTAAGGTGAATACCCAGGGATAGACCCTCTTTAAACAAAAGGGTAGGGAGACCTGACGTCTGGGTTGAGATGGATCCAGGGCCTCCAGTTCCACCCCCATCAGCAAACGCTGGCAGCAGTGTATGCCCTAATTCTGAAGACATTTATATCCAGAATGTAGGCTAGCCCGCCTCCTGATTTTCACCAAAGCAACAAAGCTCCAACCTCTGCAACCCCCTTTCTCCCTATTGCTTTCCTTTCCTGTCCCATTTCAAAGCTTCTGTATTCTTTAAGTGGAGGTGTAAGTCTTCTGGTGATCACAGCCTCTACCCGTGCCCAACCAGGCTGAAAGGACCCACTCAGACCTCTGAATTTCAGTTATGGTCCTATTCAAGCTCAGTATCCTTGAGCCACACAATGGTCTATTTCCACCCTGATAATTGTATTTCCAGGCTCAAACACTTTGGAAGATGTTTTCCAACAGAGTCTGGAGAAGCAGCCTCCGATGACCCCTCTTGCTATTCTTTACAACTTCCTCTTCAAAAGGCCTTTTCTAATTGGAATATAATCTGTCCTTATTCCTCAAGCCACTTTAATTGCTGCTTAAAAAAAATATCCCATTTGGGTCTTTTCCTACCAACTCCGAGGTAGACCTAGGGCCACATGTTTCATATGTGGGCAGCTGGGCCTCCTGCTTTGAGGAATCCCATGACCGATTGCCTAAAACCTTGTTCAGGCCATCTTCCACTGTGCTCGCCCCCCGCAGCTCCAGGAAGGTTAAAGACCCCCTCACCTTTCCCATTCCATTCACACAGTATCAACTATGGAAAACCCATCTCTTCTGCTACCCTTTTCCCTTCACCCCACAAACCCATAAACCACAATGACCTGGCACATTTCCTCTCTCAAATGGGCACAAATTCAGGAAGTAAAGGGTAATTGGATGCAGCAATGTAATGAAGGTCAGGAAAATGAACCATCCCCTACCTCCAACCCCACCTTCAACCTGTCTTTGCTTTTTAGAATGATTGGCACAGAAGAATTTAGTCGACTCCAAACGGATTTGTTAGATTTTTAATAAGAACATGGAAATCCCAATCAGCCCTTCAACAAAATTAAAATACAGAAAGTGAAATTAAACGTATTCTACAGTAAATGACTTTTATTTAAAAAAAAAAAAAAGGTAATTGTGAATGTATAAACAAGCCTGCACGGTACTACAGTACAGCTGGAAAGAAGATAGATACATTTTCCAACGTATCTATGGGCCAATGAATTCCATCGTTTTCAAATAAATTCTTAATAAAACTCCACAGAGTTGGAAAGTTTTGCTGAAAATATTTTTGGACAAAAAACCCAAAAAACCAAAAAGTCTCATGTAGGAAATCAAACTTTCCTTTGCATTCAGAAATGTAAGGAGTCCCAAGGGAACGCTGGTAATATGTGAAAATGGTTCCTGCGTCACCAGTGTGTGTATCTCTAAAACACCACAGCTCAGACGTGACAAAGTTCTTTCTCAGATGGCTGTTCCCTCAAGACAGGACTGAGATGGGAAGGGAAGAAACTAAAAGAATCCTAAAAAGCCAATTCTTTTCAATTCTGCTTTGGCTGATTTTGTGCTATAATGGGCAGTTGATTTCTAAAAATCATAGTTCTTCAAAGATTTTTATCGAAAGGAAGACTAAATGTAATGTGCCTTTCCTCATAATCCAGGAAAACAACTGTGGTATTTCAAAAATTCTAAAAATATCTACTTTCATGAAATAGTAACTATTTCACTACAAACCTATTTTTCACTAAATACACACGTTTCCTAATCCTGGAGCCTCCTGGGAAAAGCAGTGGGTTCTCCCTGGGTCCTGCAAGACTCCAGTGTTCATGGGAGAGATTGTGGAGAATGGCTTCACCCCGTCTCCTGGGATGGGCTGTGTCAGAGGTCACGTGCAGAGACACTGTCAGGCTTCCACCAGGTGTGTTTAAGCAATTAGCCCCTACTTGTACCAGTTATGTGATTCCCCCTACCTCCAAACATATTCCCACTTAACTAGGCACAAGAGAACAAAGAAAAGAAAGGTGTGCCCACATTCCCGGTTTCCATGACTCTCAAGTCACGAGAATGCGCAGGAAAGCCCAGCAAGGTTCAGGCAATTCAGAGTCCCAAAAGACCACAGGATGGGGATGTGGCACCCTTGGCTTGGAGTCTGAAACTGTGTGTGAACAGTGCGACTTTCCTGGGTCAACCTTCAGTGTTGAGGCAGCGTAGAAAAGAGTGGCTGGAGAGTTTGTAATACTGACCACACTGGCTCCCAGTGAAGGGCCTCTGCTCCAGCAGAGAACCCTGCTGTTCCCTGTATGTGTTGTGAGTGAAAGACCTGCTTCACAGGGGAGTTAGCAATTTCTCCATGCCTAAGATCTTGCCAGTTTGGATTCATGAGCCTTGAGGGTGCCAACAGCATCTTTTACTGCGTGATAAATGATATTCTTCACCTGGAGAGAGCAATCAGCACAGTCAGTTCATGGCAGCCCCATATTATATTCTCAAATAAAGATATATATTTTACACAGCCTATAAAGCCTACTAGTGAGCAAGGAAGTCTTTCAATGAGGACTGCGTATTTCCCAAATCAATCCTATAAATGATTTACAAATCACAGAGGATATAAGCTCTATATTCAAAAAAGAATGATGAAATCATTTGAAAGGCTACCTAATGACCATCATCTATGTATTTAGTAAGTGCTGGGCATTATTGCTAAGCTTTTTATGTTGACTTTCATTTAATCCTTACCACAGTCTTATGGGGTCGATTCTATTATCATCACCTTCATTTTTACAGATGAGAAACCAAGGAAACCAAGGTTCTGTGGTTAAGAACCTTGCCCAAGGTCCTATAGCTAGTAGGAATGCCCTAAAACAACAGTGGGTAGGTAGGATTATTGGATATTTTCTCCCTTTGTTCTTGCATGTATTTTCTATTTTGCCTAAGAGGAACACATATTACACGTGAAACAGGAAGGAATAGTTAAGAGTTACTAAAATAAAGTGAATAGGCAAAAGACAGTTTTAAACCAAGATAGCAATTATTTCCAGGGAGGGAAATAAAGAGACAGAATGGGGAAGGGTATATGGAAGTTTCAATAATGTAGTTGTTCTGTATGTGTATATTGTATAATATGTATGTATAGGATGCTTTACCTTTTTTATTTTAATTTAATGTTTTTTATTTATTTCTAGGAGAGAGAGAGAGAGAGACAGCGTGAGCAGGGGAGGGTCAGAGAGAGAGGGAGTCACAGACTGAAACAGGCTCCAGGCTCTGAGCTGGCAGTCAAAACAGAGCCCGACGCGGGGCTCGAACCCAGGAACCGCGAGATCATGACCCAAGCGAAAGTCGGACGCTTAACCCACTAAGCCACCCAGGCGCCCCAAGGATGCTTTATTTCTTCTTTTTTTTTTTTTTTAAATTTTTTTTTAATGTTTTATTTATCTCTAGGAGAGAGAGAGAGAGACAGCGTGAGCAGGGGAGGGTCAGAGAGAGAGGGAGATACAGACTCTGAAACAGGCCCCAGGCTCTGAGCTGGCAGTCAGCACAGAGCCCGACGCGGGGCTCGAACCCACGAACCGCGAGATCATGACCTAAGCGAAAGTCGGACGCTTAACCGACTAAGCCACCCAGGCGCCCCAAGGATGCTTTATTTCTTAAGGTGGGTACTGGGCACATAAGCTCCCTTTTGCTATTCTTTATTTAAATTTTTTTGTATTGGGATGTCTAGATGGCTCAGTCAGTTAAGCCTCCGACTTTGGCTCAGGTCATGATCTCACAGTTTGTGGGTTTGGGCCCCACCTCGGGTTCAGAGGCTGGAGCCTGCTTCAGATTATGTGTCTCCCTCTCTTTCTGTCTCTCCCTCACTTGCACTCTGTCTCTCAAAAATGAATAAACTTAAAAAAATTTTTTGTATTAATTCAACAAATATTTACTGAGTACCTAGTATGTATCAGATATCATGCTAGGGAAAACCAGTGAAGAAAGCAGTAAAATCCCTGCCTTCATGGAGCTTAAATAGCTTATATTCTAGTAGGGATACAAACAAACAGAAAAAATACATAATATGTTAGACAGTGAAAAATACTACAGAAAAAAATAGAGCAGTGACAGGATTGGGAGGGTTGGAGGTGACGTATTATAGAGACCTAATGTAGGTAAGGTTTGAAAATATGAGTGAAAATCTGCATATTTGCATTACACCTATAGTATCAATGTTATCTATCAATGTGATTGTACTTTGTAATAATAACTTTAAGATTGAAATGTTAAAAAAAATTTTTTTTTAGGTTTATTTATTTTTGAGAGAGGGAGAGAGGAAGCATGACCAAGAGGGGCAGAGAGAGAGGGAGACTGAATCCCAAGCAGGCTCTAGGCTGTCAGCACAGAGCTGGAGGCAGGGCTCAGAACAGGAACCCAGAGATCAAGACCTGAGGCGAAATCAAGAGTTAGATGCTTAACTGACTGAGCCACTCGGGGGCCCTGAAATGTTCTTATTTTTAATTTTTATTTATTTATTTATTTAAAAGAAAAAAACTTTTTTTTTAATGTTTTTTTAATGTTTTATTTATTTCTAGGAGAGAGAGAGAGAGAGAGAGAGAGACAGCGTGAGCAGGGGAGGGGCAGAGAGAGAGGGAATCTGAAACAGACTCTGAAACAGGCTCCAGGATCTGAGCTGGCAGTCAGCACAGAGCCCGACGCGGGGCTCGAACCCACGAACCGCGAGATCATGATCTAAGCGAAAGTTGGACGCTTAACCGACTAAGCCACCCAGGCGCCCCGAAAAAAACTTTTTTTAATGTTTATTTATTTTGAGAGACAGAGAGAGACAGCACAAAAAGGCGAAGGGCAGAGAGAGAGGCAGACATAGAATCTGAAGCAGGCTCCAGGCTCTGAGCTGTCAGCACAAAGCCCAATGAACCATGAACTGAAAGATCATGACCTGAGCTGAAGTCGGAAGCTTAACCGACTGAGCCACCCAGGCACCCATGTTCTTAATTTTTAAAAAGGAACAGCAAAAAGGAGACTCAGGGTTGAAGGTGCCTGAATCCACCTGCAGGAGGCTGGGAGACTGTATATTCAGATTGCTGAAGTTCTGCCTAGGGAATCTTGCTTCCTTCTTCTTCTTCCTTTTTTTTTAATGCTACTAAAGCACCCAACAATTCTTAGGGACATGGACTGAAGTGTGTAGCAGGACATTAAGGTATGGAGTATGCACAGAAACATGCTGTGAGAAGCAGCTCTGGGGAAATGCCCTTCTTGGAAACATGCATGGAACGCTCTGCCACAGTGCTTTCGCCACCTACCTGTGAGACGTCAGTCAGTTATTAACACTGAAATACTTTATCTCTCAGGAGCAGAGAAACAGAAGATGACGGCAGAAATGATTAGGTTAAAAGATATATGTCCTCTAAAAGTAAATCGGAAGAGGACTCATTAAATACTCTGTGGAGGAGGATCATCTCTCTAGTAATACTTCTCATAAAGTACTCTCAGAAAGCAGATGATCATCCTGTGTATGTAGCCAAGCAGGAGATGAGGAGACAGAGTGGGGGTGAAGGAGGAGTTATTTACCTGCAGTTTATCCTCATGGTTTGTATGAGTATTAGAGAGATGCCTGAATTCCTGTGTCAGGCGGAAACAGTGCTTTACATGTTCTGGAGATACAAAGTCTTCAGCTACTTTTATGCAACTGTATAGATTGTGCACCTGGGAGGGGAAAAGTACAGAGGGAAAAGAGCCCCTGGAGATTCAGCAACATATGGGAAACATCCATCATACAGTTTATAAAACAAACCCCCCCAAACTTGAGAAATGCTTATAATATTCCATTTTCATAAAAACAAAAGCAGAAAAAAGTATAAGTTTATAAATGAAAATGTTAGTATTCGCACAGAAAACGATCTGGAAAAATATACACAAGCCACTTCTGGAGAAGGCAGGGCAAGGTGATAGAAAAGGGGCATGGCACAGGTAGCTGAGTTGGGACTTTCACTTTTTCCCTTATTTAAAAATTTTCAAATGCGCATTTAGAATTACACTGAAGAAAATTAAAGAGCAAAAAATAAGTTGCAGTTTAAGAACTGTCAGCACAGTGTAGCCATTTATATATCTATTACTAGGAAAATCAGAAATAAGGAAGGCTATGGAACCAAGTGGAACTCACCTGGTGTGGGGCTCCAGCAGGTATGAAGACAGCATCCCCCAGGAACTGAACGATGGCCCAGCCTTGCACACCATACTCCTCATAGAGTCGCTTACGGAGGGTCTGGTCCAGGTACCAACTTTGGTCATGGATTGGGTCATGATCAGGGGGATTCTCTTGGCCTTGCTCTTCTCCAACCTGAAGCCATAACCAAACCCAAAGATGGAAAAATCAATACATAAAAATTATTAACAGCATAAATCCAATTCCCTACACCAATGTCTGTATTGGGACCAATCTTCTGCTTTATTCTATTCAACATCATACAGGTGTGGATTCAGACCTTCAGGGCATTTGGACAAAAAGTATAGGTCTTTAAAGCCAAGAAACTCCACACAAGAAACCCTAAACAGGCTGTCTCATCACCCCTAGACCCTTAATCCATGAGTGGAGAGCCTACTCGGGGGCATACCTTTCGTAGCAACTCCCGGATCTTTTCTGCATCCTTGGCTGCATAGATGTGCCATAAAGCACCAGGCTTCTCCTTTCCATCATGAATCCTCTGCTTTGTCACGTCATCAGCATCTCCCTCATCAATTGTCTTGAGTACCTCTGAAAAGAGCAAAATTACTTTTCCATGTAACCAGGCATTTTACTTCCTCTGAGTAAAGCAAAATGTTCAATTCAAACAAGCTTAGTCTCTACTATTCTCTGTCTCTCTGGAACAGTGTAAGGTAGAATCAGAGAATCAAAACTCCTATTTAAGCTTTCTAGACACAGTAAGAGCAACCCTAAATCTTCCTCACTTAATAGAGACGGCACGTTTTTTTTGGAGGGAGAGTTTTCTTTTAAAACCTGTTTCTTGCTCAAACTGTTTCGCCACATCTTATGTTCAAAATGCAGGTTATTTCCTGCTGTAAGTGGACAGACTCCATATACTTTCTCAAGACCTCTTTAAACTCTAGGGTTCTATGGATATAAGGCCATGAAACATAAAGTTTCTCTGGCAAGTTAAGAGGGTAGGCTTGTAATGCTTGTCTATTATAATCCCTTAAAGGACAGCATAACTGAAGGATGTGCAGGTGTACAGAATTAAAAGCAAATGTGTGGCAGCAAATATACCAAAATAATGACACCGATAATTCCTGAGCTGTGCGATCTTGAGTTACTTATTTCTTTCTTTAACCTTTTCTACGTTTTCTAAAATGTCCATAATTAACACATATTAATTTAATTTAATTTAATTTTATTTATTTAATTTATTTATTTCTAGGAGAGAAAGAGAGAGACAGCGTGAACAGGGGAGGGTCAGAGAGAGAGGGAGTCACAGACTCTGAAACAGGCTCCAGGCTCTGAGCTGGCTGTCAGCACAGAGCCCAACGCGGGGCTCAAACCCACGAACCACGAGATCATGACCTAAGCGAAAGTCGGACGCTTAACCGACAAAGCCACCCAGGCGCCCCACATATTAATTTTATACTGAGATGGCAAGGAGTAAAAATGCAGCAAAATGTCACTTCGATGCTTCAATTCTGTGCAGATAAACTGGCTTTATCATCTGTTACCCCACAATTGATCTGGCTAATGGACCAAGTGAGTCAAGCTGCCCTTCCTTCTTCACTCCTCTTTTGGATGCTCTACACTCCGTGGAAAGGGAGCATTCCCAGAAAGAGAAAGACTCTGGTCAGAGATACACAAGTACCATTCTTCTCTCCTGGAACCTCCTTTCACTTAGCAACATCCACTGGGCACCTACTATGCATCAGGCCTAGGACAGCTTTCGGAAAAGCCACTGGCCCTGAGGAAGACGACACCTGATTCTACTCCTGAGGCTGAGCCTCACCTCCTTAAGTTGTGAGTTATAGAAATCATACCTTCATCATGAGCACCCTCCCCGATGGGGATCCCAACATACACCATCACATTGACTGCATCAGACACATCTAAATGAAGGTTTGTTGTGCCAACTCTTCTATCTTCTGCGGTTATTAAGCCTGAGGGAAAAGGAGGATATGCAGGGTGAAAGGGCAATATTGTGAAAAATCCATACGGATCCTACAAGTGAGAACATACTCGAAGATGTTCTTAAATGGGTAACACTGGGAGAGTAAAGTATATCTGTTTATTAAGAAATCACTCTCCTCATCTCTTTTCTCATGTTTTAAGATTGATTTCTAGCTTGGCTGACACTATAGATTTGGCCATTCACAGAACCAATTCTACTCCTTACAACACTATCTCCTTTTTTTTTTTTTTAATGTTTATTTTTGAGAAAGAATGAGCAGAGGGGGGCAGAGAAAAAAGAGAGAGGGGGACAGGATTGTTGAAGTGGGCTCTGCACGGAAAGCAGTGAACTCTATGCAGGGCTTGAACTCAAGAACCGTGAGATCAGGACCTGAGCGGAAACTGGGTGCTCAAATGACTGAGCCACCCAGGTGCCCCAACAATCTCTCCTTTATTTTTTTAAAGATTTTTTTTAATGTTTTTTTTTTTTTTTTTTTTTTTTATTTATTTCTAGGAGAGAGAGAGAGCGTGAGCAGTGGAGGGTCAGAAAGAAAGGGAGTCACAGACTGAAACAGGCTCCAGGGTCTGAGCTGGCAGTCAGCACAGAGCCCGACGCGGGGCTCAAACCCACGAACCGCGAGATCATGACCCAAGTGAAAGTCGGACGCTTAACCGACTAAGCCACCCAGGCGCCCCAACAATCTCTCCTTTAAAAGCAAAACAGATATGGGCATTACTGACATTCAACTGAAGACTGGCTTTCACAGTGATTTATGGCCTTACTGTGACTTCACAAAGAGCTGGCAGGGTGGCATGCAACTCCGTTTTCGTCACTGCTATTTTATATATTATCAAGGCTCTTAAAAACTAAGAATCATGTCTTCTTGCACAGAATGTTTGAGAGGAAACTTTCTAATTACTGTAGATATACAAATTATAGACGTGATGCAAATCAATATGTGAAAAGCAAACACATTCAAACCCACCCTGAGGTGTGCGGCTGGCTCAGTTAGTAGAGCATGTGACTCTTAATCTCAGGGTTGTAAATTTAAGCCCCATGTTGGGTGTAAAGATTAGTTAAAAATAAAAAAAATCTTAAAAAACAAACAAACAAACCCAAAACCATCCTGGCTACTGTTAAATTCTCTAGTACCCTGCCACTTTGCCCTCTATTATCTCTATACAGGACCCTGACTAAATATCTCCCTCTATAGGTGAAATGGGGGAAAGTAGTGTCCAAAAAGGGCAATACGGCTTCTCCTTCATACCGTAAGCATTATACATCTTGGGGCCCAGATCGGGCCTTACAAAGTAGCTGGGTAGCCTAGAAGCCAGATTGAGCCTGCCATCTCGTTTGGTGTACTCTGGCAGAGGAAGGTTCTCCATCAGATCTTCAAACCTACAGAAGATGAAGAAGGATGACTTAGCTTGTTAAGTGGAAGAAAAAGCAAAGAGGCAAAGTCCAGTTTTCTATGATTATTTTGTGATGCTTCAGCAAGGCAGAGGGTCTCAAGATGACCCACTGTAGTTCACTAACCTTGTAGGCATCATGTCCCGAAAGTCTTCCCCAGGAGGCCAGTCCTTAAGTTTAAGCACCATAGGCTGCCCATCTTCTGATCTTAATCGCTCTGAAAGACAGAGAGCACTCCCACAGTCTGCTCATTTAACTGCTGCCTGGTTTTTCAGACTGGAAGTTTTAGAAGACTAACTTATTTACAGACTTGTAACCCATCCTAATGGACTAGGTGAGCTTTATTTTCCTCACCCACTGCTTTATTTAATACATGCTATATTGTTCCATCTCACAAGGATTCCAGCTTCAAAAGTAAAAGTGCTCCACGCGACCTGGGGAGCGGGTGCTTAAGCCCACATTTGCTCTGGGAGCCATGTGATCACCGCAAGAGCTAGCTGGTTAGTACCAGGACACAATGTCCCCCTGCCAAGAGGGTATAATTTGCGTCCACGGGCAGAGCTGGGCTTCCTTTCCAGTCTGCCATCATCAAAGCTACTTACTGCATATGATCTCAAAGCCATCCCAGAAATCCCGAACTTTCACATCAGAAATTATAGCACAGTTCCTGCAGTTTACTAAGTCCACATCCTGGTCTCCAAATTCCTGGCTAAAGGCTTCTGGCTTCCAGAGTTCAGACTTGAGCTTTTTATGTACCCCTGAAACCAGCACTGGCTGTGGAAACAAAAAATATCCCGATCAGAACCATTTAGGAAATATTTTTAGCTCAGGGCTAAAGGACAGGATGGGAAGTTTCCTGAGGACAACCTCTTCTCATGATGATTTACTGTTCTTTCCCAGTTTCAGAATCTATAGGTTTCAACGTGTCACTGCTCCATTATTATTCTTAATTCTCATGCTGGGGGGCATGCTATAGAAATCACTTCTGTTGGTCTAGTATCTTCCACTATTTTGAGGTGAGAGGACAAAAAGCTGACAAATGAACCTTTGAGAATACCTCCTCACATTGAGAATGAAAAACTATACAGACCATTCCATAACCTACCTCTTTTTCAATCATCTGCTGAAGTATAAAATTTAGGAAGTGTTATCACACTATCATCCAAACTTGTGCAGCCTTGAAACATTTACCTAGAAAAGTACTACCCACCTTTCTACCCACCTTCACCCTACCCCTATCACACTTAAGAATTTTCCTCTGAAAGTGTCATTAATGCCAGATCACCACTTCCCAGAAATTTCAACTACCCTTTTAAGAACACAGAGCTGTACAGCTTAGAAGTAGAAGGAACCACAATATATTCTTAGGAATCTTGAGATTTTTAAAAAAATCCACATAAAACTGAAGTAGCAAGGAGGTCTACAATGAACTACCACGTCTTTTCTCCCTGACAGAAAATCTCCCAGACAGAATTGAAACTATTCTGGCAGCTGTAGTGGGCAAGCAGCCAGCTGGCCCGGGTAACTACTTATTCTTACTCACCTGGCCTTGCTTCCAACATTCCCGGAAGATCTTCCAATTGTTTTTGTTGCTGGGGTCATGAAGACACAGAAGTCGGCCATCACAGAGCCATGAGTGAGATGTATGGGGGTCCAGCACATTCAACCCCATCACCATCTCTTTTACTTCCTTTTGGGTATCAGTCACGTTACAAGCCCGCTTTGCAGCATCTGAGGTTTTCTTATTTTCTACCACTGAGGCAATGATGTGGTCAAGGAAGTTGGGTAGGCTGGCCTTGTTCTTCACTCCCTGCCAGATACAATTCCATCAAATAAGTCTGATTGAGGCACCATGAGAAGAGGATTCAAAAAACTGTCTCACAATTGTATTCACAAGAAGGAGTTCTGATTTACCCGAATAAGTTTCACAAAAGTTTCTCAGATACCTTTAACTGAATGAGGGTTTGTTAAGTCAGTATCTTAAATTTCCATCTTTCATATTGTGCTTCACATTTATGAAAGAAAAGTATACAAAATTCCCATCTGCCTAAAGAGACTGGAGACCTAAGAAATTTCTTTAGCATCCAGCCTTGTATTAAGGGTTTGCATGTGGACCACAAGGATCACGAAATGCTGTAATTGAGTGAAAAAGATCATTTACTTTGAGGTTTATAATTTTTTTTTCTGGTTAGCATGCCCAAGGATACAATGATTCAATTAATTAAGTAATAAAGTGACTTATCAAGGCAGTTTTTTTTAATGTTTATTTTTATTTTTGAGAGAGAAAGAGAGAGAGAGTACGCAAGTCAGGCAGGGGCAGAGATAGAGAGGGAGAAAGAGAATCCAAAGCAGGCTTCGGGATCTGAGCTGTGAGCACAGGGCTTGAACTCACAAATGTGAGATCATGACCTGGGTAGAAGTTCGACGCTTAGCCAATGGAGCCACCCAGGTGCCAAGGCAGGGTTTTTTGTTTTTGTTTTTGTTTTGGTTATTGTTCTTGTTTTTGTTTTAACCAGTGAGTATATCCCAATGAAGTGGTAAACCAAGTATTCAAAAGGAACTAAATATTCTGAAAGTAGTCTCCTAATGCTCAATTCTTCCCTTGCTTATCACCCCATTGTGAATCTCTCACATGTTCCAGGTGATGGGAAAGCTCAGGCTTAGAAATCAAAGTGACACACCTTATGCCACAGAACTGAGAGGGTTTGTGTAAAAAGCCTGAAGTATTCCTAAGCCTGAAGTACCACTGATCATTATCTCTACAAAGTGCATATAATCACAGAACTTCCTGGGAAAACCAAAAAAGAAAAAAGAAGAACTAAGGGTTAGAGCAAGTACAAATAAAAGAGGGCCAAAAGTAATTTTAAAGTCACTAATGCAAAAGAGAAACAAATAACCCACACCGTACAGGGTTCAACCATCCACAGCTCATTGAATTTTAGCTATTAATCATAAAATAGAATGAGAAACATGTTTATGTACTTGCTTGAGATGATCTCTAAGACAATACACAGTAAAAACAGAAAAGCAAGGTGTAGAAGATCTGAGTAAAAAGAGGAGGAAGAAAGCATATGATGATTGATCTCCAGAAAAGAAAATAGGTGGCTGGGAGATGATCATGGGAAGGAGACTTTTCACTACATCATTCATGCATTCATTTTTATTTATTTTAATGTTTTATTTATTTCTGAGAGAGAGAGAGAGAGAGAAAGAGAGAGAGAGAGAGAAGCAGCGTGAACAGGGGAGGGTCAGAGAGAGAGGGAGACACAGAATCCGAAGCAGGCTCTAGGCTCTGAGCTGTCAGCGCAGAGCCTGATGCGGGGCTCGAACCCACAAACCGTGAGATCATGACCTGAGCCAAAGTCAGATACTTAACCGAATGAGCCACCCAGGTGCCCCTCACTACATCATTAAAATTTTTGTCTTGTGAATTAATTTACTCATTAAATGCTTACCAAGAACCTACTATGTATCAAACACTGTGGCACTAATGATATAGCAGTGAATAAAACAGTCAAAAATCCTTTAAGGAGAGGGAAGACCTACTATAAATCAAACATGGTAATGAATGTTAAGGAAAGAATAGTAAGCACACAGAAAACAGATATGGAAGATGGAGTTGTGACAGACTTTACAAAGGGTGGTTTAAGAAGAAGGCTTAGAGGAGGTGACATTTCAGAAGGGAGGAGATGAAAGTAATGATGACAAGCTTGTAGTTACATGACAAAGAGAGTTCCAGATGGAAGAAAAGAGAAAGTGCAAAGGCTCTGAAGAAGGATTCTTGCCTGGTCACATTCAAGGAATAGTAAGAAGGTGGGTGTGGCCAGAGCAGAGTGTACGAGGAAAGTGGTGGGTGAAGTCAGAGAAGTGCAGGGAAGACTCCTGCACAGATAAAGCTGGAGCGTTACTGTCCGCTGAAAGGATTCTGTTTATATTATGAGAGAAATAGGAAACCCTTGAAGGATTTTCAGCATAGCTGACAAAAATCATGTCAATGAAATCACTCATATTTAAAAAGAACCACTCTAGGGGCGCCTGGGTGGCTTAGTCGGTTAAGCGTCTGACTTTCGCTTAGGTCATGATCTCGCGGTTCGTGGGTTCGAGCCCCGCATCGGGCTCTGTGCTGACTGCCAGCTCAGAGCCTGGAGCCTGTTTCAGTCTGTGACTCCCTCTCTCTCTGACCCTCCCCTGCTCATGCTGTCTCTCTCTCTCTCTCTCTCTCCTAGAAATAAATAAAACATTAAAAAAAAAAAATAAATAAAAAAATAAAAAGAACCACTCTAGCTGCTGTGTTGACACAAACTATAGAGTGGAAAAGGGAAGAAATAAAGGAGACTTGTAAAGAATTTACTGCAAACATGCAGGAATGAGAAGATGTTGGCTCAGACCAGAGAGGAAGTGGTGGAGCTAATGAGAAATGGGTGGACTCTGAATATATTTTTATTTTTTATTTATTTTAGAGAGACAGAGTGTGTGAGTAGGGGAGAGGGGCAAAAGGAGAGAGACAAAGTCTTAAGAAGGTTCCATGCTTAGCGCAGAGCCTGATGCAGTGCTTAATTCCACAACCCTGGGATCATGACCTGAGCCAAAATCAAGGGTCGGACGCTCAACTGGTGAGCTACTGAGGTGCCCCTGAATACATTTTAAAGATTAAACTGAAAGTATGTTCTGGAAGATTAGATAGGAAATGTGACAGAGGGGAGTCCCAAATGACTCCAAGATTTTTGGCCAAGCAACGGGAAGAATGCAGATGCTCATGTCCAAGAGAGGAAACTAAAGGAGAAGGAGGCTTATGGGTGGAAGATCCGGCATACAGTCTTAGATGTGTTATGTTTGAGGTATCTATTACATATACAAGAAAAAGTAGTATGAATGTACTGTCTAGGTTAAAAAAAAAATAATGCCTGCTTTTGTTAAGAAAATAGTGATTCCTATTGACTGAAAATTTCAATGTCTCAATTTCTATTGACTTCTTAACATGGCACAAAAGGTTCACTATTTACAAGGATCTCAAACATTTCCCAAACGCATTGTAAAGATCTTGTCAGCTAGACAGACAACAAAGAGAACATAAGGCACCCATATATACTCTAACCTAGTTGTCAGATCTCTGATGGCTCTTCCTTGGAAAAGCAGCAAAAGCCAAAGCTGTAGAAAGGACACTTACTGCTGAGGACGTAGAGAAGACCGGGGGGAAGGGTATGCCTGTGTCCAAGGGGGTTTGTGGAAGCTTTCCGGGACCGGAGTGAAGGAGGTCTCGAAGGCTAGAGCCTTCTGTTTTGTTGTTGGAGGCAGTGGGACCCAGTAACAGACTGTTAAAAAGCTTTGGAGTCAACGGAGAGACCTTTGCAGTGGAGTTGAATGAGTCCAGCCCAAAGGGTGAATGAGACTCTTTACTGAGCACTGACCTCAGGGACCCGGCTTCTGTAAAGACATAACAGGGAATAGCATTAGGCATGACAAGTAATATCCAACAAGCAACTGACTCCTAAAAATGAGCCAAGTGAGGAAGGACTTTCCCCTTCCCTGGCACACAAACTACATACAGTTTGGGCCAACCCTGATGAGGTTAGGACTATAGTAGGATCATGGCCAAAGAGAAGCTCTTCTATTTCTTTCTTCCTTTTCAAACTTCCTTTTGTTCCCATCCACATTTCGTCTCTCTCACTTTCTAAGATAGTGTTTCTGCAAATGTGTCTTCAGAACACTTGTACTGAATCACCTAGAGTGTTTACTAAATATGGAGATTCCTGTTTGTACACTAAGAAAACGTCATTTAATAGTTCTGGTGGGGCACAGGAATCTCTATTTTTAACAATTCTCCAGGCAACTCCTGGGCCCATGGAAAATCAATACTGGTTGTATAACAGAACCACCTGGAAGCTTAATAAAAATCTATCAGTTCTGACTAAAGAGGTCAGGGGTAGAACCCAGGCATATCCCTTTTCTTTTGAGGTTTTATGTTTTATTTTTTAAAAAACAGACTCCACGCTCAATGTGGGGCTTGAACTCATCACCTTGAGATTAAGAGCTGGATGCTCTACCTACTGAGCTACTCAGGCACCCCAGGCATGTCTTTTTAAAAAAAGCTCCACTTCTAGAAAGAAACTGAAAGTGATTCCCTCATTTTAGTGACTAGCCAGAGAAAGCAAGCATCATGTTTCATAAATGAGGATGGTAATGTGTGAGTTTAAAAAAGCTGGGAATAACTCCAGTGTTCCACCCACAGGCAGGGCAGAGGCTTGTGTTCATCTCACCTTTTGTTTCTTCTTTAGCCTTTTGAGTTGCTAAATCCGCCAACCAGTGCAGGGCAGATGAGGGGGGCGCTGTGTCAGGGCAAGGGGGCCTGATGGCTTTTAGCTCACTATTGCTATTTGAAGCCGAACTATCTGCTTTCAGAGACTCATCAGATCTGATGTCAGTGCTGTCAGCTTTGGGAACATGGTCAGTCTCTGATGTTACTGCTGCAGTTCCTCCTCCGCCTGAGAAGGTGGTTTCATTTCCAGAAGAGGCACTAGGGTTTATGCTAGGGAGCTAAAGCACAGAAGGCCAACATGGTTAGAGTGCTGTTCTTGCATAGGGAAAAAAAAAAACAAAACACATAATAAGGGCTGCTGACACTAAAAAGTCTGGGAAAACAACCAGAAACTGTCCCATAAACTGATATTTCATTCACTGATTAATTTAATACATATTTAAGGAGTCCTACAACATGACAGAAACTGCTTGGTTCTGTGAAAAGATCAATGAACATAAAAAAAGTAATACAATTTATTTTAAATGTTATTAAAATGTATTTATTTAGCATGCCTGAGGCTCGGTTTCTGCAATGGTAAACTGATGATTAGACTGTGACCTCATAAAGCTGTTCTGAGGATTAAATGAGATAGTATATACAAAAAGCTTAGTAGAGTGTTTGGCATACATAAATGTTCCATAAACGTTTATTATTCTATTACTGAATTTTCTTAAAAAAATTTTTTTAATGTTTTATTTATTTCTGAGACAGAGACAGCATGAGCAGGGAAGTTAGAGAGAGAGGGAGACACAGAATCTGAAACAGGCTCCAGCCTCTGAGCTGTTAGCGCAGAGCCCGACGCGGGGCTCGAACTCAAGAATTGTGAGATCATGACCTGAGCCAAAGTCGGATGCTTAACCGACTGAGTCACCCAGGAGCCCCTATTACTGAATTTTCCAGATGATGTGCTCTAATATGTCAACTCTGCTGAAAATGTATCTTGAGATCCCTTAGCCTTAATTCCTGCACCTCCTACTGACCATGTATTAGTTGTGTTCCTGGAAAGTGCTCCAAATGTAAGCAAGTTAGGGGTGTGTGTGTGTGTGTAAAACAGCCTCTTGTTCAAAAAAGTTACCATCACACCGGAATGACCTCCACCTCTGACAGAGCAATGAGCAAACCACTGCCTCTCTGGAGGCCTGGGATTGTTTTCAGGGTAGAATGATCCCAGCTCAGCAGGCCAATCTTCATATTTCTGTCCTCAGTACCTAACATGACAAGGACAGGGACCATACACACACACTGGACTGCCTTCCTAGTAACCTTTTCTATACTCTTCACTTAATACAAGGACCCTGAGGTATAAATCTTGACAAGATGCAAAGAATCTCTTTGTGCTACCTATCAACCCAGCCTGAGTTGGTTTTAAAGATAAATGAAGAAAAACTCATACCAGCTGGAGGGAATTAAAATCCCTTGAGTAATTTTTTGGGGGCTCTCTCTCTAGATAGGTTTCTCCATCCCCTAATTCCTCAGGAATCCTACAGTAGCCTAGGACAACACAGGTGAAAATGGGGCATTTCCTGGGACTAAGAAGAGAAGTTTCTCTCATATATATCCACACATACCACTTTACCTGTGACATCCCATTGGTGACAGCAGGTCTCAGCACAGATTTGTTCTGCCGACTAATACAAGGGCAGTTTGCTTTTATTCCCCACTTGCCCCGGGCAGCATGTACCATATCTCCAATATTGTAAAGAGCTGGAAGAAAGAGAGTAACAGAAGCCTCAGAATACTTTCTGTGCTAGATACTGTGCTAAGGATCTCAGTTACATTATATTCCTCAATCCTTACCATATTTCAATGAGGTGGCAGCTTTTACCTTCAAATATTTTTAAAAGATATATTGGGGCACCTAAGTGGCTCAATTGGTTAAGTGTCTGACTCTTAATTTTGGCTCAGGTTGTGATCTCATGGTTTGTGGGATAGAACCCTGAGTCTGGCGCTGGTGCTGTTGGTGTGGAGCCTCCTTAGGATTCTTTCTCTCCCTCTCTCTTTGCCTCTCTCCCACTTTGACTCAAAATAAACAAACTTAAAAAAATATTGGGGCGCCTGGGTGGCTCAGTCGGTTAAGTGTCAGAGCATGTAAACACTTTAAATTGTACAGCTGAGATTTAAATACTTTTAGTTATGCCTAAAAAAAAAAACCAGAGAAAAAGTGGGGAAAAAAACAGACCAATGTAAACTTAATGTGGACATTTAACCAATGCTTACATCAGTAGGGAGCAAGCATCCTACCAAATCCCTGAGGGAGCCCTTCTGGTTGGAAGCACTGGGGTATAAAGGATCCAATGAGTGCCCTCTGTCACACTGAAGGAGAATAAGGCAGGAGAGTGACCATCTTCAATGTGTAAGTATTATTACAAGTATGGAAGGTGGAAACAGACTTTTTGGAGGAATCACTGAAACAAGCTGGGAATGTGACATAAACATAACCATCCATTGCTACTGTTAGGCTGCCTTCATGGATTCAAAAGGTTTGCTTAGCTTCAGCTGGATTTTTACAAGCCTCAAAGCAAAGGTCTTTCTGGAAGCATGTGGGACTTTTTTTTATTCCGGTCTTGCCAATCACAGGAATGTAAAATGTTTGGAAAAGTAATCAACTTCTCCAACCTGAAAGGTGAAGCAGTGTGTGTACTGGCTGCATAAAACACATATCTAAAGTTTCAAATTCTCAGAAAAACCTGGGGAAGCTTAACAAAAATCAGGCTGAGATAAACCATTTTACCACATCTTATGATATATAAAGTTAACCTCAACTAAATCAAAAACTTTTTTTCCACCAAATTTATTTTTATTTCTTTGCTTAAAAATATCTTTTAAAGATTTATTTATTCTGAGATAGAGTGTGTAGGTGGGGGAGGGGCAGAGAGAGAAGGAGAGAAAATCTCAAGCGAGCTTCCTGCTGTCAGACCAAATCCTGACGTGTAGCCTGATCCCACAAACCCGGGAAATCAGGACCTGAGTTTAAACCAAGAGTCAAACACTTAACTGACTGAGCCAACCAAGTGCCCCTATTTATTTTTGTTAAAGTTTATTTATTTAAGTAATCTCTATACCCAATGTGAGGCTTGAACGCATGACCCCAAGATTGACAGCCACATGCTCCTCTGACTAAGCCAGCCAGGAGCCCCTCTTTCACCCAATTTAAAAAAGAACTCCTTTAGGTGCCTGGGTAGCTCAGTCGTTTAATCATCTAACTCTTGATTTCCATACAGGTCAGGATCTCACAGTTCATGGGATCAAGCCCCAAATCGAGCTCTGCATTGGCAGTGCAGAATCTGCTTGGGATTCTCTCTCTCTCTCTCTCTCTCTCTGCCCCATTCCTGCTTGGACACTTTCTCTCAAAAGAAATAAATTAAAAAACAACAACAACAACAACAAAAACTCCCTTACCTGTGCCAGGGATGATCTGTGTGGGCATGAGATTCTCTGGTTCATGGGACTGCCCCTTTGCACACTTCAACCAGGAGAAAACCTCTTCATCACCCATCTCCTCTGTCTCTGAAACAGAAATAAAATGACTTCATTTATATTACTAGGGTCACAAGATGTATCCCTCTTAGGGAGTCAGAGTTTCAGATCCTAAAGGCCAATTTTCCTTGGCCAAAGAAGATAACATCTAACTTAAAAAAAAAAATCTACTTCACTAATTTATTGTTATTTATTGTATCTACATATAAAAAATTTAACAATTTTGTGTGCACTTCCATGAATTTTCATGAATGTATACAGCTGCATAAACATTACCACAATCATGATATAGAACATTTCTATCTTCTTTCCTAAAGTTCCTTCGAGCCCTTTGCTTGCAGTCAATAGCCTTTTCTCAACCTCTGGCCACTAGCAGTCAACTTTCTAATACTAACATTTTTGCTTTTTCTAGAATTTCATATAACTGGAAGCATACAGTATATAGCAATTTGTGTTAGATTTCTTTCATTTAGCATGCTTGGAGATTCATCCATATTGTTCATGTATGAGTAATTAATTTCCTTTCATAGCTGAGTACTGTTCTGTGGTATGGATGTACATTTTTATTATCCATTTACCAGCTGGTGAACAGTTGGACTGTTTCCTATTTTGGGGTATTATGAATAAAGCTACTATTAACATCCAAGTACAATCTTTTGTGTGGACACATTTTTTCAAAATTTTTAATGTTTGTTTATTTTTGAGAGAGGAGAGTGAAAGCACCAGAGTGGGGGAGGGGCAAAAAGAGAGGGAGACACAAAATCCAAAGCAGGTTCCAGTCTCTGAGCTGTCTGCACAGAGCCTAATGCAGGGCTCAAACTCACAAGCTGTGAGATCATGACCTGAGCTGAAGCTGGATTCTCAACTTCCTGAGCCACCCAGGCATCGTATGTGTGGACACGTTTTCATTTCTCTCATAAATACATAGAAGTGGGATCCTGGGTCATATGGAAAGTTTATGTTTAAATTTATACATTTTCCTAAGTGACGGAACCAATTTCCATTCCTATGAGCAATTGTAAAAAGTTTAGTTCCTCCACATTCTTAGAAACACCTGGTACTGTCAGTTTCTAAAATTCTAGCCTTCTAAGTAGGTAGAGGGGTTTCTCATTATAGCTTTATCTTTTTCCTTTTCGTAATTAGTGGTAATTTTTGAAATGTGTTTATTTTTCATTGATCTATCTTCTTTTTTTAATTAAAAAATTTTAAAAATG
Source organism: Hyaena hyaena (assembly GCF_003009895.1). Lineage (NCBI taxonomy): Eukaryota > Metazoa > Chordata > Mammalia > Carnivora > Hyaenidae > Hyaena > Hyaena hyaena. Next base: position 764,356 of record NW_024081356.1, on the reverse strand, counting down.
TTTTATTTATTTCTGAGAGAGAGAGGCAGCATGAGCAGAGGAGGGTCAGAGAGAGAGGGAGACACAGAATCCGAAGCAGGCTCCAGGCTCTGAGCTAGCTGTCAGCACAGAGCCCGACGCGGGGCTCGAACCCACGAACTGTGAGATCATGACCTGAGCTGAAGTCAGATGCTTAACAGACTAAGCCATCCAGGCGCCCCGATCTATCTTCTTTGATAAAGTATCTGTTCAAATCTTTTGCTCACCTAAAAAATCAGGTTGTTGTCTTCTTATTGCATTGTAAGAGCTCTTTATGGTGGATTCAACTCCTTTAACAAATAGGGGATCAGCAAATCTTTTCTCCTAATCTGTGTCTTGTCTTTTCATTTACTCAAGGGTGTCTTGTGAGGATCAAAAAATTTCAAATTTGATAATTTTTCTTTTGTTTTTGTTTTTTTTTGTTTGTTTGTTTTTGTTTTTGTATCCTAAGAAGTATTTATCTAACCCAAGGACACAAAGATTTTTTTTTTTCCTAAAGACTTTTTAGTTTTAGCTTTTTATATTTAGGCCTACAATTTACTTTTGATATATGGTGTGAGTAAAAATAAAGTTGATTTTATTTAGTATGGATACACAATTAATCCAGTACCATTTGTTGAACTATCTTTTTCCGAGTGAATTATCTTAGCACCCTCATCACCTTATCTGTTGACTATATATGTGTGTCTATTTCTGCTGTTGTATTACCACAGTGCTGTAAATTCCTATAGCTTTATAGTTAAGTCTTAAAATAAAATAGTATAAATCTTCCAAATGCCTTCTTTTTCAAAATTATTTTTGTTATTCTATTTTTTTTACGTTTATTTTTGAGAGAAACAGAGAGCACACAAGCAGAGGAGGGGCAGAGAGAGAGAGAAAGAAAGAGAGAGACAGAGAGAGAGAGAGAGAGAATCTGAAGTGGGCTCTGTGCTGACAGCAGAGAGACTGATGTGGTGCTTGAACTCATGAACTGTGAGATCATGACCCAAAATGAAGTCAGACCCTCAACCAACTAAGCCACCCAGGCACCCTTAAATTTATTTTTTATTTGAGAGAGAGAGAGACAGAGAGAGACAGCACGTGAGTGGGGAATAGAAAGAATTTTAGGTAGGCTCCACACTGAGCACAGAGTCTGTCACTGGGGCTCCATCCCACAACCCTGGGATCATGACCTGGGCCAAAATCAAGAGATGGAAGCTCAATCAACTGAGCCACCTAGGCGCTGCATGTATTTCTTCCATAATAACTAAATTTATCCTTAAGCACTTCATGGTTTTTTGAAGCTACAATAAATATTAATTTAAAAATTCAATTTCTAGTTGCTCATTGATAGTATACAGAAATATAATTGATTTCTGTTGAGTTTGTCCAGCAATCTTGTATAAACTCACTTATTAGTTCTTGTAGCTTTTTTGTAGATGGCTTGGGGTTTTCTTTTTTCTTTTTTTAAAGTTTATTTCAGGGGTGGGGGAAGAGAAGGCAAGCAGAGAGGGGCAGAGAGAGAGAGAATCCCAAGCAGGCTCCGTGATCTCAGCGAAAAGCCTAACACAGGGCTCAATCCCATGAACTGAGGTGAAACCAAGATTTGGAGAGTTAACTGACTAAGCCACCCAGGCACCCCTAAGTTTATTATGTTTTTAAATAATCTCTACACCCAATGCAGGGCACAAAACCATGACCCCAGCTCAAGAGTCACATACTCTTCCAGCCAAGCTAACCAGGAACCCTTCTTGTATATACAGTTTTCTATATAGATGATAATATCACCTGAGAATAAAAAACATTTTACTTGGGGCACCTGCGTGGCTCAGTTGGTTAAATGGCTGACTTTGGCTCAGATCATGATCACACGGCTCATGAGTTTGAATCCTGAACGAGGCTTGCTGCTATCAGTGCAGACCTGCTTCAGATCTTCTGTCGCCCTGCCCCCAACCCCTTCCTCACTTACTCTCTCAAAAACCAATAAATCTTAAAAAACAACAACGTTTTACTTCATTCCAGTATATATCTTTTGGGAGGGCATGTTTCTATGCATTTGTTTTTTATTTCTTCATGCTGACTACTAACTCCAGATCAGTGCTGAACAGAAGTTGTGAAAACTGGTACCTTTCTTTGCTCCTAATCTTAGGGAGAAACATTCAGTCTTTCGCATTATGTAAGATGTTCCTATCTATACCTAGGTTCTGCGTTTTTCAACCTTTTTTTTAATCACCCCTCCACCCTGCAGACCTTTACAGACTTTTTTTTTTTTTTGGTAATTATATTACCCACTCCAAGAAAATTGGATATAAGATATACTGTATATCTACACTGTATATACTGTTTCATATTTCTCCTTCTTTTGAATTAACTGCTTTTTTATGCTTTGATTTTATCTCCACTCTTGGCTCACTGGCTGTATACACCTCTTTATTTTTTAGTTTGCTCTTGGGTTTGTAGTATTTCTAGCTTCAAATACTATACCACTCTTCACACACAGTGTGAGATTGTTATAAACTATTCTTCCATTTCCCCTTCCTTTCTCTTGAGCTATTACAATTTTTAATTTTAATTATAAGCCCAAATTACATTGTTACTTTTGCTTTAAACAACTTTTAAAAAGATTAAAAGCAACAAAGTCTTTTATATGTATTCACATATTTACCACATAGATGTTCTTCATTCCTTTGTGTAAATCCAAATTCCCTTACTGTATCTTTTGTTACCCCCGAAAAACTACCTTTGTTTGCAGTGTGAATCTGCTGGTGACAAATTCTATCAGCTTTTGTCTGAAAGACTATTTCATCCTTGTTTTTGAAGATACTTTCACTAGGTATGAATTTTAGGTTAATAAGTTTGTTTCTCAGCACTTTAAGATGCCGTTCCATTGTCTTCAGATGAAGAGGGTTTCTGACAAGTTGTCTGTCATTTTAATCTTTGTTAGTTTGTATAATAAAGGTGCCTTTCTTCCTTCCTGTGATTTTCAGGTTTTCTCTTTATCATTGCTTTTCAGTAAAGTGGGTTATGATGTGCTTTGGTGTGGTTTTGGGTTTTTTTCTTTTTTTAAAATTAAAAAGTATTTATTTTTGAGAGAGAGAGACAGAGTGCAAGCAGAGGACAGAAAGAGAGGGAGACACACAATCCGAAGCAGGCTCCAGGCTGTCAACACAGAGCCCAGACATGGGGCTTGAACCCACAAACCATGGGATCATGACCTGAGCTAAAGCTGGATGTTTAACCAACTAAGCCACCCAGGCGCCCATGATGTGGTTTTCTTCATGCTTCTTCTATTTAAGATTTATTATTGATTTGTGGTTTTATAGCTTTTTCATCAAATTTGGAAAATTTTTGGATTTGTTCAGATATGTTTTGTATCTCCTTCTGACCATTTCTCTTTCTGGAACTCCAGTTAAAGGTCTGGCAGACTGCCTGATATTTCCTATACTTAGACAAGGCACTCTTTAATTTATAAATTTAAGTTTTTCTTCTCTTTGTGCTTAGTTTTGGATAGTTTCTATTGTTACATCTTTAAGTTCAGTTTCTTGTGCAGTATCTAATTTGCTATTAATCCCACCTAGTAAAATTTTTTTGAGACTTCTATCTCTAGATGATTTATTTGGGTCTTTTATGTATTTTCTGTTTCATATTTCCCTTTATGTACTTATTTTTATTTTTTGAGAGAGAGAGAGAGAGAGAGAGAGAGAGAGAGAAATAGAGAACATGTGCTTGAGTGGGGAAGTGGCAGATGGAGGGGGAGAAAGAGAGAATCCCAAGCAGGTTCCATGCCTAGTGTGAAGCCCAACATGGGGCTCAATCTCACAACCATGAGATGATGACCGGAGCCAAAATTAAGTGTTGGATGCTCAACCAGCTGAAATCAAGAGTCAGATGCTCAAATGACTGAGCTATCCACGTGTTCCTCCCTTTATGTCTTTAATTACACATATATGATTTATAATAGCTGCCTTAAGGTCCTCTTACAGTAATTCTATCATCACTGTCATTTCTGTATTTGTTTCTATTGAATGTTTTTTCCCCCCAGATTATTGGTCATTTCATTCTGCTTTTCTGCATATTCAATTTCATTTTAAAACATTTTATTAGTGTCGCTCAGTTTGGGCATTTCACTTTGGCTCAGGTCATGATCTCTCTGTCCTTGAGTTCGAGTCCCTCACTGGGCTCTGTGTTGACAGCTCAGAGCCTTGAGCCTGCTTCGGATTCTGTGTCTCCTTCTCTTTCTGTCCCTCCCCCATTCATGCTCTCTCTTGCTCTCAAAAATAAACATTAAAAAAATTTTAAAAATTGTATTACTCAAATACACTTGATATATACAGTTAACATACCAAAGTAGTTTCAGGTGTACAACATAGTGATTTGACAATTCTATACATTATGCAATGCTCACTATGATACAAGTAGTTCCCATCTGTCACCACACAATGTTATTACAATATTATTGACTATATTCTCTGTGCTGTACTTTTCATACTTTTGACTTATTTATCATTAGAAGTTTGTACCGCTTAATCCCTCACACATATTTCACCCGCCCCACCCCTACTGCCTCCCTTCTGGCAATCACTAGTTTGTTCTGTGCATTTATGAGTTTGTTTTACTTGTTTTTTTTTTTAATAATTTTTTTTTTAAAAAGTTTCTTTATTTTTGAGAGAGAAAGCATGAGGAATGGAGGAGCAGAGAGAGAGAGGGAGAAAGAGGATCCAAAGCAAGCTCTGCATTGACAACAAAGAGCTCGATGTGGGGCTCGAACTCACGAACCATGAGATCATGACCTGAGCTGAGGCTAGATGCTTAACTGACTGAGTCACCCCAGGTGCCCCTATCTTTTTTTTTTTAAAGTGGTGTCTGCTCAATGTGGAGCCTCAACTCACGTCCCCAAGATCAAGACTTGCATGCTTTACTGACTGAGCCAGCCAGGCACCCCGTTTTGTTTTTTTTTAGATTCCACATATAAGTGAAAAATATGGTCTCTCTCTTTCTGTGACTTATTTCACTTAGTGTAATAGCCTGTATGTCTATCTATGTTGTTGCAAGTGGCAAGATGTCATTTTTTTTTATGGCCGAGTAATATTCCATCATGTATATGTAGGTATATACGTGTATATACACACTTAGGCTGCTTCCATATCTTGCAGTAAACATAAGGGTGTATGTATCTTTTCGAATTAGTGTTTCCATCTTCTTTGGGTAATTACCCAGTAGTGGAATTACTGAATTGCATTTCTGTATTTTATTTTTTGAGGGATCTCCACACTGGTTTCCACAGTGGCTACACAGGTTTACACTGCCACCAACAATGCACAAGCGTCCCTTTTTCTCCACATCCTCCCCAATACTTGTTATTTCTTGTCTTTTTGATACTAGCTATTCTGACAGGTGTGAGGTGGTATCTCATTGTGGTTTTGATGTGCATTTACCTGATGAGAGTGATGTGGAACATGTCTTCATGTGTCTGTTAGCCATGTGTAGGTCTTCTTTGAAAAAAATGTCTATGCAGGTCCTCTGCTCATTTTTTAATCGGGCAGTATTTTGTTTTGTTTTGTTTTTGTCGTTTTTTGGTGTTGAGTTGTATAGTATTCTAGTTTGGATATTAATGCTTTACTGGATATATCATTTGCAAATATCAAATATCTTTTCCCATTCAGAAGGTTGCCTTTTTGTTTTGTTGGTGGTTTCCTTCGCTGTGCAAAAGCTTTCATTTATTTTTCTTTTGTTTTCCTTGCCTGAGGAGACATACCCAGAAAAATGTTGCTATGGTCAAGGCCCAAGAGATTACTGCCTGTGTTTTCTTACATGTGTTTTATGGTTTTGGGCCTCACATTGAATTCTTTAATCCATTTTGAGTTTATTTTTGTGTACGGTCTAAGAGAGTGGCCCGGTTTCATTCCTTTGCATGTGGCAGCCTAGTTTTCTCAGCACCATTTACCTAAGAGACTCAAACATCTTGGTTTTTTGTTTTGTTTTGTTTTTTAAGTAAACTCTATCCCCAATGTGGGGCTCAAACTCAAGACTCTGGTTCTACTGAATGAGCCAGACATTCGGCTGATTATTACTCATACCCTGATTATTCCTGATTGAATGCAGAGCTTTGTGACTTTATGTTTCAGAGTACTGGATTTTGTTGTAATCCTTTAAAGAATGTTTGATTTGAGGCTGGTGCATAGTTAAGTAACCTGCAGATCAGTTTGATCCTTCCAAGCCTTGCTTTACACTCTGTTATGGCATCTCCACAGCAGCCATTATTCGGGGACTACATTAATCCCACTGCTAAAATGTGACCCTTGTGGACTCTTATCCAGTGTCTTTCCAGTCTGGCTTCTGGCAATACAAAGTAAGTTCTGGAAATTATTCAGTCAACTGCTTTCTGGAAGTTCCTTTTTGGGCCTTATGGAGTTTCACCTCATATGTGTGCAGATCACTACATAGCCACAACTTGAGGTGATCTCTCTGCAGGCCTCTGGTGTTCTCTCTGTGCAGCTCTAATGTCTTCAGCACTGTGCCTCACTCTTCTCAGACTCTTATCTCTGTCTCAGTTCAGTGAGACTGCCAAACTGTTGTAGTTGCTCTTCCCTCTACTACAGCCTGGAAACTGCATCCAGACAGTAAACGGGAACAACTGTAGGATTTGCCCTGTTTCTTCCCTTCTCTTAGAGATCACAGACTCACGCTGCCTACTGTCCAATGTCTAAATCCGTGGTTTCATATATTTAGACTGGTTTTCTTATTGTTTAAGGCAGGAGGGCAATTTCTTTAGAAGTTAATCTCTCATGGGGAGAAATGCAAGATCTAATTAGCTACGTAACACTTAGTACCTAGTGGATGTCAGGCCCTATGCTAACCACTTCAAGTACATTATCTCATTTAATCCTCACAACAATACTGTGAAAGAAGTACTCATACTATCTTTGTTTTATAGATAAGGAAACTGAAGCTCTGAGGGATTTTAAGAAACTAGCCCAAGATACTACAGGTGGTGTAATAAGATGTGGAAGTAGGTTTCAAGTCCCAGGGGCATACGCTCTAAACCACTATGTTCCAGTGGTTGCACAATCTCTCTGAAGAGGGAAGAATGAGGTTAAGAGGCAAGAAGTAAGATAAAGCAAGGACACAAGGAAGCAAAAGATTTGAATAGCCTTTCTCCAAAGATAAACACAGTCAATAAGCATATGAAAAGATGGTCAACACCATTAGTCATCAGGAAAATGCAAATCAAAATCACACAATGAAATAGGGGCTACTTAATAGCCATTCTGATGGCTATAACCTAAAAGGTAGATAATAATAAGCATTGGCAAAGATAGGAAAAAACTACAAGCCTTGTGCATTGCTGGTGGGATTATAAAATGATGTAGCTACTATGGAATACAATTTGGCAGTTTCTGAAAGGATTAAAAACATAGGACTGCCAAGTAACACATAAATTCCACTCAAAAGAAATGAAAACCTATGTTCACACATAACTTGTAAACAAATGTTCATAATGGTACTTTTCATAACAGCTCAAAACAGACACAACCTACATGTTCATCGACTAATGAATGGTTAAGCAAAATGTAATATATCCATACAATGGAATATTATTTGGCAATACAAAAGAATGAGTTAATGATACATGGTATCACACGGATGGAGCTTTAAAACAGTACGCTACAGTGAAAAAAGTCAGTCACAGAAGAGCAAATATCATATGATTCATTTATATGACATGTACAGAACAGGTAAACCTACCGATATGAGACAGTTAAGAAGATTAATGGTTAACAAGGGCTGAGGAGAGGGTGAAAAGTAAGGAGTTACTGCTAAAGAGTACAATATTTCTTTTCGGAGTGATAAAAGTGAAATTTGATAGTGGAAATGGTTATACAACCTTGAGAATATACTGGAAACTTCTGAATTGTATACTTTAAAAAATATATTTTTTTTATGTTTTATTTATTTCTGGGAGAGCGAGCGAGAGAGAGCGAGAGAGAGCGAGAGCGCGTAAGCAGGAGAGGGTCAGAGAGAGAGAGAGATACAGAATCTGAACAGGCTATCAGCACAGAGCCCGACGCGGGGCTCAAACCCATGAACTGTGAGATCATGACCTGAGCCAAAGTCAGACGCTTAACCGACTGAGCCACCCCGGCGCCCTGAATTGTATACTTTAAAAGGGTGAACTTTATGGCATGTGAATTATATCTCAATAAAGACGTTACTAAAAGAAAATAAGTGAAATGAAGATGAACCATTCTTAGATTATTTTAGTGTTCCCAGTTAGGCTGGAATATTGGAAACCATAAGGCCTCACAATGCAACAAAAATGAGTGAAGCTAAGCAGCTAAGTGAGGGCACAAACCCATTCTTGCTTCAAGTCCCATACCTCCAATGACAGGTTACCTTTAGAACTGAACAGGACAATATTTGCTCACCACTGCGCGGACGGCTTTTTCTGAGCCTGTAACAGTCAAGGCAGACCCCAAATCCACATTTGCGACAAACCCAGTGGATGTTGAAGAGAGTTGTTTCACATACATCACACATCTCCCGCACACCACGCACTGCTCGCTTCCATGCCACTTTCTCTGGTGGAAAGAGGAAGAGGATATTGTTGGCATTGATCATCCTGAGTAACAGCAAAAGACCACAGATCCACTGAGTGCTCCTCAAACTGTTTTGTCCAGCAATAAAACTCAAAGATGCAAGAAGTTAGCGTTTCTATAAATATAAGAGAAACAAAATAGATGGAATTGTTAATATTTCTAAACAAGTGTCAACGATAGATATTTATGCCACGTGTTGTTACCTAAGATATTGTAAAAATTTCAATGTAGGGGAGCCTGAAATAAAAGGATTCTTTACTTGAAATGTAGAGTTTAATGTCTTGAGAGAATTTTCCTTGGTGTAGAAATAGGGTACAGTATCTCACAGACCTGGAAACATCATAAATGTCTGAATAACTGCGGGTTCTAGGTGTGAAACATTGTACCCACTAGCACTCCATCTACTCACAAGCCATATAATATCACTTACTAATACAAATAGGTTCAAAGCAAACTGAAAATATTCAGAGTGACCCAAACCCAGACAGAGATCAGGGAAGGAATAATGTCTGCTGGATACAGTGAGAGTCTCAGCTCCTTAGTTTGCTACAAAGAGAAGTCTTATCAGTCTTAATTTGTCCACAGAGAATGCCATTTGTCACTCCTTCTACTCCCATGACGTAAAAGAAAAGCTCCCAAGTAACAGTGCCTGGAAAACATGGAAGAGGGTGTCTTACGGTGTGGCTCTACCATCATCATGGCCTCTTTCTCCGACATCACGAGCTGGCAGAACTGGTCCCCAACGTTGGCCAGTATGTATTTTGAGGTTTCTAGGTCTATTCCTTCTGCAAGGGAGGAAGAGGGAATCCATAGATTCATGGCATCAGGGTCACTTTGCTGGGGACTCAGAAACCCCTCTACACGGAGTACTCCCTTTCGAGTGAAGATCAACCTGAGACAGGAAGGCAGACAATCAAATATATGGTAAATAGCAGCCATACAAACTAAAACACACCTGAAACCTTAGGATCCAAAAAAATTAAAAAGCCTTAAAAGGCATCAGAGTGCATTAAGAATTTTCACCCTAGGTGGCACCTGGCTGGCTCAGTCAGAAAAGCATGTGACTCTTGATCTTGGGGTTATGAGTTCCATCCCCACATTGGGTGTAGACAGATTTAAAAAAGAAAAAAAATTAAGTCTATTCATTTATTTTGAGAGAGAGAGAACATGAAAGGGATAGGGGCAGAGACAGGGAGACACGGAATCCCAAGGAGGCTCTGTGCTGATGCAAGGCTTGATCTCATGAGCTGTGAGATCCTGACCTGAGCCAAGATCAACAGTCGGATGCTTAACTGGCTGAGCCATCCAGGTGCCCCTCCAAATTTTGTTTAAAAACTAATTTTCATCCTATTTGACCAACACAGTATCCATTCTCTGAAATAGTAGAAAGGCTTATTATTAATACTTAATATGTCTGGGTTCTTTAAAAAGCTGTGTCCAGAAATGCCTTTTAGTTTCTCTATTCACTTGATCCACATGTGCACCCACACCATGGAATATGACCAGAGAAAAAGAGCCAAGCTCACTGTCACATTTGAAATTCATGTCTACCTATGTCAGGTGAGCCCTTCATGTTGCCTTCCAGTTACAATAGTTTCCTGGTGCACCCCCTCTCCTAGATACCTGTTTTGTACCTTCTTTCTTTTCTAAACTCCAATATAATTCTCTCATAAGATCTTGCTACATATTCCATGGAGAAAATACAAGGAGCCAGAAGAGATGTCCTGCAAGTTCCCATCACTATACTACCATGCCTTCCAGCAACTGGGCCCATGTTTCATCTGACCTGCAGCTGCTAGAAATGAACCAGGATCCCAGCGCAAGACCAATTTCTCCACCTATGCTCTATCTACATCCTCTCCTGTCACATAGGCAGCCCTCTACATAATCTCTCTTCTACATCATCTATCTTCCTCTCTACTGAATCTTTCTTATATTTGAACTTGCTATCTTGAAAATCCTTTAAAAATTTTCTATCTCAAAAATCCTCTCAATCCACACCCTCTTCCATTTATCTGCTTGTAAGAGCCATGTTTCTTGACCAGGTTGTCTATACTGATTGTTATCAGTTCCTCTTCCCTTGTATTTTTTCCTATTCCACTCCAATCAGGCTTTTCCTCACCAACATACCAGAGCTGTTTTTGACAAGGTCATTACCTCTTGTTAAATCCAACAGTAGCTTTTAGTTCTCATTTGACCTGGCCCAATCCCCAGTGTTTGTCAGAGTTCATTATTTCTTCTTGGAAATACTTTCTTCATTTGCCTTCCAGGATACTTCACTGTTCTTTCTCAGCTGCCTTTACTAGCTCCTCCTCATCTTTCCCACCTGTCAATGTGGGAGAACTCCAGGATTCGGTCCTAGGAATGCTTTTCTTCTCTGTCTACACTTGGAAGTCCTTCAGTGATCTCAATTAGACTCAAACCTTTAAATACCTGGTGACATCCAAATTTTTAATCTGCCTGCACTTTCCCCCTCAAATCTAGAGTTGAATATTTAGCTTCCCTTTCAACCTCTCCATCTAGAAATCTTTTTTTGTTTTAAGTTTATTCATTTATTTTTTTGGAGACAGAGAGCAGAGGACGGGGAGAGGACGGAGAGAGAGAGGATCCTAAGCAGGCTGTGCACTGTCAGCACGAAGCCCGATGTGGGACCCGAACCCATGAACTGAAATCAAGAATCAGATACTCAACTGACAGAACCACTCAGGTGCCCCTCAATCTAGAAACCTAATAGGCATCTCAAATTTCACATGCCCAAGTTAAAAGTTCCCATTTTCTTCCCCAAACCTGCTTTTCCCTAAGAAATCTCCTTATCAGTAAATGGCAATTCCATTTTTCCAGTTTTCAGGTCAAAAGCTTAGAATCCATTTCTCCTTTCATACTCCATGTCTAATTCATCAGAAAATCATGTGAGTTCTACCTTCAAAATAGATCCTTAATCCAACTGGACTCATCACTTCCATCAGTAGGCCACTGTCATTCTCACCTGGATAATTCCAACAGCCTCCTAATTTCTCCGTTGTTTCTGCCTTTGCCTCAATATAATCTATCCTCAAGAAGGTAGTCAAAGTGACCCTTTAAATCATTCCTCAGTGTCACTCATAAACTAAAAACCTCCAATGTCTTCTTATTCAGCAAGCCAAGGCCCTTAGAGTAGTCCTTTAAAATATGGACCCATCATTAACTCTGTGACCTCAATTCACCTACCCTCACTCTGTACTTAGCCACCCTAGGTACATAAACACACCAGGAATATTCCAGCCTCAGGACAGCAGTCCTTGTGCCTTCTACCTGGAAAACTTGTCTCCGGGAAAAACGTGTGGTCCACTCCCTCACCTCCTTCAGGTCCTTACTCAAATCTCACTTTCTCAAGTCATCCTATTTAACTACAGCCTCTCAAGGGATGCCTGGGTGTTTCAGTCGGTTGAGTATCTGACTTTGGCTCAGGTTGTCATCTCATGGTTCGTTGAGTTCAAGCCCTGCACTGGGCTCACTGCTATCAGCCCACAGCCTGCTTTGGATCCTCTGTCTGCCCCTTTCTCTGCCTCTCCCTCGCATGCGCTCTCTCTCTCAAAAAAACACAAATAAACAAGCCCCACTAAACTGTAGCCTTTCTAACCTCCCCACAGTTCAATCCTCTTTCCTGTCTTTATTTGTCTCTTATTATCAGCTAACATGCCGTAACTTTAATCTCTTTTCCTTATTTATTGTCTGCCTTCTCAGCAAACTTTTTAAGGGCTGGATTTTTATGGTTTTATACACTGTTTAATCCTCAATGTCCACAACAGTGGCTGGCACACAGTACATGTTCAGTAAACACTTGCAGAATAAGTGAAGCTACACTATGTGGATAAACCATTTGGATTTCTATATTTTAAAAATTAAGAATTCTTGGAGATTATTTAGAAGAAATTCTTCTTCTAAGTTTATCATGCAGAAAAAAGTGACTATCTACTGTTTGGTAAAAGCAGGGGATACTCCCAGGATTTTCATTAGTTATGTCTGTTTCAAAGACACTTCACAGTATCTCCTTATCTTACTTCCCCTTCTCTCTGAGACTCAAGTAACTCTGGCACCAAAGAGTTATAAAGGGTCAGGCACATCCATAATACAAAATGGCATCCTTCTGCTTGTACCACTGGTTTCACATGGAATCCAAATTAGGAATAACTCAACGTAGTTCAGGGACCAGAGGCTGAGGCTGTTCAATTCCTTAAGGACAAAGCCACAAGTCACTTCACAATCCAAACAAGTGAATGGCTACTATGGACAAAGCCTCAGTAGGCTCTAAGAGCAAACAGGTTAAGGAAAACAAGGAAAAGATCTGACATATGCTTACAGATTCAGACAGTGGGAGGTGCGTATCACTAATGGAAACTGGGAAGGAGACACACAGGTTTGGGTACCTCCGGAAGTGAAAGAAGCGGCAGGCCACAGTGGAATCATCTTGTTCCTGTTCCTTAAACTTCCGATACCGTTCCAGGCGGCACTCCCGACACTTGTGCAGGTGAGGGGCTACATTGATGCATGACCCATCCTGCAAGAAGGGCTCTCCGGACTGCTTCAGCTTCTTCACTTTGCTCACATCTTTCAGCACTGACTGGCCAACTGTAGCAAGGGAAGGTGAAACGGTTGGTCATGAATGGTATCAATGAGACCCAACAACATGATCCTCTTGGGGATGAATTCTTGTCCTGACCCGGGTCACTGCTCCTTGCCATGGCTGGGCTTGTGCTCATCATGTCTAGCCTTGACAGAAAGGGAGGGAGCCAAGAGGCTTCAACAGGAAGCTAAGGACCATGGGAAATTTGTAGGCATTGCCCCATTACAGGAAACAACTCTGGTATGGGTGAGGAAAACCCAAGAAGGTAGAAGGTAGCCAATTGCCTCTAGCCTCTCAGGATACAACTGTTCTATTAATCATAGACTGTTGGGCCCCCATGGTATCAATTCTTAATGAAAACAGTTATAGACACTTGCCCTTACACAGTTCTGAGCTATAAGCTCACAGCATAGGAGTTAATGGCTTTTGGAAGAAGTGTTAAAACCTTATATATCTAAGAGAAAAGCAAATCTGAGCGGTGATTCTTTTTGCCTAAGTCTATGAAAGGCTGCTATATGAGAACAGAGTCCAGTACTCAGTAACTCCTCTAATGTAAATTAAAGAGGATGGGCCAAAGCGAAGTAGAAAGTGATAAGAAAAACACCAGGAAAGAACTCTTGACTGAAAGGTATACAGGGATCTTCCCTTTCCCTGTTCTCATTATACAGGTAGATATCCCTCTTACATACAGTACTGGGGTTAGATGCAATCCTGCCCTGAACCAACAGGTCTGATGAGGGGCCTCTAATGGGCCCTTTTGGCCATGTTATTCTATATGATTATGGAACTTTCCATCAAAGAAAGGGCTTCTGCTACTCAAGAGCACAACAGGCATCCGAGGCTAGTGCTAGAGCCAAGCCCATGAATAAGCCCAGTAAGATCACCTTTCAGGGGCGCGGTCCGTGGCCGGCCCTTTGGGGCCTGCTTCCCTTTGCCTTTGCCCAGCAATAGCTCAGCACTGCGCTCCCCATTGGGGCCCAGTTTCCCCATCAGGTGCTCTGGAATCCCCTTCAGGCCAGTCTTGGCCTGCAGCTGCTCCTCAGAGTCGCTCAAATCTGATAGGTCACTGTTGGTGCTGGAGTCCGAGTCCTGTCTACAAGCCAAGCTTCGCTCATCCAGTGAGAACCTTTTCACAGCTTCAAAAGGAGCTTTGTTCTCCTGTGAAAAATCTGCTGGGGAGGACAGAAAGCTGCCTGAGTGCCTGCCAAAGACGTTACTAAAGGTTTTGAGGAGGGGATTGTCCTGTTGCCCAGGCCCCACAGTTGGCCTCTCCTCTGTGGGGCTGGAGGAGAGAGTAGGCATCTCAATGGGTTGGGTGAGGCTGCTGGTGGGTGAACTGGAGCGGCCATTCCCCATGGCTGATAGGCTTGGACCCCCGGTGGTAAGAGCTGAGCCCAGAACACCAGACACCAGTTTGGAGGAGTCAGTTGTGATGAAGAGGGTTTTCTTCTTTGCTAAAGATGCTGAATCTGTAGAAGAGTGAGCCTCGGGCCAGCTGGGTGCTGCCTTAGAGGTGACAGTGGTAGCAGAGGAAGAGCTACCTGATGCCTGAGATACAAAGCTGCTGAAAGGGCTATGTTCAACCTTCTCCACAAATGCCAGGAAAGGATTAGAGGGCTCTTCTCGGGATAGTTTAGGGGGCTGTAAAAATAGATTTTCATGACTCTCTGGGGTGCGGGCATTTAGGAGGCTCCGTGGGAAGGCTGGCGTGAGGGTGGGCATGGACTCTGCAGGCATCTTCCGGTCCACAGAGCTGCCAGCCTTAGAGCCTGATTTAGTGTCTGCTCCAAGAGCGGATCTACCTTTACACAGGCTCTCAAGGCTTTGTTTGAATGAGTCTCGACTGGAGGAATCATCAGCCAAACTTTCTGAAACGGTAGTGAAGTAGTTACTGGTGGGTAAAGTTTGGGACATGCATTGAAAAAACAAATTTTTGGAGAGATCGGAGTCTTTCTGAGACTCTGGTGCAGAGCTACAGCCAAAAGAAAAACCCAAAGGTTTGTTCTCTGTGGCTAGAACCCCATTGGACTGGCTCCTTCCACTTCCAAAAGTCAAAGGCTGTGATGAACTTGGGAGAGATGCTCCAAATCCAGAAGAGGCCAGAACAGTATTTCTTGAATTCTGAAAAGAAGGTAGCCTGAATTAGTAATTCTAGTTTCTCTTGACAACCTTACCACCTCTTTCCTGGACCTAGGCCAACATTTCTTGTGGGTCGAATCAACTTTTCTCTCCTACAATTCCATGAAAATTGCTCTTGTAACTAGATTTCACCAGCATTAGAGATGAAACCTGCCACAGACCAGAGAGAGGACTTCTTTAAAAAGGTGAACTAGAGATAGAAGGATGTCACTCATCCTGCTACTCCCCTGGTTGTTAGCCAACTGGCTGTCACAGCACTAGGAAGCTGCGTAGGATTCTCAGTTTCTATTTGGAAATGAAGACTCTACCAGGAACTGGAGAAAAGGATTCCTGAACAGACAGATATCAGCTTTTACTTTGAAATGTACCTAGCGACCCTGTAATATTAATTTCTCTCAATGACCTTAGCTACTGTCAGAGTTTTGATTTACTTAAACTAACCGCTCATCTTACAAAAGTGACTTCTGCACCATAACAATCCCATTGTACATTAAGGAAAAATATTCTCTTTCTTACTCTGAAACTCCCCAAAATGGACCCTTTTAGAATTTGGCCATTTATTTATGGGTCCGAATCAACGTAAAGGTTGAGTATCTATTTCAATTAAAGTGAGACCTAAAGCTGTTAAATTATCAGGGTATCTGGGTGACTCAGTCAGTTAAGCATCTGACTTCACCTCAGGTTAAGATCTCATGGTCCGTGAGTTTAAGCCCCGTGTTAAACTCTGTGCTGACAGCTCGGAGGCTGCAGCCTGCTTCAGATTCTGTGTCTCCCGTCTCTCTGCCCCTCCCCCATCCATGTGCGCACATGCGTGCGCGCTCTCTCTCTCAAAAAAAAAACATTAAGAAAAAAAGATGTTAAATTATAGAAAACACACTCATTACTCAACCTTTTGTTATCATTAGGATCTAACAAACCTCTAAACAGGAAAAGTGTAGATACAGATACACCTACCAAACAAAAGCATTCAGCTTAACAAATTAGAGAATGAAAAAATATTTTCCTTTTTTTCACCTTGAAAATGTTAACTTATGCATGTAAATAAAAGGTGTGTGCATAAAGAAGGGGAGGATCACTTTCATATATATTATACAAACAGGGAAACATCCATCTACATCCATGTGGGTCTGAACATTTAAAATCAAACTTCAGGTAGTAGTAGTAGGATATCACTAAACATTCATTTTAAAACACAGCAAACAGTGGCTTCAAGCAACACATATACTAAAATACGGCAAATAAAAATTATTCTAAGAGTGCTTAACGTATATGGGGTTTCCTTCTGGGGTGATGAAAATTTCTGGAACTAGAAAGTGGTGATGTTTGTGTAACACTGTGGATGTACTAAATACTGCAGTATTTTAACATTTTAATGATTAAAATAGTAAACTTAATGGTTATTACTTTCCACATGAAAAAAATTTATTCCATATAAATAAAAGGGTTATTGTTCAAAACAAGGGGTGTGTGTGTTAATTTACTTAAGTTAGTCATTAAATATGCAACAAAGAGCCTACATTAGGACTTTCCTTGAGGGCGGCATAGAGGCATGAGAACCAGGTATGCCACCTATAGCTTGCCTCTAGTTGACATTTGCCACAGAGGCGGTTTCAGGGCATTTTAGAGTTAAAAACTTAAAGTTTATTATCCATACATATATATTTTTAAGGTAAACTACCTTAGTCAAACTCACAAACTGGGAGATCAAGAGTCACATGCTCTACCACCAACTGAGCCAGCCAGGCACCCTATTATTCCTTTTTTTTTTTTTCCTTCCCACTAATCAACTACTACTGACTTAAACCCCCTTCCAACTAAAAAGAAGAGAATAGAAAGACACAGCCCTAGGGACTACCTGTTGTTTCATTAGTAGAATTTGGCCAGGAGCCTTGACACCTGCATGACTCCAAGGATCCAACATGGGTAGCTAAGGTTTCACTACTAAAGTTACCCTTTAAAAATAAATATACACATGAATGAAAAATAACTTGGATGGTCTTTCATTTTCCTTCACATGATTAAATTCTAAATCCTTTTCTTATAAGAAAGTGATGACAAATTGATTTCAACTTAATTTTTAGGGCAAGAAATTTCCTGGGGGCTATGTCCCTATTTTAGATTTGATACCATAATGAAACTTCCTTTTTTGTACTTTTAAATCGAATCCCAAGAGAATACCTAGGCTGACACATTACCAAAATCACTGATACAGTCACAGAAACTCCTCCAACCTATTTGGAAAATGCCCTTTGAATCCACATTTCTTCTAGTTAGCTTTGCCACCCCGAGAATAACAGCATTCAGTGGATCTCTTCTAGCAGGAGAGGATCTCCTCTACTTTGTAACTCCCCTTTACATCTACACTGTCTTTGACACGAAGTGGATTTTAATTAGTTTGAGCAAAATAATGACTTACACACAGTGGAAATCCACTTAAGAGCCTCACCTAATTCTCTTGGGAATCCTGGTCAACTAACAGAAGACAAACCATTTATCAGAATGAAATCTGCATTTACAGCCCTTCTCTTCTGCCTGGACATTTCACCTCCCTCCCCATCCCTGCACACTAGGGAGTCACAAATCACATTTGCTAGGAGGGGGAGAACTCAGATGAAATGTATATGCCATGTTTTATCTGGCATTGTTATGCCTAAAATAATTCCATCTTAAGATGTGAGCTCCTTCACATACGGATTTTAATTCCTTGCCTTTAATATACAGTACTTAGCACACAGTAGTTTCTTGACATAATTTAAATAATCATATAGTATTTTGATTTTGTATTTCATATTCTAGCTTGAAGACACAGCCAGTTAAAAAAAAATTAGTATCATAAATCATCTTTGCTGTATAAAATAAGAGTTAAAAGACTGAGAAATGATCCTGATATGGTTTCAAATTTAACTTGTATTTTTTTAAAAGCGTATCTATCTATCTATCTATCTATCTATCTATCTATCTATCTATCTATCTTTAAGTAGGCTTCATGCCCAGTACGGAGCCCAATGTGGGGCCTGAACTCAGAACCCTGAGATCAAGACCTGAGTTCAGATTAATAGTGGGACACTTAACCGAGTGAGCTACCCAGGTGCCCTGATGTTAACTTTTATTTAACAGAATACTGTTCCATTTCAGCAACAGTACATGCAAATCAGATAAAGAACATAGTAGATTAGCTACTACTGTGATTAATTCCATCAAATTTTATAGGTAAGTCTTAAAAAGATTAAGTCAGAAAACAAAACAAAACAAACCCCTTTTATAGACATGTCAAATCATGGAAAGAAGCCCAGCCTCAAAGGAGAATATCATAGAAAATGATGAACTAAAAATGGGATGGTAATAGTTGCTCTCACATAGCCTTAATTATAGTTTCACTGTTACCAACACTGTAATTCATTAACCTTGCCTCTCATAGGCCTGGTAGAGGCTCAACCACTATGCGAACTAAATAGATAATTGAATTAAAAAGATTCCCCATCAGATCTATTTTAACATCTCATTAAATTGGGTTTTATAATCAGTTTTTGATTAGTGCAATTGTTCGGGTGACTTTTAGGACCTGATAAACTTATTAAGATATACACATTTGCCCAATGAGCAGTAAAGGACTGTTCAGAGCACAATTTAGAACATCGTAAAAATACTTCCTTCCCTGTGGCATTTTAGATGCTTTTTAGTGTGTTAACAATAAAGTAGGGTAAAAGAATAACCCAAATCTTACAAATCTGCCCCTGAAACAACTCACCTCTCCCGGGACCTGTAACCGGCTGCCTTTCTGTTTTTCCGGCCCAGTCCCTGTTGCAAGGCCAGTGTCTGAGATCCTCACCGTGGTTGGGGTGGAGCTGGCGGTAGTGACCACAGCTGCTGAAGCCACCATGCCCTGGCCAACTTGTTCCAGTGTTTTTCCTGCCTCTTTGTTTTCGGCTCCACCCACCTCTGGGGCCAAAGGTGTCTGACCTGTGGCTGCAGAATATGGAGTGAAAGGTACAGGTGTGTCCCCACCTACAGGTTCATCCTGTACCACCAGAGTCCTGCCGTTTTCTTTGGTGTAAGTGGCAAAGCGAATGTTGCGGTTAATCTGGGGGACAAATGTAGTCGGTGGCTGCTTGGCTCTCTGATCCAGCCCTGGCTCTCCACTGGCATTCCCTCCTTTCCAGGGCCCTCGGCTCGCCTCACCTCCATCGCTCCCATTACTGTCTACTTCACCCCTGTCTCCTTTTAATTTCTTTGATGCAGGGTCACACCCAGAGTCCGAAGCACTTTTCCTCCTCCGGCCATCTTTCCCCTCTATGCTCTCTCTCTTCTTCTTTCCTTTGGAAGATTTTACTGCTTTTAACGTACCCCCCTACAAAACAAAATTCAAGAAAGATTTATTACAAGGAACCTTCCATCCTGTGAAAACCATAAACCATTAGCTCTTTCCCATCTCTAGAAGCAGACAATCAAAGCAGGCAGATTGCTACATTCCAATGCCAGCTCTAAGACATCCCTTTAGTCAGAAAGCTCCAATCTTCCTGTGACTCAATTTACACACATATTCAAGATAAGAGTTACTAAAAGATAACTCACTTAGCAAACCCTCCCCTTAAATTCAATGCTTCCTCAAACGGACTGTTTTGAGGGCTTTAAAAATTTGTGGTATTTCTTTTATAAAATAAGACTGCTATTGCCAGGCTGGGAGCTCATTTGCCCCTTGATGAAAAAAAAGTCTTTCTTTCATATTTTTTCCTTGTTTGCCTGACAATGGCATTTCAAGTGTTGAAATATAAAATCTCCTTTATCCAGAAGTCACTAAAAAACTGGTGACAACTTAACAATCAAAGACTAACAGTGGTGACTCTGTGACCAGAGGAAAAGTGAGCCCAACAAACAAATGTGGATTGCTCTTGTGGACACTATAAATACTCAAACAATCTCCAGAACTTATTTCAAAATTTTAGACAAAGGAAAACAAAAAAAGCAGGCTACCAAAGATGATACAGCCAAATCCCACAGCTCTTCCAATAATTTCAGCCTATTTCATGAAATCTTATGCCATATTTGAGAGGCCCAACAAGCTTAAAAGATAGAAGATAAGGAGACACAATTCCTATCTCTGAATAAACTCCTCCCCTGACAAAGGCATGGGGAAAGGGGCTAAGAACACAGTTACCATTCTTTCAAGCAATCTTTGTGCAGCAAGAATTTACGTCTAAAATATTCTTAGAATGGTATCCCACCATGAAGCAATGGTATTGTTTTGTTGTTGTTGTTTAGGTTTATTCAGTTAACTTTCAGATAGTTTTACTCAAATAACATGTGTTGGGCTGGCAATAAGCTAGTGATACGTAGTTATTTAGCCATTAATATTTACCAACTTCATCAAACTACTCTTACTGCCTTTGACTATAGATTCTGTAGGCAGATCTGTATTTTTGTTGTAACCATTATTATAGTTATAACTGTAACTTCTGCAAGTTTTATATTTCTTCTTGCCAGTTCTAGCTTCTGTATTCTCTCTCATTTCTGCTGCCTTCATTTCCATTTTTTCTCCCTTAATTTCCTTTTATAGCTCTTAACCAAACTCGAGATTTACTCCTGTTCCCCCCATACTATTGGTAATCTGCTGGTGAAACCACAGATCTCACCACTAACACATCGAGCCAAGTTGCTGATCTTGGCTCATAGCAACTTCCCTGAACTTACGTGTATGTCCTACTTGACAGTGAGCTGCTCACAAGTGAGTAGATACTGAGACCAATAGTCTCCAGCTCTATCTGACCAACTGAATAGTGACTAGCATATTAAGTAGTACTTAATGAATGAATGAAATAAGGGAGGGAATAAAAATGGGCCCAACACACCATCAAAGTAAAAGGTGTTTTCAGTCATGTAAATAGTCAGAAGACATATCCTACTTGAGGCAATATAATAGATAGTAAAGAGCTATTGAATTCAACCCTGATTCTTCTTTTCCTAATTTGATCTTGTTATATCAAGTCAAGAATGACTGGATAAAGATGAGAAGAACTCTATACTTACTTAGCAGGACTGGCCAAGACAGCAATATTACAGAGATGCTAAGAGACTGAGAAATATATGGATAGATGGCTGTCATAGTCAATGTCTTACTGAAGAAAATTCACACAGGATTCCTTGATTGATTAAGGCACTGATTTTTTATGTACCTTTATTTGGGTTATGATAATTCTGAATGAACCAAGAGCCTGGTTCACAGTAATTATGGAGTAATCCACTGTGTGCTGAGCACTGACCTAGGCACCTGTTTGATTTGAGTTTTCTTGGGATACAAAATTTCAGACTTCTTGGGAGCTCACTACCACCTAATGGAAAGAAAAAGTGGATGCAGCTTTTCCATTTCTTATTACTGGATAGATTATAAATATTACTACAGGTTATTACAGTCTTAACTGTCTAGTGTATCTTTTAAATATATCTGTCCTGAATGAATGTAAAAAGAAATAGTTTTGCTATGCATTTTAAAAATGCTAAGCAAAATAGCCATGCTTAAAAGAGTTTTCTTAGACTACATCTCCTGTTTGAGACTATATTTCCCTTAAGTTGAAAAGACTGTGGTGAGAGTAAAAAATGTATAATGGCCAGAGTGGAAACCCAAAGGGCACCCATGGATAACACACACATGAGGAATCTGCATAACAAGATAAAGAAAGTTCATGAGTCTGCTCAGAGATTCATTCGATTACTGTACCTCGCTCTGAGTAGTTGAATTATCCATCAGCATCACATGGATCAGTCTGGGATCTACGGACTTCATCTCACCACTCTAGAGTAGAAGAAGGATAGCAGAAAATATGAAAAAGGGGTGGAAAAAAGGTTTAAGCCTTGTCCAAAGACATAATTATGTATTTTTCTAATCCATGTAATTATCTGTTTCTTTCCCCCAAGAGAATGAAAGCTCCATGAAAACAGGGATCTCTACGATCTCAGTCACTGCCAGAATAACAACATCCAAAACAAGGTCTAGAATACAGTAAGCACTCAAATATTTGGTTAATGAATGAATGAAAGAATTGAGTTCAATGACCAAGTGTCTCTTTTAGAGACATGAATTTCAAATTCTACATCTCTAAAATCTTCCTATTCTGTACATATCAAAAAGTAAAAACCTACAGAACCAAAAGTTATTAAAGGAACCACTCTACTAATAAAGAATAAAAGCATTAGGGAGCAGACAATTTAAAAGACAGTGTCAGACTTAATTCACATATTCTATGATCTAAAATATTATATACTTAAAAACTTACTCTAATAAATAATGTGATACAGTATGTAATCATATCTGTTTAAGGATATTCACTGAAGCATTATTTGTATTACTGAAAATAATGGCAATGATTTAAATGTCCACCAATTTTAGATTGAATTTGTTATGACATATCCATTCAGTGGAACATCTATTTTAATAAGGATGAGACAAATTTCTATGTATGTTTACACAGAAAGATGTTGATAATCTACAGTTAAGTAAAAAAGGTAAATTATAGAACTATATGTATTGTATAATCCCATTTGTTAATAAAGTATGGTTCATATACATATCACATAAATATATAGCATGTAAACATTACACATACACACACAGAGAAGATATTTGGAAGAATATAGAAAATACATACCAAACTGTTAATGGCAGTTACCAGTGAGGGGAGTGATATTTGCCTGGAGAGGGTAGCTTCCAACATCTACTTTATATATGTGTATTTTTGGAATTAAAAAAAAATTTTTAAATGTTTATTTTTGAGAGAGAGAGAGAGAGAGACAGACAGAATGAAGGAGGGGCGGGGGTGGGGGGAGACACAGAATCCAAAGCAGGCTCCAGGCTCTGAGCTGTCAACAGAGAGCCCAACGTGTGGCTCGAACTCACAAATTGGGAGATCATGACCTGAGCCAAGTTGGACGCTTAACTGACTGAGCCACCCAGGCACCCCTAAATGAAAATTAGTAATTTTTTTTAAAACTCAGTAAGTAATTAAGTAAAAATCATTTATGCTTACATTACATGTGGCTGCTAAGAGCAACTCTGAAACCAATTCAAAGATAAATACATTTATGTTTGCCTCAAAACACTCATCTGGGGCACCTGGGTGGCTCAGTCGGTCAAGCCCGTCCAACCTCAACTCAGGTCATGATCTTGCAGTTCAAGACCCACATCGAGCTCTGTGCTGACAACTCAGAGCCTGGAGCCTGCTTCAAATTCTGTGTCTCCTTCTCCCTCACTCCCCCTCCCTGGCTCACACATATACTCTCTCTCTCTCAAAAAAAAAAAAAAAAAATCCATTCATCTATTGTTTTTCTTAGACAATTCTCCAGGTATCTCTAGATACTGTTTATGTTTTGTTTTTTAATTTACTTCATTAGAAACAACGCATTTTTTCACCACTCAAGGGGGGGTGGCATAAGTATTACAGAAGCAAATGCTAACTGACCAGATTTTAAACTACCAACCTTTATGGATATGATAAAATGATGATAATACCACTTCACATTTTTACACTGTTTTATAGAGTGCAAAGCAGGTTCAAATCTATTATCTCAGTTCCCAAAACAGTGTTGAAGTGGGGCTGGGGGATTACCTAATTATCTCTTAATTTTCAAATGAGAACAATGAGGTTAAGAAAGTTGAATAGCCTTTCTCAAGGTCATATAGTCATTAAGTGAAAGAGCTGGAGACAGAACCCAAGTTTTCTTACATAGTGCTAAATGCTCCCTTTCTCTACACCACCCTCTGTAAGGGGATGGATGAATCTTAGAGGAAATAACCCAAAACCTCACCTCAGTTACAGAAACCTCCATAAGACGGGTGATGGAGTCTTGATGGCTTACAACACCACAAAGCCAACTTTCTTCCCCCTCTGGCTGGTATACTTTGACCCTGTGACCTTGAACACTGTAGGGACCTACAGGAGAGATAAGTCAGTACTGAAAATATTTGGCTAAGCTATAATTCATGGTTGTTTCTAAAAGCAGAAGGAAAACTATGGTGTAAGTATTTAGCACCTTCAGTTCTCCTGTATGGAGTTGAATAAATGAACAATTTTAGATTTACCATATTAAGCAACTTAAAAACAAAACATAAATAAATTTTCTCATGGTCTTTGTAAATTCTATTTGGAGATTCTGTAGCATCTCCCAGATATGATTTCATCTTATCTCAATCTTCCAATTCTAGAAGGAATAGAAGGAAGACAAAACTTACAAATAAAAACTACAGGTAGTAAGAAAATTTATTAGACATCTCATCTGACATACACATAATAAAAAATGGGAGGTCAGTGGGGTACCTGGGTAGCCCAGTTGGTTGAGTGTCCACCTTTTCATTTCAGCTAGGTCATGATCTCACAGTTCATGGGATCAAGCCCCATGAATAGCTCTGTGCTAATAGTGCAGAATTTGCCTGAGATTCTCTCTCTCTGCCTCTTCATGGCTGGCGCACTCTTTCTCTTTCTCCAAATAAATAAAAATAAAAAAAAAAAAGGCCAGTAAGTTGACTATACTTTTGTTAAGTGACCATGGGAATGTTAGATAACCATCTACCCTCTGCTGACTTACATATATATTTTTTAACATTTTTAAAAAATATTTATTTCTGAGAGAGAGACACATACAATGTGAACAGGGGAGGGTCAGAGAGAGAGGGAGACACAGAATCCGAAGCAGGCTTCAGGCTCTGAGCCAGCTATTAGCACAGAGCTCGATGCGGGGCTCAAACCTACGAACTGTGAGATCATGACCTGAGTCGAAGTCGGACACTTAACTGACTGAGCCACCCAGCCGCCCCTACCCTCTGCTGACTTATAACAGCAATAAGTGGAGAGTTCAATTTATGAGGTTTCCAGCCTCTGCACTAATAATAGTCTGAACAAATATAGCACCTGTCTTTCTGGGAACACAGAGTTTTAAGGATATTACTTTATCAGCAGGTAATATTACCCTGCAATTGCAGTTGGCCCTCTAAAAACAGTTTCTCTCCTCTGCATTATCTCATACATTTGAGACTATATAGTTAAGTCACTACTTATTTTAAATTATTACTCTCTCACAACTTAATGAATCTATACATACTCACATACATAGCTTCCTCTCATTCTGCCTAGTTTTCTTCAATCAAGTTTTTCCTACATTCTTTCCTCCTTCATATCTTTCCTTGATCATTAAACATACTTTATCCTGCTACTCTCCCAAATAAGCCAGTTTTCCTACTTTACCCATTTAGATACAGTTTGACAAAAGAGAACCAAAGACACTATTTCACTGAAAATCATGATTTTCAAGAGGCTCAGAAAGAAAGAGAAGTAGATGTGCAACATGAAGGGAAGGATAAATATTCTTTACGTATACTCTTGGGCAAAATCTGTATCTAAAATGGAAAAAGCTAAGAATTATTTTCATTCTTAAAGAAATAACATGTTAATGTGAATGTGTCTGTGGATACCTTCTTTTATGAACATGTACCTTGTACTCTAAGTTACTCTAAGTTGTCATTTACATTAGTGGTCTTTTTTTTTTTTTTTTTTAATTTTTAATGTTTTATTTATTTTAGAGAGAGAGATAGAGACAGCATGAGCAGGGGAGGGTCAAACAGAGAAGGAGACATAGAATCCGAAGACAGCCTCCAGGCTCTGAGCTAGCTGTCAGCACAGGGCCTGACGCAGGGCTTGAACCCACGAACTGTGAAATCATGACCTGAGTTGAATTCGGACGCTTAACCAACGGAGCCACCGACGTGCCCCAATGTTACTGGTCTTTTTAGTCCTTAAGAACCTCATAGACACTAAGCTCAGTATGGGCAGAGATTTTCTAGTTCTAGTTCCTTGTGTTTAGTACAAGATTTGTCCTTAATAACTATTCAGGAAAAGGATAAAAAAAAACAAACAAACAACAGAACAAAACTCACAACAAAACTAGGTTATTATGAAACATGATTTAAAGAGGCAACAGTGGTCTGAGTGAGATCCTATTTTTCCAATCTACTCTAGAGATCTAGCTAACTAGAAATACTCTTAACTCTACCTACAAAAAGAAGTGCAAATGTTAGAGTTGCATGGTGTCTTACCCATTCTATCACTTCAACAATGACCACTTACCTGATTCAGAATTCAAGGACAGAAGACTGCTTGTTCTTACCTCGGCTGAATATCTCTTGTAGCTTCTGGTCACTGATCAAAGCATTAACTGTTTCTCTCAGAGCAGCATGTTCCAAAAGAATCTGGTTTTGGCTATCTGTTCCCATCTGGTAAAGATAAAAGAAGAAAACAACCAAATATTAAAATGAATAGTAATATCTAACCAGGTGAGAAAATCATACCCTTGATAAACTCTATACTGAGAATGCCAAAGAATGTTCTTTTTTTAAAAAAATTTTTTTAAATTTTATTTATTTTGAGGGAAAGAGAGAGCATGAGCAGGGGCGGGATAGAGGGAGAGAAAGAATCCTAAGCAGGTCCTGCACTGCCAGCACAGAGCCAGATGCAGGGCTCGAACTCACAAAACTGAAATCATGACCTGAGCCAAAAAGAAGAGTCAGATGCTCAACTGACTGAGCCACCCAGGCACCTGCCAAAGAATGTTCCATAGAATCCTAGTCTCATTGATGTTCTGCAAAAAATAATGATGCTCAGATCAATTAAGTTTAGGAAATATTATATATTTTATCTTTCTATACACAGTAGCAGATAGAGGCTTTGACAAGACATTTTAAGAAAAAATTTGTTCAGGTTTCTCATACATTTTTTTACCACAAAATATCTTCATCCATGTAAATCTTTTGGTATATTTTTATATTTATTCAACATTTACTGAGTGACTACTCATATAAACACTGAGATTGCAAAGATGAATAAAGCAAGGGTGGTGAGAGGGAGTGAGGCCTCAAGAGGGAGGAAAACATATTAACAAAGAAGTCATCATTAATATTTCACACAACACAGTTAAGGAAATACTGTTCTTGGCTGCCTCAATAAGATAGCACAACTCTCAGAAGTTTCCTAATTTTTAGCCTTCAGACAGTAAACCTCACAAGTGAGAAATAAATAAATATTACCATCCATAAATTCTGAAACTCTAACTCAGATGCTAGTTTGTTTCAACTATTAACTTCTCCCTTTTCTAAGTAAAGACACACCTAAGCTCTTCAATATTTAATGCTGCTTGGAATCAGCCCAAACTTGGGGCACCTGGGTGACTTAGTCGGTTAAGCATCCAACTTTAGCTCAGGTCATGATCTCACGGTTTGTGGGTTCGAGTCCCATGTCGGGTTCTGTGCTGGCAGCTCAGAGCCTGCAGCCTGTTTCAGATTCTGTGTCTCCCTCTCTCTCTGCCTCTCGCCCGCTCATGCTCTGTCTCAAAAAATATATAAACTATAAAAAAATTAAAAAAAAAAAAAAAGGAATCAGCCCACCTCCCAGCTTCTCTGCCACTGACCTAAGTAGAGGTCAAGTATACAAGCAGCCGCCTCTGGGAAGCCACCTTCTGAGGAGACCCTTAGAATTGTGGTCTTAAGTCTTAAATGGTTTCCCGGTAGGGTGGGGTGTGCTGAAGAGGAAACAAGCCTCAGCCTCTGAAAGGACTTTCAAGGTAGCAGAGAAGCTTTAAAAGGCACAGGGAATTAATGGAAATACTTGTTTCAATACTAAAAGAAAAGGGGAAACATATTTATAATCAACAAAGAAATTAGCAAAGAGGAAATTAAGTTTAGGACTACAGCAAGTGTTAAGTACCTGAAACAGATGCAATCCATTAGCATCTGACAGGAAACGTAGCTCTCGATCCAAAAGGTATTCAACTGGAACCACAGAACCCAAACCAAGTTTATCTACTAGGGGGGTGAAAGTCTGTGAAACAGAAATGACAAGAAATTGATTAGAACTTGGAAAATAAAATAGGTAACAATTCAGCCACATCTCTAACTTCAGAGAAAGTATCCATCATTAATATATCTTTCACTCCAGTAAATACAGATAAGCTAAGGCATAACATTTCCAACCCAGCATCTACCCCTCAAATAATCACAGTAAGCAAACTGGAGTAGAAAGTCAGCTCAATACACCTATTTACAGCTGAAAAGGATATAAGGAATGAGAAATTCCTCATTCTTTCTAAGGATGTGACTAATCTTGTTAGGCTTCAAGAGGGCTAAATTACTGTAAATTCCCAAATTACAGACTTATACCATTATAACTCCTAAAATCTTTGTGACATTGGAGTCCATTTGAGCTTCTTCCAAAAGTTCAATTGGAAATGGACTTAAAAACAAACAAAAAAGGGGGTGCCAGGGTGGCTTAGTCAGTTAAGAGTCCAACTTCGACTCAGGTCATGATGTCACGGTTCATGAGTTTGAGCCCAGAGTCGGGCCTTGGGCTGACATCTCAGAGCTTAGTGCCTGCTTCAGATTCTGTGTCTCCCTCTTTCGGTCCCTCTGCCACTCACGCTTTCAAAAATGAATAAAGTGAAAAAAAATTAAACAAATGAAAAAGGACAGTATAGTAAATGATGTTACATATAATCAATAGGTAGAAAATTTGTCTTGAATAATATTTATTTAATCTGGTTAGCCATAGGAGAAGTAGGTTTTTTTAAAATGTAGCTGTTTATACCTTTACTTTGCTAATAGGACAGAAACAAATGGATACTCTCAGAATTAAGTTTATAGCATTATTTTGTCAAACTTAAGAAAACAAAACTTAATAAGAAAAAAAACAAAGTACAAACAACAAAAGCAAAAATAAGTAAGTGGGGCTATAACAAATTAAAAAGTTTATGCACAGCAAAAAAATTGATCAACAAAATGAAAAGGCAATGTAAGGAATGGAAGAAAATATTTGCCATCATATATATGTAAGAGATTAGTATCCAAAATATATAAGGAACTCATATAACTCAAAACCAAAAAATCTGATTTTAACAACAGGCAAATCATCCTAAATAGACATTTTTCCTAAGAAAATATACACGTGGCCAACAGGTACCAAAAAATGGGCTGAACAATACTAATTACTAAGGAAGTGAAAATCAATACCACAAGGAGCCATCACTTCACTCCTGTTAGAAGACCTATCATCAAAGACAAAAAATAACAAGAGCTGGCAAGGATACAGAGAAAAGCAAACCCTTGTGCACAGTTGGTGGGAATTTAAATCGGTGTAGCCACCATGGAAAACAGTGTGGAGTTTCCTCAAAAAATTAAGAACAGAATTATCATATGATGCAGCAATCCTACCTCTGAGTATGTACCCGAAGAAAATGAAATCACCACCTTAAAAGATTATTTGCATCCTCACATTCACTGCAGTATTTTTCACAACAGCTAAGACATGGAAACAACCTAAACCTCCAGGGATGGATGAATGGATAAGGAGAATGACATGGGGTGTGTGTGCGTGTGTATGCATACACACACGATGGAATATTATTCAGCCATAAAAAAGGAGGAATTCTTGCCATTTACAACAACCTGGATGAAACGTGAGGGCATTATGCTAAGTGAAATAAGTCACAAATGTGAATGAAATACTGTATAATTTCACTTACATGTGAAAAATTAAAAAGAACTCATAGAGTAGATCTGTGGTTTCTATGAGTGTAGGAGGTGGGGAATGTGAAACATGGTGAATGTGGTCAAAAGGCACAAACTTTAGTTATAAGTTCTGGGGATCTAACATACAGCATGCTGACTATAGTTAACAATAACATGGGGCACCTGACTGGTTGGGTCAGCTCAGTTCTCCCCCTCTCAAAAGAAATAAACATTATTAATTAAACATTAATTAATTAAACATAATTAAATATTAAACATTAAAAATACAATAATATATACTTGAAAGTTCCTAAGAAAGTAAATCTTTTTTTTCATGTTTATTTTTGAGAGAGAAAATGCAAGCAGGGGAGGGGCAGAGAGAGAGGGAGAATCCCAAGCAGGCTCCGCAGTGTCAGCATAGAGCCCACTGTGGGGCACAAACTCACAAACTGTGAGAACATGACCTGAGCTGAAATCAACAGTCAGATGCTCAAATGACTGAGCCACCCAGGGACCCCACATTCTAAATCTTAAAAGTTCTACCACATACATACAAAATGTTAACTCTGTGAACAGGGTATGTGTTAACTAATGTTATTGTGGTAATCATTTCACAATATATATCAAATCATATTGATCACAAACTTGCACAATGTTGTAAGTCAATTTTACCTCAATAAGGCTAGGAAAAATAAGAGTTCTTATGGAAAGAAAAGCCTTTAAGGATTACAAACAGTATCTCATAACCTTACATGAGAAGATACTAAGGTGAAAAAATTCTTTAGAAATAAAAATAGCAAATATAGAATATAGAAAGTTTCAGTACTGGCACGAAAACAGACATAGAGATCAACAGAACGGAATAAAGAGCCCAGAAACAAACCCATGCTTACAGCTTATATGGTCATTTAATCCATGACACAGGACACAAGACTATACAATGACGAAAACACAGTCTCTTCAAGAAATGGTGCCGGGAAAACTGGACAGCTACATGCAAAAGAATGAAATTGGACCACTCTCTTACAACAAACAAAAATAAACTCGAAATGGATTAAACATCTAAATGTAAGACCTGAAACCATAAAACTGCTAGAAGAAAAACAAAGGCAGTATTTTGTGGACATTGGCCATAGAAACATTTTTCTCAATACATCTCCTCAAGCAAGGGAAACAAAAGCAAAAATAAACTATTGGGACTACACCAAAATAAAAAGGTTTTGCGTAGCAAAGTAAACCACCCACAAAATTACATGGCAACCTACTATATGGGAGAAGATACAGAGAGAATGATATACCTGATAAGGGGTTAATACCCAAAATATAGAACACCAACAACTGCCCAAATAATCCAATAAAAAATGGCCAGAGGACCTGAATAGACACTTTTCCAGAGAAGACATATAAATGGCCAGCAGGCACATAAAAAGATGCTCAACATCACGAATCATCAGGTAAATGCAGTTCAAAACCACATTGAATGTTGTTGTGTATGAAAAATACAAGAAATAACAAGTGTTGGGTTGGAGGTGGAAAACAAAAAACTCTCCTGCACTGTTGGTGGGAAAGTAAATTGGTATAATCACTGTGGCAAACAGTATAGAAGGTCCTCAAAAAATTAAAAGTAGAATTACTGTGTGATCCAAGAATTCCACCACTAGGTTTTTACCCAAAGAAAACAAAAACATGAATATAAAAACATACATGCACCCCTATGTTTCCTGCAGCATTATTTACAACAGGCAAGATATGGAAGCAACCCAAGGGTCTATCCATAAATGAATAAAGAATACACACGCAGACAGAAATATTATTCATTCATAAAAAAGAATGAGATCTTGCCATCTGCAATAGCATGAATGGACTCAGAGGGTATAAGCTAAGTGAAATAAGTCAGAGAAAAACAAATGCCATGATTTCACACATATATGGATTTTTTTTTTAACTGTTTATTTATTTTGAAGAGAGAGCGAGAGAGGTTGCGAGCATGCCGAGATAGGGAAGGGCAGAGAGAAAGGGAGAGAAAGAATCCCAAGCATGCTCTACGCTGTCAGGGCAGAGTCCAGCACAGGGCTTGATCTCCTGAACCGTGAGATCATGACCTGAGCTGAAATTAAGAGCTGAATGCTTAATTGATTGAACTACCCAGGCACCCCACACATGTGTAATTTAAGAAACAAAATAAATGAAGGAAAAAAAACGAGGCAAAAACCCCACACTTTTTAATACAGAGAACAAACTGGTGGTTGCCAGAGGGGAGGTGAGTAGGGGCATGAGTGAAATAAAGAGGATTAAGAGTGGGGCGCCTGGGTGGCTCAGTCGGTTGAGCATCCGACTTCAGCTCAGGTCATGATCTCACAGTTCGTGGGTTCGAGCCCCGCGTCGGGCTCTGTGCTGACTGCCAGCTCAGAACCTGGAGCCGGTTTCAGATTCTGTATCTCCCTCTCTCTCTGACCCTCCCTGCTCACGCTGTCTCTCTCTCTCTCTCAGTAATAAATAAAGCATTAAAAAAAAAATTAAAAAAAAAAAGAGGATTAAGAGTATACTTATCATGATGAGCAGTCAGTAATATAAAGAATTGCTGAATCATTATACTGTATACCTAAAACTAATATAAACACTGTATGTTAATTATACTTCAAAAAAACCAAAACAAGTTCAGATGACACAGCTGAAAAGATCCCCCAATTTTTGCTTTAGTAACAGAATAAAAGTATGTTAGGAGTAAGCAAGGAGTTCTGGAAACTCTAAAGGGTTCACCTATTTTTTTTTTCTTTAATGTTTATTTATTCTTGAGAGATATAGAGCACAAGCAGGGGAGAGTCAGAGAGAGAGAGAGGGAGACACAGAATCTGAAGCAGGCTCCAGGCTATGAGCTGTGAGTACAGAGCCCAACATGGGGCTCGAACCCACAGACTGTGAGATCATGACCTGAGCCAAAGCTGGACACCTAACAGACTGAGCCACCCAGGCTCCCAAGGAATTCAGCTATTGGATAAATAGCGTAGTTACAGTTAGAGTACAGGAGTAAAGCCCGAATATGTTCCTAGGCAGTAAGTCACTTACCAGGGCTGGCCACTGTGCAATGGAGACTCGAGTGCCCTGGACAAGGACTGGGTCCTTCCGGGGTGCCCACACCAGCGACCCTTCCAGCAGAAGCACAATAACTTCTTCAGCGTGAACTTTAACCCAAGAGTGCTGCTTCCAATTACAGCCATCAAATTCTACAAAGATCTGCAAAGAAAGATAAAAAAGGATTTTGGAGGTCACAACTGGAAAACATCCCACATTATAATATATAAACAAACATATAAAATGTAACTAGGAAAAATTCTACTAATTTGTTCTTAAGTTCTTTTAATGAATTTCAATAAAAATCCATCTTATTTCAGAGCAAGGAAGCTGATCTCAGTTTCACTCTAAAAAGGGCAGCAGAGTTAAGGGTGCACATCCAGTCAGCAATTTTTAGCTGTTATCCTATTGAAATTTGCAACTCTTGGTTTCCAATTTACATCCATCTACACCAGCTAGGGGCCTACTATGTATAAGGCACTGTGCTAGGTTCAGAAACAGAGAAATCTAGCATATTTCCTGGTCTAAAGGAGCTCATATTCTAACAGCTTGGAGAGAATTTTTTTACACCTATACTGAATATGACAGAACTTTTTTTTAATGTTTATTTATTTTTTTGAGAGAGCGCAAGCAGGGGAGGGACAGAGAGAGGATATAAAGCAAGTTCTTTACTGACAGCAGCAAGCCGGATGCAAGGCTCAAACTTACAAACCTTGAAATCATGACCTGAACAGAAGTCAGATGCTCAACTGACTGAGCCACCCAGGCACCTCAGACTGTGGACTCCTTTGATGAATTTTTTTAATATGTAATATTTGAACATGATATAAAATTCAAAGGATGAACACTGAAAACAAAAGTTGCCTTCTCAGTTCTGTGTGTGGATTTTTTAATTACCCCTGCCAGGAATGATCTCATATCTGTTAGGAGAGGCATGCTGTCACCATTAACAATACTTTGCTTCCTCTCAGCAGAGACACTCTACTTTTTGAGTTATAGATATAGTTAAGTAGACAGTGTAAGAAGTTTTTGAAAGTGATTCATATTAAACAAAACTATATTTTTCTTTTTTCTTTTATTTCATTTTATTTTACTTTAGAGAGACAGAGACGGTGCAAGTGGGGTAGAGGGGCAAAGGGAGAAAGCTCCACACTGAGCACAGAGCCTGATGCAGGGCTTGATCCCACATCCCAGGGATCATGACCTGAGCCAAAATCAAGAGTCAGACGTCAACCTACCAAACCACCAGGCACCCCTAAACTACATGTTTCTTTTTCTTTTTTAAGTTTTAAAAAAAATATCTATTTTTGAAAGAGAGAGAGAGTGCACCCACAAGAGCAGGGAAGGGGCAGAATGATAGTATCTGAAGTGAGGTTCATGCCGACAGCAGACAGCCTAATGTAGGGCTCAAACTCATGAACTGCGAGGTCATGACCTGAGCTGAAGTCAGTAACTTAACAGCCTGAGCCACCCAGATACCCCAAAACTACAGTTTCCTAATAAATACTAAGCTTAGGTTTAGCTTTTTCATATAAATCTGACTTCTCAGTATGTTTCACATGCAGCATAAAGAGCAAGACATATGGAAACAGGTATCAATACTTAGAACAGAAATATCCAGGACCTAAATTATAGAAGGGGTAGAGTATTTATTCATATCCCACTTTATTTTCACAGAATTTTAGTTGGCTTTTGGGAAACACATAAAATAAAATGATCAAGTTCAAATTAAAAAAAAATCAAGGCCAAGCAAACTACAATAGGAAGTCACTATGAAAGTGTCAAAGGGGAAACTTTAGCTGGCCATAAGGATCTATACAGCTGTATGACCGAGTGATACATGTGCCTCAGAGCTTCCTAAAGGCCAATTTGAAAATGGGGAGGTTAGTTGCATAGTTCCCACTGTTAACATCTTTTTTCTTTCTTTCTTTTTTTTTTTTTTTGGTGATTTTTTTTGGGGGTAATATTTATTTTTGAGAGAGAAAAAGACAGAGATTGAGATTGGGGGAGGGGCAGAGAAAGGCGGAGACACAAAATTAAAAGCAGGCTAGAGACTCTGAGCTGTCACCAGAGCCCGACCCCGGGCGTGAACTCATGAACTGCGAGATCATAACCTGAGCCAAAGATGCATGCTTAACCCAGTGAACTGCCCAGGTGCTCATCTTTTTTTTAAAATTAAACTCCACTCCCCAACATGGGGCTCCAACTCTCATGGTTAGTTACCAACTGAGCTAGCCAGGAGCTCCTCCCTCTGTCTAAAATGAAACAAAGTAATTACTTAGGGAAGCAATGCTTTTCCAACCTCTTGGCACTGTAAGAATTTCTCAGGGGCGCCTGGGTGGTTCAGTCAGTTAAGCATCCGACTTCGGCTCAGGTCATGATCTCGCGGTTTGTGGGTTCAAGCCCCGTGTCGGGCTCTGTGCTAATAGCTAACTCAGAGCCTGGAGCCTATTTCAGATTCTATATTTCCCTCTCTCTCTGACCCTCCCCTGCTCTGACCCTCCCCTGCTCTGACCCTCCCCTGCTCATGCTGCTCATGCTCATGCTCTCTGACCATCCCCTCTCTCTCAGAAATAAATAAAACATTAAAAAAAAATTTTCTCAACCAAAGCTTCCTAAGGCAGCAATGAATGATGCAGGACAAAGCCAGAATCCCCATAGCAGTGACTCTCAACTGGGAACCATGAAGTTACCAAGATTTGTAAGCATTAGGAGCCTCAAGCATTTTCTACATAATGAATACTAGAGGTCCTGGACATGAATGTACTAGTTTTTAAAATATGTGTAGATGATAAAATTAATAAAATTCAAATACATTAGTTACTGAGTTCATATAAGCTTTTCGTGGTATACATGTTCTCATCCAGTCAACATAAAATATACAGGTAAAATTAAATGAAAATTCAGGATACTTATATTCGCAAAGTGTGAAATCACTGTGTAGTAGTCTAGTGTTAGGCTTAATCTCTTCACAGTCAATGCATACTTGTGGATGTGGACTGCAAGGCTGAAAAGTTATCCCAGAAATTAAATTCACTATATAAAGCTCCAGTTATATTATTGTAATATACCAAGTAAGCTTCACTTCTGATTAACCACACACATACATAGCCCCCCCACACACACACACAGTGGGAAATAAGGCTCAGAAACAGGAAGCATGATTTTTACAGAGAAATAGAACACTAAATTGCAATATATTTAATACATGAATGGGCATACTCATATATACACATATGTTCCAAGGGAATAAAACACTTCAAATAACTTGCAGACAATTGGAAAGAGATAATCAAACTTACACTTATGTGTATACTCAGGCACCAGGAAAGGTAGCAGCAACTAATAAACATAGGTTGGGCCTTATGTTCCAGGAGGTTTGGATTTGAGTAGGAGCTCTACTCTGTTAACTCCAAAACTTGGAAAAGTCACTCTCGCCTCCTAAAGTTCTAGTTTCCTCCCTTGTGATAAGACACACTTGGTCTTAATTATCTTGTAGACTGGTTGTGAAATTTAAATAAAGTAATGGATTCAAAAGCACAATATGCCATAAAATAAAGAGAAATAGAGTAAAAAAACAAGTATGGGGGATGTTCAGAAGCAGAAGAGATCACTTTAGGGGTACAGAGGGGACTAATATGGGCTGAGGCCAAAAAAAAAAAGGTCCAATAAAGTTCTAGGATGGCCAGAAGCTACATAAGCCGACAGTGGGGGAAGGACAGGGAGATGAGGCTAAAAAAAAAACTAAGAGTCAATGTGGCAGACCTTGAATGCTGGGATAAAAAACTGAGGCTTTGGGGCGCCTGGGTGGCTTAGTCGGTTAAGCGTCCGACTTTTGCTTAGGTCATGATCTTGCGGTTCGTGGGTTCGAGCCCCGCGTCGGGCTCTGTGCTGACTGCCAGCTCAGAGCCTGGAGCCTGTTTCAGTCTGTGACTCCCTCTCTCTCTGACCCTCCCCTGCTCACGCTGTCTCTCTCTCTCTCTCTCTCTCTCCTAGGAAAAAAAAAAAAATTAAAAAACAAAACAAAACAAAAAAAACCTGAGGCTTCATCTAGCTCCCAATGGGAGGGGTATGTCTACACACACATGACACAAGTGCCATTAAAAGGTTTCTAAATGAAGTCAAGATATGAACAGTTCAGTTGGTTTTAAGGAAATTCAGCTACCTACCAGTGGATACAGATGGACAGGAGTTGGGGGAAGGTAACAGAGAATATTCTTACATGACCTAGAGTGGGAGCAGTGAGACTATGAAGAAAGTGACTTGTGCTTGTAAGAATCCGTGAATCCTATCATCAAGCTTGATGAATGGCTGTATAAAAGGGTGAAGGAAAATTAAAAAATGACTTGGATTTTGAACCAGTGATACCGTTACATAACTGATGTCGAGAGGAAAAGATGGCTGGAGGACAGATAAGAATTTGCATGGCATAAAAAGAAGCATGGAGTGGGGTGCCTGGGTGGCTTAGTGGGTTAAGCATCCGACTTTCACTTAGGTCATGATCTCGCGGTTGTGGGTTCGAGCCCCGCGTCGGGCTCTGTGCTGACTGCCAGCTCAGAGCCTGGAGCCTGTTTCAGTCTGTGACTCCCTCTCTCTCTGACCCTCCCCTGCTCACGCTCTCTCTCTCTCCCCTAGAAATAAATAAAAAAACATTAAAAAAAAAAAGAAGGCACTTTCAAAAATAATTAAAAAAAAAAAAAAAGAAAAAAAAAGAAGCATGGAGTATTAAATGCCCTGGCTGAGTCTGACCCTGAGTGACACAGTACTCTACCAGGCATCACTCAGAAAACCAGAGGTTGAGGCTCCATGGTGACTGATGGCAAGGTGCCATGCTGCAACCATTTTAAAAATCAAAGGCAAGTCACAAAACTGTAAGTTACAGCAACACACAAATACAACAATACTAAAAGAAGTCATTGTACTATGCTAAAACAATTTTTACTCTTTGTACAAAAGAACTTCAACATTCAGAAAGTTAATATTCAGGAATCCTATCATCACTCATCTGTAAACATCAGGGAAAAGTTCAATTATTGAAAAACCAGATTTTGCCCAACTTAAGGGAAATAATCTCTCAACCCACCAGGGCAAAGAACCTATATGGAATGAAGTGTTAACTGACAACAACATCATTGCTATATGTTCTGGGATCAAGCTATAGCCCAAGGCTAACAATATGAATCTGTTTGTTCTTTTTTTTAAGTTTACTTATTTATTTTGAGAGAGAGAGCATGAGCAGGGGTAGTGCAGAGAGAGAGGAAGAGAGAGACAATCCCAAGCAGACTCCGCACTGTCAGCACAGAGCTGGATGCAGGGCTTGAACTCACAAACTGCAAGATCAAGACCTGAGCTGAAACTAAGAGTCAGATGCTTAACTGGCTAAGCCACCCAGGAGCCCCAATATGAATCCCTTTTAAGAGCAATATGGAATGTGGATATATGTAACGTTCTCCGCAAACTAAGGCTTATTTCTGGCCCTAGCACTGTGCTTTACTTCCTAGAGTAACGGATCAAATCAGAAATATAAGGTAAACAATAATTTCAGATCAAAGTACCTAGAATATGAACTCTTAAAATGATAGTGTCGAGGCCACAGGAGGAAGGGATATAAACTAACAAAAATTAATGGCTATGGTTGGACTGAGCCAGAGATTACTAAAACAGGCTGATAATCTGAACAGAACAAGACTAAAACAGTTTGAGTTGATTATTTTAAGTCTTTTAAAAAATTCTATTAAAATAATAGAATTCTATTAGAATAAAAGTAGCAAAGAGAACCACACATATTATAGCTAGAATCCAAGTAGTAGATGTAAAATATTTCATTAGTTAGGGAGAGGCAAAGGTAAAACTCTTGCTTTTATTTTAAAATTCCTTTTATGGTATATATGTGACTTACATTTATTTTAGTGACATTAAAACAAAAGAAAATTCTCTAATAAAATCAATTAAGTTCTCCTAAGTTTGATAACATCAGTTAGTAACTAGTAACCTGTGTAATA
The DNA here is from genome assembly GCF_003009895.1 of Hyaena hyaena. Lineage (NCBI taxonomy): Eukaryota > Metazoa > Chordata > Mammalia > Carnivora > Hyaenidae > Hyaena > Hyaena hyaena. The sequence continues at coordinate 725,410 of NW_024081356.1, read as the reverse complement.
TAAGCTTTCATGTTTATTGTGTTAATATCGGTTCGAGCTCTGGTTCTCCTTAAGGCCACTCTTACTATAATTAATAAAGTTATTCATTCAGTCACTCTCACCAAAAATAGAACACCTCTTATATATATGTAGAGCATTTACTGGAACCAAGAATATCAAGGTGAATAACGGTAGCAATTGGCAGGAGGGATTTACACCTCAGATGAGTCAACACAGAGGTATAAAAATGATTACAGAGTTGTGTAATAAGGGCATGTTATGTTACAAAATGCATCTGCCTTGAGAAACTAGAATGGTTTCAGAGTAGTAGTAGTAGTATACAAGCTGGGTCTAAAAGGACAAGTTGCCTTCTGGCAGAGAAAGAAGACTTTCCAGCAGGTGCAAAGGAAGAGAAACATAAAAGCAGATTGAGTGTTCCAGGCAGCAGTGGCAGCTGCTAGTAAGCTGTAAGGGCTCTGATTGGCATGTTAATGCATGATGCATCAAAACCTGGTGGCAAAGGTATCTTGTTTGGCCAGCAGAGTGTTTTGTTGTTGTTGTTGATTTGTTTTTAATGTGCATTGAACATCTTTAGGAAGTGTCTGCACTCTTCAGTTGCTAATCCACTGTATTCTCCAGTCTGTCATCTAGCTGTTTTCATAAGCCTGGTACCTTGGACACAAGTGGGTTTACGTTCCCTGATATAGGCCTTGGGGGAGCCACTGATAGTTTTAAACGAGGAGGGGGAAGACATGGTACAATGTTTTATAAAGATAATACCATCTGGGGGGAAAACTTCTCAAAGCTCAATTTATTTATTTTTTTTTTTTTTAATGTTTTATTTATTTCCAGGAGAGAGAGACAGCGTGAGCAGGGGAGGGTCAGAGAGAGAGGGAGACACAGACTGAAACAGGCTCCAGGCTCTGAGCTGGCAGTCAGCACAGAGCCCCACGCGGGGCCCGAACCCACGAACCGCGAGATCATGACCTAAGCGAAAGTCGGACGCTTAACCGACTAAGCCACCCAGGCGCCCCTCAAAGCTCAATTTAAATAGAAAACCAAAACAGAAATTACAAAGTATTTTATAATTAGATGAATGGCGAAACACTTTATTCATACTATGGAAAAATATTAAGAAGTGTTAAAAAATGAGATATATCTAAAAGACTACGATGGAAAGGTCTCCAAGAGGTGTTATATGCAAAAAAGGTGGTTGCAGATTTTAGAGTGTGCATGTGAGGGAATAGGTGGATTGGGACACAGAGATAATAGTGTTTTTGCCTTAATCAGTAAATGCTCCTTTTAAAACAAAAAAAACAAAACACATATTCATATAATGGTTAAATAATTAACACTTTTTAAAAAGTAAAGAATTAACTTTGGGAGCTGGGTGGAAGATTAATTACAGAAAGAAGAAACCGGAGGCAGGGAGACCAATTACAAAGTCATGATAACCCACGAAAGAGATGAAAAAGGATTAACCCAAAAAAGGCTGTATGAATGGAAAACAAAGTGTATTTTAGAAACTACAGAGATAAAAGTAACAGATGATGATGACTGAGAGTAAGAGAAATAGAAGACTAACTCAACTCCTGAAGTCCCTAAGTTTTCTTTTCCAATTTTCCTATCTAGATACATACCATTAAAAAAGGATGACAGACTCAAAATGGAGTCACTTGTGCTAAGCCAAGTGATCAAACCACAACTTAACTTCTCCCAGGAAGAGAATCTTAAAACAGTAAATCGGGAATTACCTGGTCAGCACTAGAAAGGTAATCTGCCTGATGGACAGACCCCTGCTCTCCCCCAAAAGGTGACCTTGTCTGAAACAATCAGCTCCTTGCTCGAATAACCACCTTGTCCCACCTCCTCCTCCTTCTGGCTATTAAAGTCTTTCATTTTGCACAGCTCTCTGGAGGTCCTTTCTATCAGCTAGAAGAGATGCTGCCTGATACAGGCATTGTTGAATAAAGCCAAGAAAGTCTGTAAAATTTGCCAGCTGAATTTTATTTTAATGATTCTAAAAAACTGTAAAGCCTGTTATAAATGATTTTACAAAGCTGTAGAATATCTTGACAGCCAAAATGGGGAATGATGCACGTCTAGAAAATGGCTGTTTTCAAACATAAAACAATTTTCTCCTTATGGTTCCTCTGATCAAGAGATAGCATTTTTTTTTCTCAAGAGATAGCTTTCTAACAAATAACCCCCTGCCCTACTTTCTAACATCTGCAATATATGAAATGTTAAGTACTTGAGTATCATAAGGATAACCTAAATAAAAACTCAAGCATACACATATATAGTGTTTTTAGGGGCTGTAGCATCACAAAGATTTGGATTTGCATCCCAACTTCCTCATTTCTTAGCTGTGTAGCCCAGGGCAAGACACTTTAGCCTTTTTGAGCTTCACTTCCTTCCTATAAATAGGGACAGTAAGTACCTCAAAGGATTGTCTAAGGATTAAATGAAATGAAAGCATAAAATGTCTAGCAGACTTTGGGCTCCTGAAAAACATGCATTCCTTAAGAAACTCACATTACTGGTCAGATTTTAAATTGGTATGATTAAAAAAAAAAAGAAAACACGCTATCTATCAAGAATCTTAAATATGTTCATACTGTGTCTTCATAACAACACTCCTGGCATAAATCCTAGGAAATAACCTTAAACAGAGGATAGGCTTTATTCACAAAAAAGCTCACACAGCATTATTGATAAAGTCTAAAATCTTAATTTCAACATTCAATGAAAAAGGAACACTTAAATAATTTATCTAGCCAATAAACATAAGATTTTTCTTAAAGAGCTTTTATTGTTTTCCTTTTACTTATGACAGCAATACATGTTACCTGTGGAAAATAAAAAGCCCCAAGAAAATTAAAATCACCCATATACAAAAGAATTTTCAGTAATACAGGAAAATTGCTACATTAAAACGCAAAACACAGATTTGAAAATACAGTAGGAATTTGACTTTTAACAATTCTAAAAAGAGTGTAGATGAATATATATCAAAATATAAACAGCTGTTTCTAATCGGTTGTGATATACAAGGGTGACTTTTAAAATTACTATCAAAGTAATTTCATTTTGTATCACAGGCATGCATTACCTGAAAACCACACACACACACAAAACTAATACTTCTAATATAACAAGTGTAAGTCACAAAAACCAGTGGACAATGGGCCTTGGACTGGGGTCCACAGTAAGATTCCAATAATCTCAAGACAAAAAAAAAATTAGTACTGAGTCTATATCCATAAAAATATATAAACAGAAGTAAGTTAAAGATCAATTATAAACATAACAGGAGGCCACAGAGTAGAAATTCCATAATAAATCAGAAGTGAAAGTTAACAATCTAATACTGGCTCCAACAGTCTACTTTTTAAGATATAGTCAGAAAAGGCCTCTTAAAAACACTAACAGAAAAATTCATGTTCTGTTCTTGATGGAACTTACATTTAGTAGAGGAAATAAGCTATATATTTTGTTATATATTTATAAGAAGAAAAACTGTGATTAATATTCCAAAAGAGGTATATCACAAAGTGCCAAAACAACAAATGAAAAAATAACATGCTGGGGGTTCAGAAAGGCTTTACAGAGGTGGTATCACCTGGAATGGACAAGCTTTCTCTTTATTTTGATGGTTAATATTAAAAGCAAAGAGGAAAGGGTAAACAAAGCAATAAAAGCAAAAAGTACTAAGAAAGTAGAGGATCCCTGAATTAGGGCTGCTTGCTCTAAGTATCCTTTTGGCAACACCCAATTTCCCTCACACGACTCTTTGCACACCAAGGGTCCTTCTTATCTATAATTTGGTCTCTTGCGTAGACCAGGAGGGGGCTCTGTGCAAATCTGTGGATAAGTGTATCTCCCACTGTACATTAATAACCTTATATGCGAATTTACAAATCAGTCTCCAGAGAGTTTGGTTAGTGAGAATCAGTTCCCTAGAGCCTGATTACCCCTAAACACACACACAAAAATGGAGTTTTTGCCCTTGCAAAACTGAGAGAGGTCATACTCTATGAGTCACTACTGAATAATCAGGTAGGTTTTATCCATCTACAGAACAGGGTAAAGGACACTCTGGCAGTGGGGATAGTGGGGTCGGGAGGGCTTAAAAACCACCAACCTGTCAAAGGCAGTGGAAAACTGAGAAGCAGCAACAGGTGTCATGTCCCCCAGGCCTTATGGAAGCAAACCCTACAGCAATCAACTCCAGCTGTTGAGAAAATCACTAACAACAGAAAAGGCCACGTTACTTACCCACCATTTAGGAGAAGGGAAGTAAGAGAACCATAACCAGTCAGAGATGAAAACTAGGCAAGTGAGTAGTAAAGGAGGAAATGAGCCCCTGGCAGGTGGGGAATTAGTGAAGCAACTCTTAGAACAAATGGGTAATTAAGAGGAAATATCTGATTATGCATTAAAGGGAGAGGATGCTGGATATACAAAATGGCCAGTGTATGTGATCACTGCTGGAAATACTGCAAAGCTCTAAAACAGAATGCAAATTAAGATAGAACTATTAATTATACACACACACAAACTTTTTTTAAAAAAATTAACTCTATGAAGTACTTGAGTGCCTGAAAAACTCAAGGATGGCTTAATGTTTCAAAAACAGACCTCCTGTGCTAAGAATATTAAGATGAAAAATGTTATTAGAGGGGCTCACACTTAAACATTACATATTCTTTTGTATAATCTCACTTTTATTTAAAGTTCTCTGAACAGTACACTGATCCACAAAAACATATTCTATTTATTTTAATAAACAGTGTATCATGTACCAGGCAGATTTTTATTGAACTCCCGGAATTATAAGTAAAGGACACTTAAGGATAATCACTAAAAACCATAAACTCCCATTTCAATTAGGGCTGAAATTCTATGTTTGTGTGAACATGGGTGGAGATTATGCCCTGGAAACACAGTACTGTCCTGGACCTGATTATAATCATTATCTACGAACAAAGTAGAGAGGTATTTTAAAGTCCACCTGACCTGAGACAAGGGAAAAAGGTTGGAGGAGGACGTAAAAAAATAAGGCAGATACAGGTAAGCTTTCATTCCTCTTGGAAGAATCCCAGATAGAAGAAACATGGTACTAGCCTGGACACTGCTACAATTATTACATTATCTGGAATCAAAGGAAAGGAGTACTTTAGAGTCCACCTTTCTGCCAGATAAAGATGAAAGATTAGGGGATAAAAAGTAAGGCAGGTATGCTTTTTCTCCTCTTGCAAATTCTGGATAGCTATGATAGCTAAGACACACATTCAAAACAAATCAATGGCTACTAAAAGCATCATTTAATTCTAACAAACAACAAGAAAAGGACAGTTTATTTAATAAAACTGATGTTGCCACAACGGGTTACTCAGTAGGAAGCAAGTTAGATCCCCCACCTTACATGCCATTTACAAAAATATTCCAGGTAGACCAAAGATCTAAAGGTAAAAATACAGAAACATTAAAATACAGAAACATTAAATAACATTTACATAGATTCAAAATCAGGGAGTTATCCCCAAGCAAGTAAAGAAACCATCAAGAAAGTTCTAAAAATTTGAGGATGTAAACATCATGTTTTTCTGTATGGCAAAATAACTCATAAAGTCCAAAGACAAACAAGAGAAAATAAATGCAACACACCTGAGAGATAAAGGGGTTAATATCCTTAAAATGCATAGACCTTGTACAGAGTGGTAAGACAACTCCTACTTTTTCAAATGGACAAAAGATAGGTATATAACTCATTAAAAATATAAAAGGCCAATAAAACAGAAAAAGACCAGTAGTCATGAAAATACTAGGTATTTTTCACCCATTAGATTGCCAAAAATGACGAAGACTGATGGGAAAGGTGGAAACCACCACTGCATGCATGCACTTCTGGTAGGCATAAGAAATGTATCATCTTAGTGGAAAACACCTGGCATTATCTAATACAACTGAAGATTCAGGTACTCCTAGAATTCTTAACCCACTCCTGGATGTCTAACCTACAGAAACAAAATCATGATCACACCAGATATGTGTACAAGTTTATTAACCACAGCATTATTTGTAGGGCCAAAAATATAACTAATTTGAACATCCAGCTTAAGGAGGAATGATTGAACAAATGATGGTACATACATTCTGTGAAAAATCATGTAGTTATCTAAAAGGATCAGTAACATCTATAGGTACTGATGCTCATGGTATAATGTTAAATAGCAAAAAAAGGGAGGGGTGCCTGGCTGGCTCAGTCCATAAAGCATGCAACTCTGGATCCTGGGGTTCTAAGTTTGAGCCCCACAATGGGTAAAGAGATGACTTTAAAAAAAAAAGCCCTTACTTACAAAAAAAGGGTGGAGGGGAAGCTGCAAATATTGTGCAGTAAGATACCATTCACTAATAAAAGCAATCCTTTGTATATAGATGAATTTTTAAAATATATATATTTATATTTTTTGTACCAGTACTAAGAAAGATAATGGGATGCCTGGCTGGCTCAGTCAATAGAGCATGTGACCCTTGCTTGGTCTCACGATTGTGAGTTCCAGCCCTAGGTGGAGCCTACTTAAAAAAATTTTAAAAAGGAACGATAAGCAAAGCCTTCTTTTGCCAAGTGGAAGCCTGTGAAAGATACTGTTGGCTTTTCCTGTGTATACTTGGGATTATTAGACATTTCAAAAAAATAGATGTTTTGCTTTTTATTAAAAAAAGGAAAACCCATGTTTGTTTGTTTTAGTCTGTATGTTTACCACACTTACATATATAAAGGTCCCAAGGTCTCTGCAACTTATATGGACCAATAATGATTGAGAACACAAAGAGGACAGTTAGAAGATTCAGAAATAAATGCATAACAACCCATTAAACTAATCTTGCAACAACGTATTTAAAAAAAACATAACAGGCTTATTTTGAAATACAAATAAAGCCACTACTCCATGGGGGGGGGGAGGGTAAAAGCTGTTTTCCTATTACATCTAAAAATCTCAGTAATTTGTCAGCATAGCTTTGAAGATGAAAATGCCCACTAGCATCAACAAAACTCCCAAGCAATAGGATCCTAACTTTTCTATTTTCATATTTCATCTTAAGGTAGTACATGGCTTTGGTATGGTTTTCCAGAAAAGGGTTCATTAAACGGAGCAGGACTATATTTTTAAGGATTTCAGGATCAAATAGTATTTAGAAAGAGAATATTAATGTAGCCTAAAACTGAAAACTGTTTTCAATCACTTCAAAAACTCATTCATTCAACCCTCAATTACTCATCCTTAACAGGGGGCGCCCTGCTATGCATTGCTCAAAACCTAGCATGCCTGAAAACATCTTAAACTAACTGAATGAAAATCTGTCCAATCACAGGCCAGCTGCTTGAAAACTCCACCCGTGAGTACAGGAAGAACACTTTTGATTGGAAGACGGTTGTGTTTACTACGGTGTGTGGTGCAAATTGGAAAGGCCCACATGTCTGGGGTCCAAAGGAAATCTCTTTAATGAAAAGGAGTAACAAACGGCCAATTCTCATCTTAGACTAGTCATTGTCATTAATAGAACCTCAACATAGCAACTACATTTCTTGAGCTATTTTGCAAACTGGTGAAAAATTCTAAAGGCTCTGAGTTTTGTTGTGGTAGTCTTCTCATCTATGTCCCTTGATACACATAAAAGCTTAAGTTTATTCTCAAAACCAAATCTGCCTTTGCTTCTGTATGCATATAGCTCCATGCAAGACCTCAACACAGTTCTAATGTACACTTTGCTTTAATTCCAAGAATCATTGCAACGTTTTACTTGGTTTGGGAAACCACTTCAAGGAACCCAGTGGTAAAATTATTCAGTATTCAGCTTAGTAGGTGTCCAGCATTTCAGTGAGCTTCAAAAACCTCCGCCCTTAGGGAGCTCAGCAAACAACAAAGTGAATGGGTAGCCATTTCAGGTGCAGAGCTCATTAGCAATTCATCTGATGGGAGAAACAACTAGAACATAAAATTGTAACTGAAAAGCTAGGGCAGACTAGGCCTTAGGTCCAAGTATGTCTTTAATAGTGGAATATCTTTTCATTTATGGGGGTAGATTATTAGATCTGAGATAGACACCTCTCCCCCATCCCAACCTAGAAAGCAATCTTTTAAAGAAAGCACCGAGAAATTTAAATTCAAGTCCCCTCCTTAATCATTATCCTCATCCCTTTATATTCTTGGTAGCTTTTTATAAATTCGCCCCACTGAAGCCACATAAATGCCCAAACAGCCTTTTCTTATTTACCAAGGAGAAAGATCAAAGAATGTGAACTCAAGTAGCAGAAGCAAAAGGATAAACCCATAAAGTCTGCATATCAGGGGGAAGGGGGGGGAAGCCTAACATCACTAATCAATAGGTAGAAAAATGAATATGAGAAACCTACAATATTAACATCAGGAAATCAATACAACTTATGGCAAGTAAAATACGTGCAAAAGCAAGTTCATCACGAAAATTTACCTTCTGTCTGCTATCTTTTACATTTCAAAAGAATCTCCCTATTTTCATAGTCTTAACAGAGAAGCTAGGGCTGCTATCAGAATGAGGAACCAAAGAGGCTTGCCAAAGCTCAAGACAGTATTTTGCCGCCACATTAACAAATATAACACAACAAGGTCCCAAATGCTAGTTAAGGTCTATTTTACTGAATTAACTTCAATCACGAAATACACCAAGGCCAAGTATTCAAAAGCGCCCAAGCTCCAACACAAAGTTTCAAAACAAAACCTCTCCCAGGATTGAGGGAGTAGCCGCGCTGGGAGCAAAAAAGCACCACCTAGCAGCCCCATTCGGCTGCTAAGACAGATCTGAAACTTATCAAAAACAGCCACAACTGCAGCTCCTGTCACCTAGAAGCTCAAAGAGAAAGGAGCCTGAATCAGAGAGTCCTGAGAGCTGGCCTTTCTGGAGACCGCCAGGCCAAGCCCGGCTCAGACAAGGAGGAAGTAACTGCCAGATAAAAAAGCCCCGAGCAGCTCCAACTGCTGCCTCTGTGCCTCCCACAATTGCCCACATTCCCACCCCACTCGGGGCTCCCCGGAGGAAGGGAACAGGGTGCAGGTTTCCAGGGAGGCTGCGAACTACAGGTCCGCGTCTTTCAGGGGGAAGCGACAGCACCAGCCGAACTCTGAGGGGCCCAGGAGCCCAGGGTTCGGAAGCCTGCTCCCAAGGCGTATTTGGGGGTGTGTGTAGGGGGGGACGCTGAGAAAGGGGTCGCTCAGGAGGCGGGGCCTGTCGGTTGGAGGCACCAGCTCCTGGCGCCCTGGCCGCCCCCCGAGGGAAACCGGGGAGCGCACCCCGACGCGGAAGCCATGCCGGCCAGAGCTCGGGGTGCCGAGGAGCCGGTGGGGGGCGCTGAGGAGATGTGGGGGCGCGGAACTGGGTCACCCCCACCCCACCGCCCCCTCACAAAGGCCCCCGGGGAGGCCGCTCGCAGGCCCCGCAGCCCCGGCCTCAAGTGCCTGCCTCGGCCGCCACTCACCGCTAGGTCCTGGGGCACCGCCCCGCTCATGGCCCGCACTGTGCCGGCCCGCCAGGCCCGAGTGCGCAGCGCAGGCCCCGGATCTCCACCCGCCGCCGCTGCTGCCGCCGCCGCCGCGGGGACCGAGGCCGAGGACGAGGCCGCGGGATCCGCGAACAGAAGCAGCAGCCGCTTGCCCACCGGGGAGGCCGCCGCGTCCGCCATCGCCAGGGCCGGCCAGACCCGCGCTCCCGCCCGCCGCCTCCCACCACCTCTGCCGCTGAGCGCCCGATCCGCCCGCAAGGCCTCCCTCCGCACCACCCGCGGCCGCGGCTCCCCCCCACCCCCCCCAACAGCCACCACCAACCACCGGCGCTGCGCAGCGCCCCCCGTGGCCGGGAGCGGAGCCGCAGCCAGGGCACCGCACAGCGCCCCCCGCGCTCCGGAGCGGGACGGCAGCTCCGGGCCCCTCGCAGCGCTCCGCCCCAACCTCCCCGGGGCCTGCAGTGCCCCCTGCGGCAGGGAGGGGAATTGCATTTTAGGCGGGGGGGGGGAAGTGGGCGGGTCCTTCAGTCTTCCTTGGCACCATCCTGGTTCTAAGCTGCCTACTGGGGGTCCCATATGTGAGAAGGCTGTAGCTTACCCGCCTCGGACACCAAAGACTTTTACTGGGGTGGGGGGCTTGAGGGACAAGGTACCTAGAGGTGGCATTTTGAGCTAAGCACTTAGCGTCCCAGTAAGTATTCATTTCCTATCCTGAAAACCTGCACTATCAGTCCTGTCATTATCTTTTAGGAAAATCCCCATTGGTCCCTGCGACACATTGTCTTCTCACTGGCCCATAACATGGTCCCATCCTATTCTATACTACTTGTACTTCATAGGTTCCTTTCTATGGACCAATGTGCTACATCCATTGGATGTTGTAATACCATTCTTTCCACTGGGTAAAGGCCAATGTGCTTCCACCATCTTGGTATTTTTACTTAAACTCATGGAACTTATTCCCCTTCCAAGTCTGCCAATGTTTAGTACAGGCATTTCTCAATTAAACTTTTAGGGGAATTGGAAAGAGGCCAGCAATAAAGTGATTCTCTTTGGTTCAATGGCACCTCATCTTAACATGGTAGTGGGGCTGGGGGCAAAAAACCCCCCCGACTGCTCCTATTGCAATTCATTTAATACAGGTGTGGGAGATTGACAGTTCCTGTTAGAAAAGTGATTGTAGAGAAGGGGAGATACCGAATTTTTTGCCTAGATGGTCATTCACACCAGGCACTGGGAAACCTCAATCATTAAAACATTAACATTGGTGAGGTGCCTGGGTGGCTCAGTCTGTTAAGTGCTCGACTTTGGCTCAGGTCATCTCAGGGCTCCTCAGTTCAAGCCCGGCGTTGGAGCTGACTGCTGACAGCTTGAAGCCTGGAGCTTGCTTAGGATTCTGTCTCCCTCTCTTTCTCTGCCCCTCCCCCACTCACGTACTCTCTCTCAAAAATAAACATTAAAAAACAACCCATTAACATTGGTAATATCAGAGACGAGCAGAGGTTCCATAGTTTTATAGATAGACTGTGTATGTATGGAAGTAGATACAAACCAGAAATCATGGATTGTTACCCTCAAAGTGGCCGTTTCTTTCAATAATCTGCCCTACAGACAGGAAAGAGCAGTAGCTGGTTCTTTCTCCAAGACTTAGGTGCCTACCCAGTTACCTCTAGTCTAAACCTTTTCTTTACCCTAGACATACATGCCTTCCAAAGGTTGGGGTCTGCACTGGGGATCGAGCAGGAACGACTGACTTTAGTAAAAGTACAAAACCATTAGGGAAATCATTCTAGAACTAACGCTGTGGAACACCAAGGAAGCATTTCCTTGGACTTTTTCTATTCCTTAGAACTTCTATCTCCCATAAGCCAACCTGAGGCCAGAATCAGAATGCTTTCCTGGACCAAGAGACACCTCTTAAACCACATGGCCCACACATTGTAGTTGGTAATAGAACCAGGATGAGGGAATCCCTAAGACCTACCTGCCTTGCAGGTTTTCTACCAAAATTCACTGTCAGGACTTTATCCTGTAAGGAGCTCTATTTACTGTCCCAGTGTCCAAAGCTGGATTCTCACAGCTCCAGAGACAGAATGTGCCTAAGCTCAGGGATGAGAAGGCAAAGATGAGAAATTCATTCAACCAACATAGCAGGCACTTTTCATGTGCCATTAATTTTTCAACATGCTAGGGACACAACACTAAACAAAACCTTTGTGTACTCATGGAGTTCTTCCTTAAAACAAAATCACACTTTGCCTCACAGAAAATAAAACAGTAGAAAAATCTAACAAAACAACAACACATGAACAGAAAGAAGAAAAGTCACTTAAGATGCTCAAACTTGACCCCTGCTCAAACAGTAGGTGAAACGAAACAGCAGCAGTTTTAAGTAAGGAAAAAACTTAGAATACTGAGCCCTTCTTTAACCACATGCCAAAACCCCACCCTCCTCAAAGCCTCTTCTTTGTTTCTGGAACAAGTGACAACCTCCACTCTTTCTGGAGTGTATTTTCATCCCCTCAAAGGTTCCTGCTCCAGGTTATCAAGCCACTCCTGTCCTCTTGCACACTTCATTGGTATTCAACGATGAGTGCCACAAATTTGAAGCAGGAAACTGGGACGGAGGCTAAGCAACTTGACTCTTCTTGCTGCCTGGCAAGTCATCATCATAACTGGTAAAAAGAAAGGCTATGCCTTAGGGACAGAGGCTCCTGCCTGGATCTCTAAGCAACAACATTTCACCCACACAAACTGGAAGAATGCTAACACAGGGAAAAGGGTGGAATAGAAATGTCTAAAAAGAGTAAGCCACACACTTTGCCTGAGCACATGAACATCCCAAATTGAATCATTATGGAAAATACCAACTTCTGGGGCAAAAGAGAAGCTCTGCTTTTCGGATAATTTTCCAAAAGCATTATTTTTAGAATGGAGTAATTGCCTAGGTCTTTGGAATCTGAATTCTCATGACTAAAATCTCCATCTCTCTAGGGCATAAGATATGAAAACTCTTAAAAAAGAAAAAGATTCTTGGTCAAGTCTCTCAGACTGCTTTCTTCCCACTTCCTCAAGACTACACATCAATCTAGACAAGTTCCTGACTGGACTATCAAACATTTCTCAGGGAGCTAGAATGTATTAGTACTTGACTTCTACTTACTTGAAGAGTGACCACAGGGAAACAAAGGCCAAATCAAACTGCCAAAAAAACCAAGGCCTTAACACAAACTGGGGCCACAGAATATTAATGCTGTGGCTGCAAAGGGCCTAGGGACCAGATACTGCCCTTGAGGGGCAAAGGCGCAGCCATGTCCTAGAGGAAGGGACTATTAGAGTTAGGTGGCCTTCTCTCTGCTTCCTCCTTGCCTTTCTATGTGGATAAGGGAAGAAGACACTGTAATACACAAGATTGCTTGGGAAAATGAATTATTCTAATAAAACTTTATTTTTTCAAACACAGCCACAGAGGCAGGACCTCATGTTTAACACACACAGACTTATGGATTTTTTTTTAATATAAAACAAAGTTTACGAAAAAAATTTTTTTTCCACTTTTTGTATTTGTAATCCCATTAGCACAGGGACTTTGGCAGCAGGTGGGAGTGAAGGGCAGCTGGAGCTGCCACTGGGCAGTCACCGGGCACAGGAGGAGAGCACCAGCCTGGGAGTGGCTTCACTCACACACGCAGGAATACTCACCTACTGGTCAGCCACACCACACACACAACACAGATGCAGATGTCTACCCAGCGTCAACCACAGCCCTGTACAGGTGTGCTCCACTCTGGGTAAGCCCAATATGTGAAAATCCAAATAGTCAAAACAGCTAAAGTAGAGGGAGGTTGCTTGCTTTACAAAAGAAGCAATCACACAGGCTGCTTTTAAATGGTCGGCAGTCCAAACGCATCGCAAAATAGCATTTGGCTTATACAGAACTGTTGGAACAGATCTACTGTGTAAAGCAAAATGAACCACTTCTTGAATAGGCTTGTCCCAGGGTCATGGGTGCTTAGACTGGGAAGCAAGATGACAGTTTCAACTAGTTTAACTTTCCAGATCTTAATGTAATAGAAGTCAAATATGATATCTGTAGACCTTCTCCCCTAAGGATGGCGCTCTGGGGCTTTGGGGAAGCCAGGGTAGAGGCAGAATTACTGCCCTCACTTCTTGAGCTTAGGGCTTACAGAGACACCACTGGTTTTGCTAGTGGCCTATTGGAAGCTGGCACAGCCAATATGCAGCAGAGAGCCCAGGGATAAGGATGCCCCAGGAGGAAAAGGAGCTGGCACCAGGGAAATTATGGCCTAAAGAAGAAGAGCCAAGGGAGGGATGAAACCAAGAATGGACAACTCCTGGGCTCACAGTTTCCCTGGATTCTCCAGAGAGCCTTTCTCAGGCCCCTACAGACCTGGTAGCTCACTGGTAATACATGGTAACTATCAGGAGAAGGGGGCGAGCCCTTAAAGGGTAGAACCTTTGAGGGCGAGAGGCTCAAGACGAAATGGCCACCTCCTTTGGACTGGAGATGAGGAGGCTGCAGCGTCAGTGATGTTTCTATTCGACATGTGGGAAACCAAGAAAATGACAGGTTCAATCCCATGAGGAAGAAAACATGTGGACTTTGGTCTTCTTCCCCTAACATGAGGAACTGGGTCCTAAGACACCCTGGAAATCCAAGAGAATGCCCTCCCTCCAATAAACAGGAAGGGCAGGTCCAATTCAGTTGTGCAGGGTCTAACCAAAGCTGGACAAAGCCTAACAAGCTATTTGGCGGCTGCTTCAGTATGTATCTTCACTGGTGCCAGTCCTACCAAGGTTCCTACAGTCGTTAAACCCATCCCTGCAGCCACCGGGACCTGCTGCCCTGGCTTAAGTTATGAGCAAGAAACAAAAAAAAGAAATTCAACCCAACAACAACAACAAACTCCCAGCTGCTTCTCACAGCCTTTGCTTTACACAACCTCAGCCAACCCCTCAGTGAGCCCCAACCTCCCTGAGGTCTCTCAGGTCCAATTAGAGGCAAATAAACATTTCCAGGCAGGAATGGAAGACAGGCAAACTAGTAAATGCTGACACCCTCTCTTCCTCTTTGTCAAGCAGGTCAGAAAAGAGGTTAGACCTGGATCTTATGACAATAGGTTTCCCTATAGTCTGCTTCCAAACGGTAGTACTAGGATGAGCTTACCCATGCTTACTGGGGACTGAATGCCACTTCTGCTGCAGGTAGGCCTCAGATGATGAGTGCCAACACAGGGCCTTCCCTCCTTGTTCTTGATCCTCAAAGCTCAGAATGTGCGGGGAAAAATCCCATCAGTAGAGAGGGAAAGAGAAAGATGGAGCCATCCAACCCTGCCTCAGCTGCCCACAGGTGCTTACATCTACTTAAGAGACAGAGGCAGGTTGTATACAGCCTAGGCTATCTGATAAGAAAAAAGGCCAGCTCAGAAGCAACATAGAGAGCCCTCTCCAGCCCTAAGATTAGATCTATCTAGGGGAGGGGATGGGTCTAAGACAAAGACCATTAGCTGAGGTCACAGCACTTAAAAGACCCTGCCATCCCCTGAAAGAGAATCCTCTGCAGAGCCAGCTGTGCTTATGGATTATAAGCCTGGTTCCAGAGCTACTCAAAAAAAAGAAAAACTTGGTGCTCTCCTCTTGACTCATTGAATAGTAAGCCTGCTATCCTGTGCAAACTCAAGATCCTGGGGGTATCATAATGCTCTGCTGTCATGGAGCAACTGCCTTCCTTCCCTAAGGCTACGCAAACACACCTTTCCCCAAGTACACTCCCACGCACGCACACACTCTCACACAATTTCTCCAAGGAGGCTGAGTGAACCCCCCACCCTGGCCAAATTCTAAGACACAAGTGCCCTTTGAAGCAAAGGGGCTAGTGAAATTCCCCGAGCTGGGGTCAGCAGACCCCTTCCTTCCCTGCCCATTGCTTTCTCGGTGGCAGGGATACTCACACTCAGGGCCGCCATGGGAAGGGTCTGCTCTGGGGCTGTCCCTCCCGCCACCAGCTCCGTTTATCTTGTCCCGGCCAGTCTCTTGGCATGGTCGAGCTTCCTGGAGCGAGAAGATTTCCGGCTGCCCTGAGTCGGAGCCCTCAACTCACCCCCATTCCCAGGCTGGGCCCCTGGCCTTGGGGCCTCGACACTTGTTAGTAGCCATAGAGAATCAGTCTGTGTGGCCCCAGGAAGTAGCCTCTCAGTTTTAGTTCTCCTCAATTAGATTCAAGTCCAGGTCCCCAAAGTCCTGCTGGCACAGTGTCCGCTTGCTCAGTGCCTGCCGCCCCCACCGTACGGCCCCCTCCTCCTCCTCTTCGCTTTCACTGAGCACCTGGGAGGAACCCCCAATGGGGCTGCAGGAAGCAGAGAGGGGTGGGGGGCTACAGGCCATGAACCATGGTGGAGAGATGCTGCTGCCTTCTCGGGCTGTTTCTTGGAGACAGAGACCTCCTGAGTATGGTTTCTGTCAAACAAACAACAAAGTTAAGAATGTAGAACGATACCAACTTCCACAGAACCCTGGTCTACATTTCAAAGTGTCCATCTTGGTTACCCCTGCAGGTAGGAGTCCTAGGCGTGATGTGTGTGAACTCCCTGGTAACACTGGGAAAATTTAGTGTGCATGCACAATTCTTCGAGCAAAGAGCCCATAGTTTCTGTCGGGTTCAAGATTAAGAGCTCATTTACAAGCTCCATGTGGGCAAGAATCTTGTCTGTGTGTCTCATAACAACACTGCAAGTGCCTAGTCACAGCCCAGTAAATAGCAGGTATTCAGTAACATTTGCTGACTGGTTGGAAGAATGAGTCTATGAATATAAGCAAGTAAATTCTCAGAGAAGCTTGTGACCCAGTGGACTAGCAGAAGAGTATGAAAAAAATGGGCAATTGCATGTAACAGCTCCACTCACACTGGGAAGTCAGGACGCATTTGCTGAATAGATGAATGAGGCAGCAACCCGTTTTGTTGAAGCCTTCACAGCCCCACTGGAAGCAGTGAGGGCAAGTAGCAAAATGAGTCCAGAGCTTAAGAGAGGGCAGGGCACAGTGGCGCCTGGGTGGCTTAGTCGTTAAGCGTCCGACTTTTGCTCACGTCATGATCTCGCAGTTCGTGGGTTCGAGCCCCGCGTCGGGTTCTGTGCTGACTGCCAGCTCAGAGCCTGGAGCCTATTTCAGAGTCTGTATTTCCCTCTCTCTCTCTGACCCTCCCCTGCTCACGCTGTCTCTCTCTCTCCTAGAAATAAATAAAAATATAAAAAAAAAAAAAAGAGAGAGAGAGGGCAGGGCACTGATGATGTGACTTTTGAGCCTTAGGCATCCTCAGAAGAGGAAGGAAAATGCCCTTAGCAAAACAATTAGGAATTCCTATTGGAAGATTTACCATGGGTCTCCCCTCAATTTCTCTAGAACTTCTAGGCCCAAGGAGTTACACAGGACATGGGACCCTGAGTCCTAAAGTAAGTACAGTCCCAGACAATCAGGATATGAATCACACTAGGGGAAGCTCAGACAGAAAAGAACCTGCCAGGAGTGCATGGAGCTAGGGGACACCTGGAAGTAAAAATGGAACAAAGTCTCTCTCTTCCCAACCAAGCTTCCCTAGTCCTGCTGGTCCCACCTGATTCATCTTGTCAAAGTCCAAAGAAGGCCGCAGCCGCCGGGGGTCCTCTTCATGGCGCCGTTTGACTCCAGCTTTGCGAGCATCCAGATCACAGGGTTGTGAGCGACTTCGGGGAAGATTGCGGAGGCCTCGAGGTCGCCAGGGCAGCTCTGGGGAGGATGCAGGGGAGCTCCGGGCAGAGGGCAAGAAACGACTTGCCTGTGGGCCCAGGCTGGGTGACAGGGAGAAGCGACGCTGGGGTGGGCAAGGTGACAGGGACTCAGCATCACTCTCCCAGGAGCCACTCTGAGGGGAGGTGGCACAGGGTCGAGAGGAATCTTGGGCCAGAGCCAGGCTGAAGAAAGGGGGGCTGTAGGGTCTGTGGGCTGGGGCACATTGAGAAGAGGCACTGGGAGCTTGGAGGAACCTGAGGCTGGAGACCCGCTTTGGGGGGCTCTGGTGAGGCACCTGCGGCCCACCCCCTCCACCACTGCCCCGGTGCTTTATGGGAGTCCACAGCTTGGAGGGGGCGGGCCGCCACACCGGCTGCCAGCGAGACAGGTCCACGGGCACTGAGAGTGAGCGGCAGTGCCTCTTGGATGGAGGGGCAGGGGGCACAGGAAGCTTCTCTGGGTCTGGGGGCTCAGGGCTTAGGACTTGGGAGAGGGGCTGCTCCTGTGGGGAACTTCCTGGGCTAGGTGGTCTGAGGTGCAGGCTCAAGCCTGAGGGGTGGTAGCTGAGGTTGAGGCTGTCCTGGAACTCGGCACAGGAACAGTGGGGCAGGCCCCTCCAGGAAGCACCTTCTGGAAAGCATTCATAATAAAAACAGTATTAATGATAGCTAATATATTTTTAAGAGCTTACTATGTGCCACACAATATGAGAACTTTGTGTGAGGTTTCCCAAAAAACCTCAGGAGGTAGGTACTAATATCCCCATTTCACAGATGAGAGAAGTCCAGTAACCTGTCCTAGATCATGCAGGAATGAAATGACCAAAGGAGGATTCAAACCCAGGTCTGGTCTGATGTTTAGGCTAGGTCTCTTATCACTATACTATACTGTCTCCATTACGAGGAACCATCTGAAATTAAAAATAGTCTCATATACTGCTTGTCACTCCCTCTCAAAGGTAGAAACAGTCAAGAGAGAAAAAAGCATGTGTGCCCTGTTCATCCTTCACTCCACCTAGCCCTACTCTGCTTCCATACCTACCAGCCCCAAGTTATAAAAAGCAGGCCCATGCTCTTTAATCTTTCTCCTTCCTACGTGTCACCAGAACCTAGACAAGAGTTAGGGCTGCCAAGGATTAAGAGGTAATAGAGTAGCTAAGAGATCATTTTTATTCTTAGAGAGGGCAAACAGGGTGGGGAAGGCCTGTGATGGTGGAACCCATGCTTGGGAAACCCTAAGACTATTCATGTTCCTTTGTGTCTGGCCACCCACAAAGAAATGCTCCAATTAACACACCGATACAGAAAGATCTAGCTAGATTATAGTTAAGTAAAAAAATAAAAAGTGCCAAATAATATATATAGTATGCAACCTTTTGCAGGAATAAAAAATACACATTTATATTTGCTTCTGTTTGTATAAAGACACCCTATTTGGATAGACAAAGTAGTAACACGAGCTGCTTTTGGGGAGGTGGTGGGAACTAGATGCAGAACGAAGACTTTTCTCAGTATAAACTTTTTGTTATTTAAAAAACTTTTTTTTGAGGGATGCCTGAATGGCTCAGTCGGTTGAGTGTCTGACTTTGGCTCAGGTCATGGTCTCGGAGTTCATGAGTTTGAGTCCCACATCAGGCTTTGTGCTGACAGCTCAGAGCCTGGAGCCTGCTTAGGATTCTGTGTCTCCCTCTATCTCTGTTCCTCCCCTGCTCGCACTCTGTCTCTTTCTCAAAAATAAAGATTTTAAAAATATTAAAAATTTTTTTTGAGAGTGTGAGTCGGGGAGGGGCAGAGGGAGACAGAAAAAGAGGATCTTAAGCGAGCTCCAATGAGGGGCATGACCCTGAGATCATGACCTGATCAAGAGTGGGACGCTTAACCAACTGAGCCACCAAGGTGCCCCTTTAAAATTTTTGAACCACATGAATATATTACCTATTTTAAAAAATCAGATTATAAAAGTCCTGTCAAGGCTAGAATAAGGGCAAACTAAACAAATAACTTCCGCGCTGGTGCAGTAAAATGGAGACAAGTGTCAATCTCGGCAGGTCACCCTGGCAAGAAAGTTGTGGAGACAGGCTATCTAGCCCTGGTCACTGGAAACCGATGAAAGAAAGGTACAGATGCACACACACACAATGCCTTACCAGACACAAGCTGGAAAGGGTTCCCACAGTTGGAGATGTCTGCATGATCAGGCAAAGGCTAAAAGAGAGAGAATATCCATGATGATTCTGGCTTAGGATGCAGATTTCCAGGAAGCCCTCTTCAGCTCACCCCTGTATTTCATGGGCTATAGAAATATTAGGGACTTCTAAATGTTTTCTTCTTCTCATCTTCCCAAAGTTAGTGAGTAAAATAATCCACATCTTCCAACATCTCATACCCTTCTCCTCCCAAGTTTTGGTGTCCCTTCTCTATCAGTGGAAAAATACCTGCCCCCTTCCTTTTGGGCTGGGTTTTGAGCCTTTAGTAGGCTCTTCCAGTACAAGTACCATGACTCATACGGCAAAGGACATGGGTAAAGTAGTAGCAACAAACAGCCTCAGAAAAAAGGGGGAGGGGATCGTAGAGAAGCAGGAAGACTGGTCTTTTACCAGACTGATGCTGAAGCGTGTGCATTTCAGCTCATCCAGAGTCTGCTTCTGTAGCTGCTCAGTGATCAGGGTTATCATGATTCTCCCCAGGATTTGACTTGCACACTTTGGAGCAAATGATGGATGTCTTCCCTGTCGTTCTTCCAGACCTCACTCGTGAGCCGTCTTCTGCCACTGCAGCACCATTCTAGCACCATTGGGACTCCCCTCTCCAGTCATGCCTGCTGAGTCTGCCAATTACAGAGGGACCAGCCCCAAGTGATATTAGAGATGTACCTGGCCCAAAAGTGGAAAATGCATGGCACACATACCACAGCATCCCTATGCCAGGCCTCTGGCAGACATCATTAATTGATCACAGCTCTTTCCTGCTAAGCCTCAACACAGCCTCAGAAACATTCTGAACTTGGCACTCCAGTTAACCAGTGAAATGAACTGGAGTTAAAAAGCAAGTTGAACCTATTTGCCACTCCTAACCTGGTTCATGCTCTGCTGTGTCTACACAGAGTACCAGCATCACTGAAAAACAGCTCAAGTCAGAGAGGAACCCCCAAACGGTTACTTCCATCCTGATTACCCCAATATTTTCTTTTATCTTCTAATCAGAAACAGAAAGATACACTTTTCCTAAACTACACAAATAGTAACAGGAAACAGGGAGGAGCACTGGTTGTAGGAAAGACTTTTCCCTTTAGATCAATGAGAGTGAACAAAGTTTCATGTTCTCCCTTAGGCTGAATATTTGATATGTTATATTGTTTTCTAACAGATACTGTATATATTCTCTTATAAAATGCTAAGAAGAGAGAGAAATGATACCAGGATTATTCCAATTACATTTCAACTCTATAGATGTTAAGAACGACAACTATATGACTTCATTCAACTAAGTTTTTAGCCTGATCTGACTCAAAGACCGTGGATACAATTAATCAAGACTCCTTCTCATGGACAATTTCAGTAGAAGCAAACTAAATCTATCAGAGAACAGGCTTCAAGCCCACACAGTTGCCTGAGGGGCCTTGCTCAATGGAGGAGAGGAGCTTAACCTAGTATTTCCATATGGTTCTGCCTATTCCCAGAAATGACCAGCAGGCAGACAGCTCATCAGAGGGTGTATATAGCATTCTCTACTAGATAGAACAAACATTCAAGAAATCTAAATCTTGCTCCAATTTGCTGTGACAGTTCTGGGAAATTACTTGACTTTTCTTCACCTTAGTTAACCTGTATGTAAAATGGGCACAATAAATATGTCTTAACCTGTTACAGGTATAATATAACATGAACTATCAAAATGTAAAGAGCAAACCATCTAGCCTATACAAATCAGGACTCCACAAAGATGGCTGTTTCTCAATCCTCTTGTTTGTTGCTCTACACAGCCTAAAAATGCCACAAGTGATGATATCATTAAGCTGAAGAAGGCAATTGGGTTTATCTATTTGGCTGGACGCCAACCTTCCTCATCTGCACACCTAAGGAAGCCCAAAACAGCTCTTCTGTGACCTTGGAGGCAGATCACTTTTTACTTTTGCAAAAAAAGAGAGAATCATCTCGACCCCATCCCCACCTCACAGGGAGGGAGGTAAGGAAGAGCAAAGAACTACATGTGGATGTGCGTGAAGTTTTTTGGAAGAAAGGTCTGGGAGAAGTCAATTATCGTTACAGTTAACTATCATTTTCACGCGTAATTATTACCACCCTGAACGAAGTTCCAGTTTCCCGAGAGCTCCCTTCAGCAGCTTCCCCTATGTTCTTGTGGGAAAAGCTAAAGCTTATATCACTTCTGCTCTTGGTTTCTTAACTCTGCCCCCAAAAGATCAACTAGAGAGGGAACCTAACTGAAGGCTTTTACCCCAGGATCACAGGCCTCGGGCTGACCAGCCATGAAGAGCAGGGAGTGAAGTAAACTCTTTCAAGCTTTTCATGAGGCATTTGGCCAAACAGCAAACTCCCAGCCCTCTCTGGGATCAAGTGAAGAGAGTGATTTTGTGTTTTTCTGCATTTTAATTGTTGGGATGTGGCCACACACGGCGGTAATTGGAACAATGCAACTACCACCACGCAACTGATACTCTCAGCCTGAGTTTCCTAAAACAGGCCAGGCTGAGAGGGGGAACAGAACGGAAGCCATAAGGAATCAAACCAGGACACAAAAGAAGGCAAACCAGCTCCGCGAGGGGCCTCCTCTTTCTCAAGCAGGCATAGAAAAAAGTGTAAGAAACCCTCTCTTGCCGCCTTCCTTCCCCTTCCATTTTGTTTATCTGAGGAGCAAAGACAGCCCTGAACGTTCACTAAACAAGTTAAAACTTCTCAGCTTAACAACTGGCACAAGGTTCAGCCCTTCACAGAGCAGCAGGCGGCTAGGCCCTCCCCACAACCCCACCAGGCCCAACTCTCAGTCCAAGCTTTCCTTCCACCATCAGCCCCCTAACATAAAGACTGGACCCCCATCCCATCTCTTATTGGATGGCAATAACCCCTGACATTAGGGTTTCAAGGATGCTGAGGTTGTGATGAAAACTGAAGAACCTAGGATCTAGTCAGGCCAAGGGGTAAGAGAGTCACAAATCCCCTAGGGACCTTCCCCCCAGATCCCAGCCCCACACCTCTGGGGGAGACTGAAGAAAAACATGAGGCAGGGAGGTACATGAACATGTAAGTGGTAACCTGACTGCTCCTTCCTCCATATGGCTCTGTCGGGGATAAGGGTGACAAGTGGGGAGCACCCCTCCCCCCACCCCGATGAAGAAGCAAAAGGCTAGGCCCCCCTCCAATCTTCAACCACTCTCTCGGTTGCCCTGCCTGTCCCTGCGGGGTGGGGCATGGGGCGTCCGCTAGCCCCTAGGGGGGCACCAGGGCTCGCTCTACGGGGTTGTCGTTCGGCTCTTCCCGTATCAGCTTCCATCATCTGGCCGCGGGAAGCGAACTCAGGACGCTGGGGATGGAGAGGGTCTGGGACTTAGCACTCCGCCAACCCCTCCCCCACCGGGTCCCGTGCTCTCCCAGCGGAGGCGTCCAGAGAGGCCGTACAGCGCGCGCGGCCGGGCTGGGGGAAGGGAAAGAGGGAAGGAGGGAGGGACGGCCGAGGTGCCCGCCCCGAGGCCCCAGCGCCACCTGCCCTCGCCACCTACCGCGGCTCCTCCAGCTCCCAGGGCCGCGGCCGGAGCAGCTCTGAGCGCTCCGTTCGCCCCACGGTGCCCTTAAAAGGCGCCGGCGCGAACCAACGGACCCCTAAGGAGACTATGGGGATCGCTCTGGTTCGCGGAATCCTCCTAAACCGCCCGCGGAGGCTCGAGCCTCGCGTCGTTTCCCTCCCAAAGTCTATTTTGGAAAGTACTGTCGTGAGTAAGCCAGGCTCTTTGATTTACGGATGAAGGTGGTTTCCTCACTATTGAGTCACCCCCTCCAAAACATTGCAGAAGGTGGACGGGCCCAGTTGGCGGCACATCTCGAAACCCGCGGGGGAGGCCGTGTCGGACGAAGGTAAACAAAGCCATCTCCCTTACCCTTCATTCCAACATTGGCTTAAGTACAGCGCCCTACTCCGTTTGGGCCTCGTAACAGAATTAGCCGAAGATCGTCTTACCTGCTCTCCTGTCCCGCCGTCTAGGGCTGCCTCGCAGAAGGAATCCCCCTTCCGCCAGCAGAGGACCCGTCCGCGGCGTGAAGGCTTCTGGGAAATGTAGTCCAAGAGCCGATTAGGGCCTGCTCTGAGTCCCAGGAGCCCCTCTTCAAGCTGCCGGATCGCCTCGAACCGTATAAACCCGGGACTTGTAGCGGTTGCGGGGTCGTTCCAAATTGGTTTTGTAATTAGCCCTCACCCAAAACACTTTGTAAAGCTGAGGACGGCCCAGGGCTGTCCACTACTCTTCCTTCCTCTACGCACCCCCACCCCCCAGCAGGATGAGGTAATGGGGTTGTGATTATGACATCATAGGCGGTTCAGTTGCTTGCGGGGGTGGGTTGCGGGGGGGGGGGGGAAGGGGCAGTATGGTGGTTACAGCTGGACCACTTTTCTTAAGACAGAGAGGGAGGGAGGAAACAGGCAGCTGGAGAAAAGATGTTCATGTCCGTTTATTTCCTCTTTAGGAAGAGGATACCACCCTTTATTAAATCTCCACCACTACCACCACCTCCCACCTCAAAGTTTAAGTCTTGTTTTGAAAAGACTGAATGTAGACGTTAGGGGAAAGGTTGGGGAACAGCTAAATGGTTCCTGACTCTTATGCAAATTTGAGTCTCAGCTATCAAAAAAGGTTTAGAAAAAAAGGCAAAAAGAAAAAGAGGTTTTAAACAATGCCTTTGTGTTGCCATCTTTTTTGTACAGTTGTAGATTTCTTTTTTAATCGATTGGGAAATAGCACTAATGCAAATAATCTTCACTATTACACTTAGCAACAAATCCCTTGAAAGATGGCTGTTTTCTCTAAATACTTTGTGCCCCACTCAAGTCTAGGACAGATACGTAAGTGATCAGCTGCAAAGTAGAACCAGTAGTGGGGATCTTCCTCACAGAGGAAAGGGAGTAGGCAAGAGCCACCAAGTCTGCAAACTGAAAAAGAAGGGGGGGGGGGAGTGAGATTTATCAAGAAAATAGGGCTGGAGGGAAGATGCACTCTTGCCGTTCACATTTCCGCTTGGCAAAAGAGGGAACAATGCCATGAAGTATAGGAGACATGGTCTCCAGTAATTGCTATGATGGAGCACTTATTATGTGCTGGGAACTATGCTACATACTTTAAAAATGTATTCTCATTTTTGCTTAGAATCATCAAATGAGAAAATGGCCCTATTTGACAGATGAAATGGTTGGAAAGATTAAGTGAATGCCCATATGGTAGGCAAAGGTAATATTACAGAGCTGTCCTTGATGCTCTAAAGCTTTTGGTCTTCACCACTTGATGATGATCCTTTTTATTATTATCCATACTTCAATAAAGTTAAATGATTGAGAATAAGAAGTTAGCATTGGGTCATATGCAAAACATTTTAATAAAATGAGACGCTTAAAAAAAACAAAACCCAAATCTTCTACATCAGGTTTCAGGCCTCAATTCCAAGGAAGAGTTTACCCCTTTCTTTAAGTATAAGGTAGCCCCCAGTGCAGCCAACTTCCCTGCCATTACTAACCGTAATTAAATCTCCTTATGCCACCTTTACTTCTCAGAATTTTTAATTTATGTCCTATTTTTTCCTGCTGCCCCATTTTCCTTCTTTTGTTCTTGGATTACTACCTTGAACCCCATCCTAATTGTTCCCTCATGGGTCAGACCACATCTCTAACCTTGCACCAGTGGGCTTTAGAAGAGGATACTACCTGGGCTCCCTTCTGGTCTCCATCCAGATTTGCTGAGGGTTCCAGGGCTTGGAACCAATCATCCAAAAAGTCATCCAAAGGGGTTGAACCCATTGGCTCTAAGAAATGCTCCATTCCCTGCCTAGAAATGCAGGAGAGTCAGAGGAACATGCACCTCATTCAGACTCCCCCTTTTCAGCCATTAAAAGCTAAGCCCCTGGAAAGTGAGGAGAGGTGGGGCTCAGTCCACCACTCAGACAAGAAACCAAGAATAATGTACATACCCCTCAGCCCCCCTGCCCTGCAGGGGATGGCTTGGCGGAGGGGGGGGTCCCAAGAATGTAGGGCTCTTCTCCACTGCCTAATCTGGGCATCCCAGGAGCGACGGCTGTACCTCCTGTTCTTGTTTGGTGTTTGAGGGTGAAGTCCTGGCTGTCGCTTTGCCCTGGCAATGACAGATATGTATCAAACTCAGGTCAAGGTGAAGGGGCACAGCTCAGTTTATCACATGAATCAGGAGACTCATTAGGGATTTCCTAAGAGTGAGGTAGGATCAATGCCCTCAATTCAAGAGAAAAACATTAATCTTCAGTTGGGAGTAAGCACTAAACTTCCTAAATTCCTAATATTCTTCTGGCAAGGGTAATTTAGATATTCCAACTCCAATTCAGGTGTCAAGATAGATATAAAAGACAGTATCTGACATCCTTTTAAAATACATACTGCCTCTTTATACATTTACTTTGCATTTATGGATGGAAACTTCCATGTAATTAGGCAAGTGTGTTGTAATTAGTGAAGTCAGCTGGAGGTATGAGGTAAAAATGGTTACAGAGAAAAAACTTCATTAGCAAACATGGACAGAGCTTTTGAAAGTCTCATGGGTCAAGTAGGATTTGTTCCATTTGAAAAAAAAAATTTACTTAGGGGTCAACACTGCAGGAGACTTAGTTTTAGTAATGATGCAACTTTGTGAGAATACTCAGATCCTAATATCTTTCCATCACCCTACATTGAACCAAACCCACTTAGCTGACCCTCTTGTTGTGACGCACCCCCCCACAACCGCACTCACTTGGGGACCTCCTGCAGGAAACGCTGGTAACCAGGTGTGCGCTTGCCATAATCTATCTGTTTTTGACGCCACTGTAGAACAATTTCATCTGTCTCTACTTCCCACCTGCGGGGGAAGTATACAGTGGCCCCATGAAGTGTGATTATGGTTATCAAAGTAGAAAACAACTCCTCCCACACACGCTCCCTTAACCCCTAGTCTGGTTTTCAAACTCACCTAGCATGGCAGGGCTCTGTGCTGACTCCCACACTCACCATCTCAATCCCAGAGAACAAAGACTCTTCACATACCTCCTTTCTGGGGAAGCAGATAGGATAAAACTGAGCAGACTATGCTGTACTTCTTAGCAATTACCACCACCAAGATGTGGACACCAGAATAGGTTGTATTCTGGGTGAACTGTTTCTCAAACAGTTGGATTGCTGATTTGTTTCTCAGACTGATTTGCAAACCATCAGCATGAGTAGCCCCTTGATAATTCCTGGGCCCACTCTCTACTTACTGAATCAACATTAAAACCTGCATTTAAAGAGCTTCCAAGTTATTTTGAACATTTTTTATTGTGGAAAATTTCAAAAATACATAGAAAAGCATACCATAATGTTTTGCTACTCAAAGTATGGTCCTAGGACCAGCTGCATCAGCATCAGCTGGGGGCTTGTTAGAAATGCAGAATCTTGGGCCGCAACCCATAACTACTGAATCAGAACTTGCATTTTAACAAGATCCTCAGATGATTAAATTGTGACAGTAGTGATATAACGCACCCCCAGTTACTCATTACCTAATATTCATAGCACATCTTGTTTCATCTAAACCCACCACCCACCATCTATACCCACCACTCCCACAGAATTATTCAAATCCCCAACAGTAGGAATAAATTCTTAATATCACCTCATCAGTGTTCAAATTTCCATAAACGACCAAAGCTTGGGATCCTTTGGACTGTGATAAGGATTATACCAAGAGATGATTCAATTCCCCTGCTTTCCCTGAAAAGGAATTTCCTTTAACCTACATAACTTAGAGTCTCACAGACACTGAGCTCCAAAAGGAACACTAAACAGTGAAAGCTTTTGGAAGGGGCCAATGCTGCTCAGCATAAATATACACACCTGTCTCTCAACATCTGCCATACCAGCGGCAAATGCTTCATCTCCAACGGAAGGCAAGCAAAACGAAGATGAAAAAGCCCAAGTAACGACACAAGAAAGAAGCAAAAGAAGAGAAAAAGTTTAAAACACCCTGTCACCCAAACAACTCTCTCCAGGTATTATCTTAAAGAGAGGTAATCGCTAACGAGGTACAGTTTAAATCTCCCGGGGTTGGAGGGGCTAAGGGAATGGAGCGCTCAGGAAGGGTGTGGCGATTGGCCAGAGGAAGAGCCAATGGTGTGCCAGGCACCGGGGGGGCGGGGCTTACCTAAGGCTTACTGAATCCTGGCCGGCCAATCGGTACCCTGCTCTGGCTGGGGGGCCGGGAAAATTGTGTTCCTTCCAAAGCAAGCTCACGCCTGCAGATGTAGAGCCAAACGATTGGCCAAAGGGATCTGGGCGGGCGCGCGCAGATTGGCTGACGCAACCTTGAGGTGAACGGGATAGGTTTATTGGCGAAGCGGAAGGTTTGAAAAGCCAGGATCTGTGACTGTTGATATTCTGTGACTCACAGTGGCTAATTCGGTCCTCTCGGTCTGTCCAGTCTAGAAGAGGAATCGTAGTCTGGTTAATTGGCTTCTTTCTTAGATTTCCTTTAATCCTGCTCAAGTCTTCGCTTGTGACTTACTCCTCACCTTTGTTTCTCCTGAAGGTGAATCTCTGGCTCCAACTTGAGGTAAGCCGGGGACTCTCTCCACCGGAATCACGGAAACCTCAGCGTCCCCCAGGGTCCATTGGGGGCCCCACGAACAGAACTTCAGTGGACTTAATAGGCATTATCGCGAGTTAGGAGACCTCAATTTCTTCATGTCAGTAGTCACTAGCTGTGTAGCTCTTGAATAAGTGAAAGCCTTTTTTTTTTTTCTTTCTCTTTCTTTTTTCTCTCTCTCCTCCCTTCCTCTCTTTTTTCCTTCGAGAGCTGGCGAGTGGGGGGAGATGGGGGAAGGGCAGAGGGAGTTGGAGAATCTTAAGCAGGATCCAGGTCTAAGGCAGAGCCCTGGAGGGGCTTGATCCCACCCCGGTGAGATCATGAGATAATAAGATATCATGGCTTGAGCTGAAATCAAGAGCCCTGTGCTTAACAGACTGAGCCATGCAGGCGCCCCTCATTCTTTCTTTAAAGTCCTGGTTTTGGGTTGCCTGACTGGCTTAGTCAGCGGAATGTGGGACTGTTCCTGGGTTCCGGAGTTCATGCCCCCTTTGAGTGTACAGCTTACTTAAAAAACAAAAAGTCCCACGTTTGCCTCTGGCTAAGTTCGGCTCCAAGGAAAAGGTCAAGCTGCTTGGGGCAAGTGACATTCAACTTGCATGCCAAGTTGTGATCCTGGGGATGCCTTTCTTCCAGTAGTGAGCCACTGGGCTGCTGCTGGGAAAGGTGGAGGAAGTTGTGAAAACTGGACAGTCTGTGAGGTACCTATGTAGATGATGTTCACCTCTTAGGTAGGTTTTATTTTTTTTTTCTTAGGAAGCCATGTCGGCAGAATTGATTTCATCCGCAGGAGAGGAGGGACACACTGGCTCAGGACCCAGTTTTAGATCCAGTCAGAGGAAGATATTAAACCTGCTCCTGGAGAGAGACACTTCCTTTACCACCTGTCCAGATCTCCCTAGGACTCCAGTGAACAAACTCTTTGGCGATTCTGCAAACCTAAGTGTTTTGTCTGGGTAAATCCACCTTTCACACCTTATCTCCTTTGCTTTTCTAAATAGCCTTGGGTTTTTTATTTGTTTACTTTTTAATATGTATTTATTTTTGAGAGAGAGTGAGAGTGGAAGAAAGGCGGGGGGGGGGGGGGGGGG